>NW_027094090.1:0-378220 GCF_029207755.1 Chamaea fasciata | reverse complement strand
CCAAAAACCCGGCACAGCCCCCCCAAAAACCGGCACAGCCCCCCCAAAAACCGGCACAGCCCCCCCAAAACCGGCACAGCCCCCCCAAAACCGGCACAGCCCCCCTCAAAACCCGGCACAGCCCCCCCAAAAACCGGCACAGCCCCCCCAAAACCGGCACAGCCCCCTCAAAACCCGGCACAGCCCCCCCAAAAACCGGCACAGCCCCCCCAAAACCGGCACAGCCCCCCAAACCCGGCACAGCCCCCCCAAAACCCGGCACAGCCCCCCCAAAACCGGCACAGCCCCCCCCAAAAACCCGGAACAGCCCCCCAAAAACGGCACAGCCCCCCAAAACCGGCACAGCCCCCCCCAAAACCCGGCACAGCCCCCCCAAAACCGGCACAGCCCCCCCAAAAACCCGGAACAGCCCCCCCCCAAAAACCCGGAACAGCCCCCCCCCAAAAACCCGGCACAGCCCCCCCCCAAAACCGGCACAGCCTCCCCAAAACCCGGCACAGCCCCCTCAAAACCCGGCACAGCCCCCCCCAAAAACCGGCACAGCCTCCCCAAAACCCGGCACAGCCCCCCCCGAGCCGCCTGGCCCCCCCAAATTCCTGGCCCCAGACCTCCCCAGTCCATCCCCCCAGCCTAGCCTCCCCCATGCCCCCCCCAATCCCAACCCCCAACCCCAAATGTCATCCCCCTTTCCCAGCCCCTGCTCCCATCCCTCCGGAGCCCCCCAAATCCCAATCCAAGCCCCCCCCATTCCCCCCAGTTCCCCAGACTCCGACCCCGGACCCCCCAGGCCCAAATCCCTCCGGGGCCCCAGACCCCTCCAGCCCCGGCTCCGGCCCCCTGGGGCCCCCCAGCTCCCGAGCTCAGCCCCCCAAAACTCGCTCCCAGCCCCCCCTCAGCCCCAAATCCCACTCCCAGCCCCCCAAAGCCCGCAGGGCCCAGCCCCAACCCCCGGCCACGGCCCCCTGAGACCCCCGGCCCCGGCCCTGCAGCCGCCCTAAGCTCGCCCCCGCACCGCTTCAGACCCCCCCGAACGCCGCTCCCCGCTGCCCCCGGCCCCCCACACGGCGCGGACCCTTCTCGGTGACCACGAAGCAGCGGCGGAGCGGCCCCAGGTGCCCGAAGAGCCGCTCCAGGAGCGCGGCGGTGGCGCCGGCGGGGAGGCCCCGCACCAGCACCGTGCGCGGCTCGGGCGCCGCCATCTTGGCCCGCGGGGAATGCCGGGAGCGGGGCGGAGCGCCGCCCGGAAGGGGCGGGGGTTAGCGCGCCCCCTGGCGGCGCGGAGGATCGGCGGGCGGGGGCACTTTGGGGGTCCCGGGGCTGGGGGGGTCACAGGGGATTGGGGGTCCCATGTCAGAGCCCAGAGCGTTCCGGGGGGCTCGAGGGGTCCCACCCTGTGGGAAGGGCGTCGAGAGGCCCTTGGGGCGAACCCCAGGGGCGGGGGCGCGTTCGGGGGTCCCGTGTTGGAGCTGGGGGGGTCAGGGGGGTTCGGGGGTCCCGGCCCCGGGGCTGGGGGTGCTCAGGGCTCCACCCGGGGGTCAGGGGGGTTCGGGGGTCCCGGGGGTCAGAGGGGTTCGGGGGTCCCGCCCCAGATCTGGAGGTGCTCAGGGCTCCATCCGGAGGGGTCACACACATCCTTCGCACGTGGCACTTTATTGGGAACACGGAAAGGGGTAAACTGGGGGGGGCCATGGGGGATTTTTGGGGGGCCCCAGGTCGTCACCAGCATTTGGGGGGTCTCGGGGACTTGGGGGGCACTTTGTTACCCGTATCGGGGGGTCACGGGGACCTGAGGGGCGTCTGGGGGGTCCCCAGACTGGCACCAGCACTTGGGGGGCTCCAGGACATGGGGTGGGGGGCGTTTCTTACCCGTATTTGGGGGTCTCATGGAATTGGGGGGGGTCCCCAGATTGGCACTAGCACTTGGGGGTCTCGCGGACTTGGGGGGCAGCTGGGGAGGTCCCCAGATTGGCACCAGCAATTGGGGGGCTCAAGGCTTTGGGTGGGGGCACTTCGTTACCCGTATTTGGGGGTCTCGGGGACTTGGGGGTCCCCAAGTCGTTCTCAGCACTTGGGGGGCTCAGCTGGGGCGGGCAGTTTGTCACCCCTCCTTGGGGGTATTGGGAACGCGGGGGGGGGTCCCCAGATTGTCACCAGCACTCGGGGGTCTCGGGGATGTGGGGGCGCTCAGGGTGTCACCCCTTTGGGGGATCTGAAGGACTTGGGAGCGGCTGGGGGGGGGTCCCCAGGTCACTGTCAGCACTTGGGGGGCTCAGGAACTTGGGGGTGGTCCCCAGGTTGTCACCAGCATTGAGAGGGGTCTCAGGGACATGGGGGGGGGCAGTTTGTTACCCGTATTTGGGGGTCTCGGGGACCTGGGTGGGCACCTTGGGGGTCCCCAGATTGTCATCAACACTTGGGGGTCTCGAGGACGTGGGGGGGGTGGGGGGTCCCCGGATTGTCACCCGTCTTGGGGGCGCCTCAGGGACCTGGGGTGTCCCCAGATTGTCACCAGCACTCGGGGGGGTCTCAGGAATTTGGGGGTCCCGAGGTTGTCGCCCTTGTTTGGAGGTCTCAGGGACTCGGGGGGCGGCTCGGGGGGGTCCTGGGGGTCCCTGGCCGGGGTCTCTCCGCTGCCCCGCGAGGGGGGGTCACCCTGCACCCTACAAGTCTATGGTGTCACTGCCAGGGCTGCGGCCGTCCCCGCCCCCGGGGGGCTCGGGACTCTGGGGGCCCGGGGGGGGCCGGGGGCTCCCCTCGGCCCAGCTCTGCGACGGCCGCAGCGGGGGCGGCGCTGCCCGGGGGGCGGCCTGCGGCGGGGGGACGCTGGGGGTCGGGCCCCCCCGGGAGGGTCCCCGGGGCTCGGGGCCACCCCCGGGATCCCCCCCCCGGGCCGCCCCCCCGGAGGGACCCCCGCAGGAGGCGGCGCGGGACAGCCCGGGGGGGCGGGGGGCGCTGGGGGGGCCGCGGGAGCCGGAGCTGGGGGCCCCGGGGGTCCCGGCTGTGCCGGAGGCGCCGGGAGCGGGGATGCCGGGACCCCTCGTGCCCGGCGGTGCAGGGCCTGCTGTTCCAGCTGTTCCAGCTGTTCCGGGCGTGCCGCTGGCGCCGCTGGTGGCGCCCGGTGTCCCTGCCCCAGAGGTGCCGCCGGTGCCGCTTCCCGGTGTCGCAGTTTTGCTGTCCCTGGTTGTCCCGGCGGTGCCGAGCTCTGCCCCGCCGGCTGTGCCACCTTGGCCAGGTGTGCCGGCTGTGCCAGGTGTGCCACCTGGGCCAGGTGTGCTGGCTGTGCCAGGTGTGCCGGCTGTGCCAGGTGTGCCAGCTGTGCCGGCTGTGCCAGGTTTGCCGGCTGTGCCAGGCGTGCCACCTGGGCCTGGTTTGCCGGCTGTGCCAGGTGTTCCAGGTGTGGTGGCTGTGCCAGGTTTGCCAGCTGTGACAGGTGTTCCAGGTTTGCTGGCTATGCCAGGTGTGGTGGCTGTGCCAGGTTTGCTGGTTGTGCTAGGTGTTCCAGCTGTGCCAGGTGTCGTGGCTGTGCCGGTTGTGCCAGGTGTGGTGGCTGTTCCGGCTGTGCCAGGTGTGCTAGGTTTGCTGGCTATGCCAGGTGTGGTGGCTGTACTAGGTGTTCCAGCTGTGCCAGGTTTGCTGGTTGTGCCAGGTGTTCCAGCTGTGCCAGGTTTGCCGGCTGTTCCAGCTGTGCCAGGAGTGCCAGCTGTGCCAACTGTGCCAGGTTTGCTGGTTGTGCCAGGTGTTCCAGCTGTGCCAGGTTTGCTGGCTATGCCAGGTGTTCCAGCTGTGCCGGGTTTGCTGGCTGTGCCAGGTGTTCCAGCTGTGCCGGGTTTGCTGGCTATGCCAGGTGTTCCAGCTGTGCCGGGTTTTCCCGTTGTGTCAGGAGCACCAGTTGTGTCAGGTTTGCCAGCTGTGACTGGAGCAGCAGTTGTATCAGGTGTGCCAGCTGTTCCAGCTGTGACCGGAGCACCAGTTGTAGCAGGGGAACCAGCTGTGCCGGGTTTTCCAGTTGTGTCAGGAGCACCAGGTGTTCCAGCTGTGCCACCTTTGCCGGCTGTGTCAGGAGCGCCAGCTGTTCCAGCTGTGCGGCCCTCCGCCGTTCCCGCCGCTCCAGCGGTGCCGATCCCGGCCACGCCGCTGCCCGTGCCCACCCCCGCCATAGCGGTGGTGCCGCCCCCCGGTAAGGCGGTGGTGCTGGTGCTCCCGGTGCTCCCGGCGCTCCCGGCGCTGCCGGCGCTGCCGGCGGCGCTGATGACGCTGATCTCGGTGCTCCCGGTGCTCCCGAGAACGCCGATCCCGTTGCTCCTGCTTTTCCCGCTGTTCCCGGCGCCGCCCGTGACAGCGGGCCCGGTGTTCCCGGTGCCCGCGGCGTTCCCGGCGCCGCCGGTCCTGGTGCCCCCGGTGCCCCCCAGGCCCCCGATGCCGCCGTTCCCTGCGCGGAACATTCCCGGCGCTCCCAAGGCCTCGTCGATGGAGCGGCGCAGGTCGATGGGCGAGGGGGGCCGGTACCCGGCCGTGGGGTCCCCGTCCACGTCCAGGGGGGACTCGGGGGGCCCCCCCGCCTCCTCCCCGGCCCCCCGCCCGCCGCCGCCCTCGGGGGGCTCGGGAGGGCCGCCGGGGGCAGCGCGGCCGCTCGGGGGGGCGGCGAAGGCCAGCGCGGCCAGCGCCCCCCCCATGGCCACCTCGGCCAGGCGCCCCCCGAGCTGCAGCCCCCACCAGGCCCAGGGCCCCGGGGGGGGGGTCACCGCCCACCCCCAGGCCTGCAGCGCCCCGAAAAGCTGCAGCCCCGCGCTCACCGCCGCCCCCGCCGCCCCCACCAGCCGCGGGACCCCCACCCGCGCCCCCCCCCGCCCCCCGCTTGCCGCGGCCCCCGCCCCCCCCCGCAGCGCCGCAGCCCCCCCAGCCCCCCCAGCGCCAGCGCGGCCGCCAGCGCGGCGAACAGAGCCCGGGGCAGCAGCAGCAGCGCCGGGGGCCCCCCCAGCGCCGCCACGGCCCCCACCGCCCCCAGGACCCCCCCCAGGTGCAGCACCCCCAGCGCCCCCAGCAGCGGCGCGCCCCGCACGGGGGGGGCCAGCGCCAGTCCCCAGCCCAGGCACGGGAAGGGCGCCTCGAACAGGGCGCGGGCGGCGGGGGGCGGCAGCCGCCCCCCCAGCTCGTAGGGGTCGAAGAACAGGGGGAAGGCGCGGGCGAAGCCCGACAGGGCCAGGAGCCCCCCCAGCAGCCGCGCCAGGGGCGGCCGCCGCCCCCCCAGCAGCAGCAGCGCCCCCAGAGCGCCCAGCAGGGCGAAGGCGGCCCCCGCCCCATAGACGTGCCCCCCCCAGGCCGCGCCCCACAGCGCCGCCGCCTCGGGCCAGGGGGTGCCCAGCGGGAGGAAGTGGGGGGGCCAGGAGAAGGGGGGCGCGGGGGAGGCCCCGCCGGGCTCGGGCCCCCCCGAGCCGCAGGCGGATCCGGGGGTGCAGGCGGAGGCGGCGGCGGGGGGCGGCGCGGCCCCCCGGGAGGGCTGGCGGCCGGGGGACAGGGCTGCGGGAGACGGGGGGGGGGGGTTAGGGTGGGGGTCCCCACATCCTGGGGGCGCCCTGAACCCCCCTCTGTCCCTCCCAGGACCCCCCGTGTCACCCAGGTACCCCCCCACACCTCACCAAGAGTTCCGAGGGAGGCAGGGGGCCCCCCCCAAGCCCCAGGGCCCACAAACCCCCCGATCTCCCAAGGACCCCCAAAGCCCCCCACCCGCCAGCACCCCCCGATCCACGGCCGCCTCCCGTTCCCCCCAGGACCCTCCCCGCAGCCCCCCCCCCCCCCAAATGCAGGACGCTCCCATCGCCCCAGGACCGCCCGACGTCCCAGACCCCCCATCCCCCCCGAGCCCCCCAGGCCGCCCCCAAATCCCCGCGCCCCCCACCTGGCTCGGCGCCGCTCCCGGCCTCGTCCGGCTCCAGGGACGCGTTGCCCCCCCCGGCGCCCATCTTGGGGGACACCGTGGGAAACAGGAACCCTGGGGGGACACCGAGGTGTTGTGGGGGGGGCGTTCCTCGGGTTTTGGGGGCCCCCGGGGGGAGGGGGGGCCGGCCCGTCCCCGGCACTCACCGGCGGCGCTGAGTCTCCCGGCCAGCTCCGAGAGGCCCGGCAGGAACCGGGGGCGTCCGGGGGGGCCCCCCAGGAGGCTGGTGGGGGGCACGGCCGCCCCCGAGCCCCCCGGGGGGGGGTCCAGCCCCGCCGTCAGATCGATGGCGATGTCCAGCTCCAGCTGCTTGTCCCGGGGGCGCCCCGGGGCGGGGGTCGTGACCCCGCCACGGCTAGGGGGGCCCCCCCCGCCCCCCACTTCCTCGGGCGGGCCGGCGGAGCCCTGCTCCTCTCCGGGCTCAGGCAGGGTGGGGGGCGCGGCGCTCCGGGGGGGGCCCGGGGGGGTGGGGGGCGCGGGGGGGCGCGGCCCCCCCTGGCTTCGCACCTTGATCTTGAAGTTGAGGCCGAGGTTGAGGGACAGGACGGGGGAGTCGCTGTGGGGCGCGGGGGGGGCCCGGGGGCGTCCCGGGGGGGCCGCTGGGGGGCGGGGGGGCGGCGGCCGGGGCGGCCAGGCAGAGCAGCGCCAGCAGCAGTCGGGGGGCGGCCGCCCCCCCCACGGGGGACATCGGGGACATCGGGGGCGGCGGGAGCGGCTGTGGAGAGGCGGAGAGGGGAGAGGTGTCACCCTCCCGGCACCCCAGGGCCCCCCCGGCGCCCCAGAGCCCCTCCGGTGCCCCAGGGCCCCCCATGGCACCCCAACGCCCCCCATGGCACCCCAGGGCCCCCCATGGCACTCCAGAGCCCCCCATGGCACCCTGGCGCCTCCCCAGCCCCCCGTACCAAGGGAGCGCTCTGAGAGGGACACGGGAGCACCCCGGGGACAGGGTCAGGAGGGGACAGGAGGGGACAGGAGCACCTGCGGGGGACAGGGACAGGAGGTGACAGGTGCACTCCAGGGATGGACACATGGGAGCGCTCCAAGAGAGGGGCAGGAGCACTCTGAGGACAGCAGCGCCCCGGGGCGGGGGGGGGGGGGGACGACACCGGAGCACGCGGGGACAGGACCACCCCGAGGGGGGACAGGGGCACCCCGAGTTTGGGACAGGAGCACCTGTGGGGACACAGGAGCCCCCCCGGCAAGGGACAGGAGCAGCCCGGGTGGCGCGGTGGCACTCGGGGACGGGGGGCACACGGGGCCGCCCCCGCCGCGGGGGCGTGCGGAGGTGTCCCCTCCCCCGGAGCTCCCCCCGCCCGCGCCAGGTCCCTAATCGGGGTGACAGGGGCTGTCGCCGCGGGGTGGCACCGCGCCCGTCAGGGCGGCGGCGGCGCGGGGACGACGGATGCGAAGTGACACGCGGGACACGCGGGGACCCGCAGCCCCCGCACAGGACACTCCCGCACCGCCCCCCCCCCCCGGGCCCGACACCCCCCGGAACCGGGCCCGGCCCCCCGGAACTGCCACCCCCGCACGGGACACTCCCGCAGCCGCCACCGTCCCCCCCCCCCGCCCCCCGGACCGCCCCCCCCCGCGCCCGCCGGCCCCGAGACCCCCCCGGCCAGAACGGGGGTCCCCACGGCGCGGCCCCCGCCACCCGCGGGTCACGGCCCCCTCCCCGCCGGGCCCACGCGTGTGACAGCGACACTGCGGGGGGGGCCGCAGCCCCACACCTGTGCCCCCCCACACCCCCTTGCACACCCACCTGTGCCCCCCCTTGCACACCTGTCCCCCCCTTGCACACCCACCTGTGCACTCCCGCCCCTCCCCCCGCGCGGTCCCCCCCCCCCGCCGCCCCCCCCGGTCCCGCGCGTGGGTGCGTGTGCGCACGTGTGCGCGCGCGTGACGGCGCGTGCCAGCGCGTGTGCGTGGGACAGCGCGCGCGGGGGCGGCGCGGGGGGGGCTCGGAGCTCGGGAGGATTTGGGGGGGGGGGCACCCCCCGAACCCCCAAAACCCCCGAACCCCCGCTCGCCGCCCCCGCCCCGCGGCCGGGACCCCGCCCACCCCCCCCGGGCCCCGCACCCCCGGCGGCACCCCCGCACCCGGGGGCCCCCCCCGCGCCCTCCGAACCCGGGCCCCCCGAACCCTCGGCACCCCCAAACCCGGCTCACCTCTCCCCCCCCAGCAGCCGGGACCTCGCCATCTGCACCCCCCCCCCCCGGGGACCCCGACCCCGGGCACGCCGCGCACCCCCAAACCCCACCGCAGTCCCCCAAGCTCCCCCCAACCCCGCACCCCCACCCCCGGCTCAGCGGCGCCCATCGCCCCCCCCCGCGGGCGCCCCCTCGCTGCCCCGCAGCCCGGGCACCCCGACCCCGGGCACCCCCCGCACCCCCGACCCCCCGCGCACCCCCAAACCCACCCCCGCCCCCCCCGCACCCACCGGCCTCGGCGGCGGCTCCAGCCCCGGCCCGGCCCCGGCGGCGGCAGCGGCGGGAGGGGCGGGCCGAGCCCCCCCCCACTCCTCCTCCTCCTCCTCCTCCTCCTCCTCCCACCCCCCGCGCCCCCCGGGCTCCCCCCGCCCCAGCCCCCGCCCCTCCCCCGCGGGCACCGGGACCCGGCGGGGCCGCGCGGCCCGGCCCAGCGGGGGGAGCACGTTCGGGGGGCGTCCCACATCCGGGGGGGTCCCATGGGTGGGGGGTCCCACGCTGCGGGGGGCACACGTTCGGGTTCATAGATTTGGGGGGGGGGGTCTCACATTTCGGAGTGGCCCCACATTTGGGGGCCCCACACTTGGGGGTCTCCTACACTGGGGGGATGTCCCACTTTTGAAGTGGGTGCGACTTTTGGGGGGTCGTCCCACATTTGGGGGTGCCCCCCATAGGGGAGGGGGTCCCACATTTGGGGGTCCCCCTCTGTCAAGGGGGATATCCTGCCTTTGGGGGGTTGGGTCTCGCTTCTGGGGAGGTGCCACATTCGGGGTCCCGTATGTGGGTGGTCCCACGTCTGGGGGTCCCAGGTGTGCGCCAAGGTGCGCCAGGTGTGTGCCAACCTTTGCCACAAGTGCTACGTGAGCCACCCGTGCCATGCGTGTGGCACCTGTGTGACAGCATGTGCCACCCTGTGTCACGTGTATGCCACCTTCTGCCATGTGTGTGCCACCCTGTGTCACGTGTGTGCCACCTTCTGCCATGTGTGTGCCACCCTGTGTGACAGCATGTGCCACCCTGTGTCACGTGTGTGCCACCCTGTGTCATGTGTGTGCCACCTTCTGCCATGTGTGTGCCACCCCATGTGACAGCATGTGTCACCCTGTGCCATGTGTGTGCCACCCTCTGTCACGTGTGTGCCACCTTCTGCCATGAGTGTGCCACCCTGTGTCACAGCATGTGCCACCCTCTGTCATGTGTGCCACCCTCTCATGCGTGTGCCACCCTGTGTCAGAGCATGTGCCACCCTGTGCCATGCGTGTGCCACCCGTGTGACAGCATGTGCTACCCTGTGGCATATTTGTGCCACCCTCTGTCACGTGTGTGCCACCCTGTGCCATGTGTGTGCCATCCTGTGTCATATGTGTGCCACCCTCTGTCATGTGTGAGCCACCCGTGCCGTGTGAACCACCCTGTGCCATGTGCGTCCCCCCCCACGGTGCCACGTGTGTCCCCTGGTCCCCGTGTCACCGGCAGGGACAGGGACACGCCAGGGGCCGCGCTGGGGGACAGGACCATGGACAGGGCCAAGGACGGGGACAGGGCGAGGGACAAGGACACGGCCAGGGGACAGGACCACGGACAGGGCCGGGGATGGCGACAGGACCGGGGACAGGGCCGGGGATGCGGACAGGGATGGGGACAGGACCGGGGACAGGAACGGGGACAGGGTCGGAGACAGGACCGGGGATGGGGACAGGACCGGGGACAGGGCCGGGGACGGGGCCGGGGACAGGGCCGGGGACAGGGCCACGGACAGGGCCGGGGATGGGGACAGGGATGAGGACAGGGCCGGGGACGGGGATGGGGACAGGGATGGGGACAGCGTCGGGGCCAGGCCCGGGGACAGGACCGGGGACAGGCCCGGGGACAGGACGCGCCAGGCTCCGATGCTCCAGGACTTTATTCACCGCTGGGCACAGTGAACCCGGGGTTCCCCCAGGCCCCCGGGGACAGTGTGGGGTCCCCGGGATGTCCCTGCAGTGCCGGGGGTCCCCTGGAGGCTGCGGGGGTCCCCCCATCCCCACTCGGGGGGACAGGGGGACACGGCCCTGCAGGCTCCTCAGTGCCAGTGCGGGTTTGGGGGTCCCTGCGAGCTTTGGGGGGTCCCTGCACCATCGTGGGGGGGGTTGTGGGGTCCCTGCAGTCTCGTGGCGCCCCGGGGACCTTTGGGGGGGTCCCTGCACCCCCATTTCTGAGGGCTCTGGGGTTCCCCCTCCCCTGTGGTGCCCCGGCGGGATTTGGGGGCTCCCCGCACCCCCCGTTCCGGGGGGGTTTCCGAGGTCCCCGCACCCCTGTGCTCGGGGGGGATTCGGGGGTGTCCCCATTCCGGGGGTGTCCCCAATTGGGGGGTCGCAGTGCAGCATCAGCAGCGCCGGTGTCGGGGGGCCGGGGGGGTCCCCGCAGGCTCCGGGCGGGGGGCGCCGGCCCGGGGGGACCCCTCCTCAGGGCAGCCCCCTCTCGGCACTGGGGGGACAAGGGGGGGTCAAAGAGGGGGAAAGGGAACCCTCAAACCCCTTCTGGGGGGGTGGGGACCCCCAAACCCCAGATCCTGGCTGGGAGACTGGGGGTGCCCCCTCCCCCAGCCCCCCCGCCCGTCAGGGAGGGGATTGGGGGGCTAAAGGGGGACCCCCAGGCACCCCCGATCCCGGGGGGAGCAGGTACTCACGGGGCAGAACCGTAAAGCTGCGGGGGAGGGGAAGACGAGGAGCGTTTGGGGGGGCACAGGAGCCCCCCACACCCCAATCCCCCATCCCCCACACTGGGGAAACTGGGGGTGCCCCCAGACCCCGCATTGGGGCAACTGGGGGGGCCCACGAGTAGGATCTGAAGTGGTGCCTTCCTCAGCCCCCCCCAAAACCTCCTCCAAACCCCTTCAGCCCCCCCAAAACCTCCCCCAAACCTCCTCAGCCCCCCAAAACCTCCTCCAAACCCCTTCAGCCCCCCAAAAACCTTCTCCAAACCTCCTCAGCCCCTCCAAACCTCCCCCAAACCTCCTCAGCCCCCCAAGCCTCCTCCAACCACTCTCAGCCACCCAAAATCTCCCTCAAACCCTCCCCCGACCCCCCAAACCCCCCGAGCCCCGTCCCCACTCACGAGTGCAGCCCGTGCACTCCCCCCTCGACCTGCGCCGCCACCGTCCTGCGCTCGAACTTCAGCTCCCCCGCGAACATCATGGACCTGGGGGGGCCGGGGGGGTTTGTGGGGGCGGCCGGGACCCCCCCGAGCCGCCCCCCCGAGCCCCCGAGGCCGCACTGACCGGAGCGCCGAGAGGCTGCGGGCCCCCAGGTCCTGGCAGCCGTGCTGGAGCCCGGCCAGCAGGTACGGCACGAACTTGTGGATGGAGCCCTTGTCCTGCACCGAGCCCGACACGCCCTGCGCCACCTTCACCGCGTCCCCTTCGCTGCGGGGAGGGGACACACCGGGGCTGGGGGGGCGGCTGGGGGGCGGCACGACCCCCCCCTCCCCGCCCCCGGCCCCCGCGGGGTTACCTGAAGTAGCGTTTTTGGCTGCCCGGGCCCTGCTCCATGGCGTCCAGCGAGCCCATGCCGCGGTACTGCTTCAGCCGCACGCCCTCCGAGAAGAAAAACTCGCCCGGCGCCTCCGTGGTGGCCGCCAGCAGCGACCCCATCATCACTGCGGGGGACACCCCGTCAGGGACCCCCACGGCGACGGGGCGGGGGGCGTGACACCCCGCCCGGGATGGGCTGCGGGCCGTGGGACCCCCAGGGTGGGCTGGGGGATCCCCCAGGGTGGGCTGGGGGCCCTCAGGGTGCCCCCTCTGGGTGCTGGGTGTCCCCTCTGGCCCCCCCGATGTCCCCTCACCTGTGGAGGCCCCCAGTGCCAGCGCCTTCACGGCGTGCCCGGGGCTGCGGATGCCGCCGTCGGCGATGACGGGGACACCAAAGCGCCGCGCGTACTCGGCCACACGGTACACGGCCGTGGCCTGGGCGCGGCCACACGCCAGCACTGCCACGGGGACAGGGACAGGGACATGTTGGGGACACAACCATAGCCTGAGCCTGGCCACATACCAGCACTGCCATGGGGACAAGGGACACGTCAGGGACACTGTAAGGGACAGGGACATGGCCTGGGCCTGGTCACACACCAGCACTGCCACGGGGACAGGGACAGGGACACCATCACAGGGACAGGACAGCGGGTCATGGACAGGGGCGCGAGGGACACGGCCATGGCCTGAGCCTGGCCACGTGCCAGGCAGAGGGACAGGATCAGGGACAGGGACACGGGGGCAGGGGGACAGCGAGAACAGGGACACACCCAAGGGCACAACGGGGACACCGCAGGGGTGTCCAGGGGTGTCCCCCACCTTCCTGCGTGATGCAGATGGAGCCGCTGCCCATCCCCACCCGCAGCGCGTCCACCCCGGCGTCGATCAGGTTCTTGGCCTGGGCCGCTGTCACCACTGCGGGGACACCCCAAAATGGCACCCCGGGGGACCCTGCACCCCACCACTGCGGGGACACCGCAGAATGGCACCCCGGGGGACCCTGCACCCCACCACTGCGGGGACACCCCAAAATGGCACCCCGGGGGACCCTGCACCCCACCACTGCGGGGACACCCCAAACACAGTACCCCAAACCACCCCCCAAAACAGCACCCCAAATCCCACCTCACCACTGCAGGGGACACCCCAAATCCCACCCCCCCATTTCCCCCACCTCCCTTTTGGGGTGTCCCCGTTCCCCCCCTCCTCGCTGCCCCCCCAGCAGCCCCCCCCGGGCCGGGGTCTCACCGTTGCCCCCCACCACCTGCAGCTCGGGGTACTTGGCCTTGATGTAGCGGATCATGCTGAGCTGGTACCGGGAGTTCCCCTGCGACGAGTCCTGGGGGCCCAGTTCGGGGTGCGGGGGG
Source organism: Chamaea fasciata (assembly GCF_029207755.1). Taxonomy (NCBI): domain Eukaryota; kingdom Metazoa; phylum Chordata; class Aves; order Passeriformes; family Sylviidae; genus Chamaea; species Chamaea fasciata. Next base: position 365,196 of record NW_027094090.1, on the reverse strand, counting down.
GGGGGCAGGTGTTGGGGTGCAGGGCAGGAGGTCGGGGTTCAGTGAGGAGGGGAGGTACCCCCCGGGCCCCTCCTTTTTTGGGGCACACCCCACTCAGCAGCTCCATCCCCATCCCCACGTCCCATCCCCTCCCTTTCGGGGTCCCGCGGTTTTTGGGGTGCCCCCCCCGCATCCACCCACCTGCACCAGCAGCTGCCCCATTTCCCCACCCTCGTCCCCCCCGTTTTTGGGATGCTCCCCCTCCCCCCATCTCCATGCCGCCCCTTTTTCATCCCCCCCCCCCATTTCGGGCTCTCACTTTTTTGGGGTGCCCCTACCCTCCGTTTTCGGGGACCCCTCCACACCCATCAGCACCTCGAGCTCCACTCCCCTGCCCCAGAACAGCTCGAGCCCCATCCCCTCCCTCACCCTCATCCCTATGGAGCCCCCGGGTTTTGGGGTCCCGCACGCCCAGAGCCCCCGGGTTTTGGGATCCCCCGGGTTTTGGGGTCCCCCATGCCCGGAGTCCCGGGGTTTTGGGGTCCCGCACGCCCGGAGCCCCCGGGTTTTGGGATCCCCCGGGTTTTGGGGTCCCCCATGCCCGGAGTCCCGGGGTTTTGGGGTCCCGCACGCCCGGAGCCCCCGGGTTTTGGGATCCCCCGGGTTTTGGGGTCCCCCATGCCCGGAGCTCCCGGGTTTTGGGATCCCCCGGGTTTTGGGGTCCCGCACGCCCGAAGCCCCCGGGTTTTGGGATCCCCCGGGTTTTGGGATCCCCCATGCCCGGAGCCCCCGGGTTTTGGGATCCCCCAGGTTTTGGGGTCCCCCATGCCCGGAGCCCCCGGGTTTTGGGATCCCCCGGGTTTTGGGGTCCCCCATGCCCGGAGCCCCCGGGTTTTGGGATCCCCCGGGTTTTGGGGTCCCCCATGCCCGGAGCCCCCGGGTTTTGGGATCCCCCGGGTTTTGGGGTCCCCCACCCCCGGAGCCCCCGGGTTTTGGGATCCCCCGGGTTTTGGGGTCCCGCACGCCCGGAGCCCCCGGGTTTTAGGGTCCCCCGGGTTTTAGGGTCCCACGGGTTTTGGGGTCCCGCACGCCCGAAGCCCCCGGGTTTTGGGGTCCCCCGGTTTCGGGGGGCACGCACCAGCACCACGAGGTCGGCGCCCGCCTGCACAAGCAGGTCCAGGCGGTATTTGTCGTCCTCGCGGGTGCCGATGGCGGCCCCGACCCGCAGCTGCTTCCGCCCGTCCTTGGAGGCCGCCGGGTGCTCGCGGTTCTTCTTCAGGTCCGTGCGCGCCATCAGCGCCACCAGCTCGTCGCGGCTGTTGACGATGGGCAGCTTCCCTGCGGGGACAGCACGGGGACAGCTCAGCGGGCGGCCCGGGGACACAGAGGGGATGCCACCACCAGCAGCTCCGCTGGGGACACGGGAGAACGCGGGGTCACCCAGGGCTGGGGGGGACACCGGGGGGGCCGCAGGGACACGGGGACACGGACAGGACCGCAGGGACGGGAATGGGGTACGCGGGGCTGACCCCAGGGACAAGGAGGGGACCTGAAGGACAGGGCGGTGACGGCCACCAGCTCATCAGGGCTGGTCCCCGTCAGCAGCCCTGGGGACACGGCGGGGACAATGCCACCAGGGGATGGGGGCGTGGGGGGAGAGGAAAAGGGACAGGGGACATCCCCCATGGGGTACCCAGGGTGACACGGAGATGTCCCCGAGTGGAGGTCACCCCTGGGGGGTGACACCTGGCAGGTGCTGCGGGGGTCCCTGTGGGGTGACAGGAAGGTGCCTTCAGGCATGACAGGGGACTTGGGGGGTGACAGGGGACTTGGAGGGTGACAGGGGACTCGGGGGGTGACAGGGGACTTGGAGGGTGACAGGGGACCCCCCTGCACCTTTCTTGCTGCGCTGCAGGATCTCATTGGCCTCCTTGAGGGTGACACCGGCCGGGGCCACCACCAGGTCCCTGCGCTTGGTCATCACCTGGGGACACAGGGACCCGCGTGTCACTGGCATGGGCACGGGTGCTGGCACTGCCATCGTCACTGTCACCAGTACTGGCACTGACACTGTCCGTGGCACTGCCACCTCCACTGCCACCAGCAGTGTCACCATCACTGTCTCTCACTGTCACATGCACTGGCACTGTCACAGGCACGGGTACCATCACTGTCACCTGCACTGTGTGTCACTGTCACCCGCACTGGGGGGCCCAGGGCCACCGCGGGCAGCCCCCGCCCGTGCCACGGCTCCCTGCCACCTCCCGTCCATCCCACCCCGCCCCACAGGACACCACATCCCACCCTGCCCCACATCCCACCCTGCCCCACATCCCATCCCATCTTGCCCCATAGAACATCACATCCTCCACCCCACACCCCATCCCTGCCCCACATTCCTGCTCCACATCCCATCCCGCCCCACAGGACACCATCCTCCAACCCACACCCCATCCCGTCCCTGCCCCACATTCCATACCAGGCCCCCCGTCCCCCAGCCCCACGCCCACCTCGGCCAGGGGTGTGGCCCTGTCCCTCTCCCGCAGGAAGTCGATGTCGCGGGAGGTGACGATGCCCTCGAGCCGCCCCCCCAGGCGCCCCGAGTGGGTGACGGGGACCCCCGAGAAGCCGAGCCGGGCCTTGGCGTCCCACACGTCCCCCACGGTGTGCGCCGGGCTCATCACCAGCGGCTCCGTGATGAAACCCTGCTCGAACCGCTGGGGACACGGGACAGCGTCACCCGGGGCACGGGGACACCGGGACAGCGTCACCCGGGGCACGGGGACACCGGACAGCGTCACCCGGGCACGGGGACACCGGACATCGTCACCCGGGCACGGGGACACGGGGTGGGGGCTCAGGGAGCCCGGGGGGCACAAGGACAGGGAACACGGAGGGGACCCCCACACGGCGGTGCTGATGGCCGCTGGCCGGCGCTGGGGGCTCCCAGGGGACACGGGGGTCCCAGCGCGGGGTCCCCCGGGCTCACCTTGACCTTGCGCACCTCGCTGGCCTGGAACTCCGGGGTGCAGTTGTGGTGGATGATGCCGATGCCGCCGTTCAGCTGGGAGGGCACGGGGGGACACGGGGGGACCGTGGGTTCCCCAGCTGCAGCTGGGCGGGCAGCCCCCCCCGGGGACTGCGCCCCCCGGCCCAGCTCCCTGGGCGCCCCCCAAGCACCCACGGGTGCCCCCCCCGGTGTGACAGGGCTCCCCCCAGCCCAGAGCCCCCCGGCACTTCCACAAGCCCCCGGATGTCCCCTCAGTGTCCCCCCAAGGTGCCTCCATCCATGCGGGTGCCCCCCAGTCGTGGTGATAGCCACGTCCCCCTCGGTGACCGTGCCCCCCCCAGTGTCCCCTCAATGTCTCCCCCCACTCACAGCCATGGCGATGGCCATGTCCCCCCGTGTCCACTCAATGTCCCCCCATGTCCCCCCCCGCTCACAGCCATGGCGATGGCTATGTCCCCCCGTGTCCCCTCAATGTCCCCCCATGTCCCCCCCCGCTCACAGCCATGGCGATGGCCATGTCCCCCCGTGTCCCCTCAATGTCCCCCCATGTCCCCCCCGCTCACAGCCATGGCGATGGCCATGTCCCCCTCGGTGACCGTGTCCATGGGGGATGACACCAGGGGCGTTTTTAGGGTGATGGTTCGGGTCAGTGCCGACGTCAGGTCCTGGGAAAGGGGAGGGGGCACCCCTAAAATCCTGCCCCCCCCCCACGAGGGGCAGGGGGGATCCCTCTGAAGAATGGGGGGGGTCCCCCACTCCACCTGACCCCCCCCCCCGCCCTCCCAGCACCCCCAAAAGCACAGGGACCCTGCACCCCCCAACCAGCCCTCGAGGGTTGGGGTTCCTTGAGCCCCCTCACACCCCGAAACCTTCAGGGACCCCACGAGCACCCCCCAACCCCAGGATCACGGGGGGGGCAGGAGGGGGATGGGGTCACGCTGGGGAGGGGGCACAGGGGTGTCACTGAGGGGGTCCCGAGCCGGGGGGAGCCACCCTGGTGGGGAGAACATGGGGGGGGGGGGTCCCAGGGGAGCCCGGGGGGAACTTGGGGGGCACGGGGGGGTCCTGCGGGGGTCACTCACCACCTCTTCGGCCGTGAAGTCGATGTAGCCGGGGAGGATGAGGAAGTCACTGTGGAGGGACACAGGGCTGGGACCCCCCTGGCCCCCCCAGACTGACCCAGACCCACCAGGGCACGGGGGGAACGGATGTGTCCCCTGAGGGCCCAGGGGGGCAGTGGAGGCGCAGGGGGGGGCGGGTGGGGTTGGGGTGCCCCTGCTGGGGGTCCTGGGGGGAACTGGGGGATCGCTGTGGGGATTCTCTGGGGCTGACACCGAGGGGGGAGTTGGGGCTCCCTTGGGGAGGGGTCTGGGGGGCGACGGGAGGCTCCGGGGGGTTCAGGTGGCCCCAGGGAGGCATCTGGGGGTGCCGGGTTGTGTTTGGGGGGCTCTGGAGGCGCCACTGAGGGTCAGGTGGTGCTGAGGGGGGTCAGAGGGTTGTGGGGTCGGGGGTCAGAGGGTTTTGGGGTCGGGGGTCACCCGCACTTGTAGGTGAGGCCGTCGGCGCAGGCAAAGAGCTGCTGGGCCGTGAGTCCGTCCTCGGGCACGTACCCGGCCCCGCTGATCAGCTGCTGCGCCATGCTGGGGGGAGGCTGGCACCGGGACCCGGACACACCGGGACCCCCCCTGGGACCCGCACCCACCCCAAGGCCACGCTGGGGGAAGGCTGGCACCGGGATCCCCTCGGAACAGCCCCGGGACCCCCATCCACAGCAGGAACCCCCCAGGACTGGGAGCCCCACCCGCATGGGGACAGAATTCCCCCAGGATCCCCTCGCTCACAGCGGGACAGGGACCTCCACCCGCACCAAGACCATCCCCAGGATGGGGACCCCACCTAGGCCTGGGACCCCCAAACCACACCGGGACCCCCCTGGACTTCCCCCGGCTCAGGACCGGGACCCCCACCCACACCCACACCCGGGCTGGCCGGGCCCGGCTGAGGGGGGGCCCGGTCCCGGGGGGCGTATCGGGGGGTCCCCTCTCGTAGAGGGGTGGATCCCGATGGGAGTTCCTGAGGGGGGCACTTTTTCGAGGGGAGTCCCCAAAGGGGGTCCCGGGGGCGTTTTGGGAGGAATCCCGTTTCCGGGGGGTTCCCGGGGGTCCCCGTGGGGCTGTCCCGTTCCCGGGGGGGGGGGTCCCCGTAGGGCTGTCCCGTTCCCGGGGGGGGTCCCCGTGGGGCTGTCCCGTTCCCGGGGGGGTCCCGGTGGTCCCGTGGGGCTGTCCCGTTCCCGGGGGAGTCCCGGTGGTCCCGTGGGGCTGTCCCGTTCCCGGGGGGGTCCCCGTGGGGCTGTCCCGTTCCCGGGGGGGTCCCCGTGGGGCCGTCCCGTTCCCGGGGGGTCCCGCGCGTTGCGCTCCCGCAGCGGCCCCGGCGCAGGGCGTGGCCGTGGGCGTGTCCAGGGGTGTGGCCATGGGCGGGGCCGCTCCCGCGGGGCGTGGCCAGGGCCGGGACTGGCCGCCGCAGCCCCCCCCCTCCCAGCCTGCCCAGCGCCTCCCAGTGCCCCCCTCGCTCCCGGTGCCTCGGGAGCGGCCCCAGCGCTCCCGGTCCCCTCTCCCGCACCCTCGGGGACCCCCAGTCTCCCAGCGCTCCCAGTAACCCCCCGCGCCTCCCAGCGCCCCCCCACAGCCCCTCCCGCATCCCCCGGTAACCCCAGGACCCCCCCACCTCCCACCCCCCACCGCTGCCCCACACCCCCGGTAACCGCCGGGAACCCGCCCTCAGCAGCCCCCCCGGGACCCCCCACTGCTGCCCCTGCACCTCCCGGGAGCCCCCCGGGAGCCCCCAGTGCCGTCCCCCAGTAACACCCCCCCGTGTCCCGTCGCTGCTTCTCCCTCCCGCCCCAGTAACGCCCCAGTCCCTCCCAGTGCCCCCAGTACAGCCCTTCCCTCCCCGTGTGCCCCCCCCGGCGCCGCTGCCCCGGTCCCGGAGCGCCCCCGGCGCGCCCCGGCAGCGCCCCAGTGCTCCCAGTGCCCCCAGTGCCCCCCAGGAACCCCCCCGTACCTGGGCTCCCCCTCGCCCATGGCGCTGAGCGCCGCCGGGGGCGGGGCCTCGGGACCACGCCCCTAGCCCCGCCCCGCCCGGCCCCGCCCACCGCCGGAGCTCCGGGGACACCCCCCGAGCCCCGGGATCGGGGCACCCCCGAACTCTGGGATCGGGGAACCTCTGAACCCTGGGATCGGGGCACCCCCGAACTCTGGGATCGGGGCTCCCCTCTGCTTTGGGGTTCGGGGCACCCCCTTTTCTGCGGGCAGCCCCTGTGTTTGGCGTTGAACGCACCTCTCTTTTGGGTACACCCCGTGTTTTGGGGTGCAATCCTTTCTTTATTTTGCGCGCTCCTATTTTTGGAAGTGCATTCCTGTGGTTCGGGTGCACCTCCTGCATTTGGGTGCCCTCCCCAGTTTTTGGGGTGCGCTCTCTGTTTTAAGTATTCCCTCTTTGGGGTACACTTCCTTCCTTGGGGAGCAATGCTCTTATTTAGGGTGCCCCACTCTGCTTTGGGTGCTCCCCGTTTTTGGGTGCACCCCCTCATTTTGGCCTGGCTCCCCTTTGTGGGGACACCCTGAAGAGTTTTGGGTGCCCCCGCCCCTTGGGGTCCCCTCGGCCCCGGGTGACTCTGGGGACAGCCCGCGGGCCCCCGGGGTAGTTTGTGCGGCCTCTAATGAGTCCCGGGGGATGGGGCGGCCAAACAGCCGCACCTGCGAGCACCTGTGAGAGCCCTCCCTGCACCTGTGAACACAGCACCTGTGAGTGCACCTGTATGCCCTGTGTGTGCCATTCCTGCACCTGTGTGAGCACCTGTGAGTGCTCTACCCACACCTGTGAGCACCTGTGAGAGCCCTCCCTGCACCTGTGAGCACAGCACCTGTGTGTGCCCTGTGTGAGCACCTGTGATCACCTGTGTGTGCCCTCCCTACACCTGTGCTCACCTGTGTGGGCACCTGTGATCACCTGTGTGCCTCATTCCAGCATCTGTGTGATCACCTGTGTGAGCACCTGTGTGCCCTCCCTGCACCTGTGTGTGCACCTGTGTGTGCCCTGCCCGCACCTGTCCGCACCTCTCAGCGTTCCCGCCCCCTGCTCGGGGACACCCCACACAGCCCCGGGGGTGGGTGTCCCCCCAGCTGGGTGCGGGGTCCCCGGCACTGCTCCCCCCGCAGGCAGGGCCGGGCCAGGGGGCGGGTGCGGCCCTGCCCCCCCCAAGGTGACCCCCCGTGTCCCCAGGTGACCCCCCCGGCACAGGGACCCGCAGGGTGCACACAGAGCCCCCCCGAGCACCGACCCCCCCGGCATGGCCCCCCCGGCACGGATCCCCCCGGACCCTCCCCCTGCGCCGCCCCGACTCCGGCTGCGACCCCGGGACCCCCCCACACTGTCCCACCCCGTCACGGACTGTCCCCCTGCGCTGTCCCGACCCCCGGGACCCCCCGGCACTGCCCCCCCCCCCCAGACCCCCCCGGCCCCCTTGACCCGCCCCTTACCTGCCCTCCCCCGGGCCCGCGGGGGTCACCTCGCCCTCGGGGGGTTCTGGGGGGGCTTCCATGGCGCGGGGGGGTCCCGGGGGGGTCCCGCGGGTGCCGGGGGGGTCCGTGGGTGCCGCTGCCGGCCGGACCCGGTGCGGCGGGCCGGGGGGGGGGACGTGGGGGGCGGGCGGTGCCGCCCCCTCGGCTCCGCCCACCCCGTGGGGGCGACGCGGGGGAAACTGAGGCACGGGGCAGTGCGGGGGTCGTCCCGCGATCGCGGGGAGGTCACGGAGGGGAGGACACACGCAGGGGGGCTCCCCCTCGTGGCCTCCCCCCCCGCCGCGTCCCCGCCCTCCCCCCGCCCCGCCGTGGGGGGGGTCGCACTCGCAGCCCCTCCCGAGCCGCGCGGGGGGGGACACGCGTGGGACAGCGACACACGGGGGTCCCACGGGGGCCCGGGGGGGTCGCAGCCTGTTTGTCCCCCCCCCAAACACCCCCCGGGCCATTTGCAGCCGCGGCAGCTGCCGGGGATTAACGCGGCCGGGATTAAGGGGGGATTTGGGGGGGGGGCGGGGGGAGGGCAGGAAGGTAATGGGGGGGGGCAGTGCTGCTCCGCCCAGCGCTCCCAGTATAAACCAGTATAACGCAGCTACCCCAGTGCGTCCCAGTACAACCCATTGCGCAGGGTTCTTCCCGAGCACCCCAGCGTTCCCCAGAGTTCCTAGTACACCCGAGAACACTCCAGTACACCCCAGTACACCCCAGAACACTCCAGTACATCCCAGTACACCCCAGTACATCCCAGAACACCTCAGCACCCCCCGGTGCTCTCAGCACGTCTCAGTACGCCCCAGTGCTCCCAGTACAGACCAGCACACCGTGCTCCCAGTGCCCCCCAGTGCCCCCCAGCGCCCCCTCCCAGCGGGAGTGTCACCGTGCCGGTGCCACCCGCCGGAGGTGACCCGCCGGTGCCGGTGACCCCGGGGATTAGCGACAAACGCCCGCTCAAGCCTCTTAGCGGGGGCCGCCCGCGGCCACGGGGTCACGCGTGGGGGAAGGGCCCCCCCCCGGGGACCCCCGCGGCACCCAGGGGACCCCGCGGCACCCAGGGGACCCCGGCGCCCTCCGCACCCCCAAACCGCACGCGCGGCACAGGGACCCCACGGCACCCTGGTGGCACCCCGGGGACACCCAGGGGACCCTCCGACCCCCAGGAGCCATCACCCCCGCCCTCGGCCCCCTCCCCACGCGGGGCAGGGGGACCCCACGCCCCCCTCAGGAGGCAGCGCAGGCCGGGGCCGCTGGAGGGACGCGGCGCCTTTAAGGGGCGTGGTCAGAAAGACACCACCCCCATAGGGCGGGGCCACGGGGGAACGCGGGAAACGCCCAAATGGGAGCGGGGGGGACTGTGACAACACCCCGGGGTACCCCAGTGACCCCCCCAGTGCATCCCAGTGACCCCCAGTGCGAACTAGTGACTCCCAGTGAACCCCCCAGTGCAAACCAGTGACCCCCAGTGCGAACCAGTGAACCCCCCAGTGCATCCCAGTGACCCCCCCAGTGACCCCCAGAGCATCCCAGTGACCCCCAGTACAAACCAGGGACTCCCAGAGCACCCCAGTGACCCCCAGAACGCCCCAGTGCATCCCAGTGACGCCCAGAACATCCCAGTGACCCCCAGTGTCTCCCAGTTCCAACCAGTGCATCCCAGTAACTCCCCAGTGCCCTCCGAGCGCTTCCCAGCGCCGAGCAGTCCATCCCAGTCCATCCCAGTCCTCTCAGCGCTCCCCAGCCGCCAGCGGTGTCTTTCCAGCCGTTTATTGTGCCCCCCCCGCGCCCCCCTCAGCACTCGATGGAGTCCTCGAGCAGCTGCAGCAGCGGGGGCGGCACTCGGGGGTCGCCGCCCGGCCCCTCCTCCAGGCTCTCCTCGCTCACCTCCTCCAGCGCCGGCAGCACCCCCAGAACCGCCCCCCGCCGCCCCCCCGGCACGGGGCTGCCGCCCCCCTCCGCGGGACCCCCCGAGACCTCGCCCGGGGGGCTGGGGGCGCGGGGGGGGCTGGGGCTGGCGCGGGTGGGCGGCGGCGACCCCCCCGGGGACCCCCCCCCGGGCGAGCCCCCCCCCGGCCGCCCCACGGAGTTGGCCTGGGGTTTGGGGGCGGGGGGCGGCTGGGGGGCCGGCGGGGGGGGCGGCGGCGGCGGCGGCGGGGGCGGGGGGGGCGGCGGGAGCGCCTCGCCCACCTCGCTGTAGCCCTCGTTGGGGTAGTAGAGCCGGGGGGGGCTCGGGGGGGACTTGCCGGCCTGCACCTGCGGGGGGGCACAGGGGTCAGGGGGGCCAGGGGACATCCCCCACACCCGACACCCCCCCTCCCCCCCGGGACACCCTCCCACGCGGGGACCCTCCAGGGGAGCCCCCCCGGCGCCCCGACCGCCCCCACGGGGTCCCCCCCCCCGCACAAGGACTCTCCGTGGGACACCCCCGTGGGGACCCCCAGTGCTCCAAACCCTGCTCGGACCAGGGACCCCCCGTGGGACCCCCCCAGAGCCCTGCTGGGACAGAATGCCCCCCTCCCCACGGGACCCTCCAGCATCCAAACCCTCCCCATGGGACCCCCAGCATCCAGACCCTCCCCATGGGACCCCCCAGTATCCAGACCCTCCCCATGGGACCCCCAGCATCCAGACCCTCCCCATGGGACCCCCAGCATCCAGACCCTCCCCATGGGACCCCCCAGTACCCAGACCCTCCCCATGGGACCCCCAGCATCCAGACCCTCCCCATGGGACCCCCCAGTATCCAGACCCTCCCCATGGGACCCCCAGCATCCAGACCCTCCCCATGGGACCCCCCAGTATCCAGACCCTCCCCATGGGACCCCCCAGCCCAGCGCCCCGACCCCTCATGGGACCCCTCCTAATGGAGCCCCCTGGCACAGGGGACCCCACATCCCCCTTTTGGGGGGGCTCAGAGCAGGGTGGCTCTCGCCCCCCCCCCAGCACTTTTTGGGGGATCGCCCCCGCCCCCCCACTCACCGGCTGGAACCACCTCAGGCTCTGTGGGGGAAACGGGAGGGGTCAGCCGGGAAACAGAGGCACGGGGGGCTCCCACCTCCCCGCGGCCCCCAGAGGCGGGTACCCCCTCCAGAGCCGGGCACCGCCTTCCTACGGCCCCCCCAGACCAGCAGAGCCCCCAACCCACAGCCCCCCCGGACACAAGAGACCCCCTTCCCAGCCGCTCCAAACACAAGGCACCCCCTCTCCCCCCACTGGAGGGTCCCGCCGCGCCCCCCTTAACCCGGGGACCCCTCCCCTGCCCCCCAGACCCGGCGGTGGGATGAGGGTGCGGGAGGTTTGGGGGGCTCTGGGGGTCTGGGAGAGGTTTGGGGGTGCGGGGGTGGGGAAGGGTGTTGGGGGACTCTGGGGGTGGGTCGGGGGCTACAGGAGGGTGTTGGGGGGCTCTGGGGGCAGGTCGGGGGCTACAGGAGGGTGATGGGGGGCTCTGGGGGCAGGTCGGGGGGTACAGGAGGGTGTTGGGGGCTCTGGGGGCAGGTCGGGGGGTACAGGAGGGTGTTGGGGGGCTCTGGGGGCAGGTCGGGGGGTACAGGAGGGTGTTGGGGAGCTCTGGGGGCAGGTCGGGGGCTGCAGGAGGGTGTTGGGGGGCTCTGGGGGCAGGCCGGGGGCTGCAGGAGGGTGTTGGGGGGCTCTGGGGGCAGGCCGGGGGCTGCAGGAGGGTGTTGGGGGGCTCTGGGGGCAGGTCGGGGGGTGCAGGAGGGTGTTGGGGGGCTCTGGGGGCAGGTCGGGGGGGACAGGAGGGTGTTGGGGGGCTCTGGGGGCAGGTCGGGGGGTGCAGGAGGGTGTTGGGGGGCTCTGGGGGCAGGTCGGGGGGGACAGGAGGGTGTTGGGGGGCTTCGGGGTCTCTGGGGCTGCGGGTACAGGGTGGGCAGGCCGGGGGGTGCCCCGGAGGAGCGGAGCGGGGGGGCTGGAGGTGCGGGGGGTGTCGGGGGGCTCCGGGGGGAGCCCAGCCCGGGCTGGGGGGCCCCTACCACGTTGGGGTGCTTCTCGATGGCCAGCGCCGCCCGGTCCGCCGTGCGCTGCTGCCGCCGCCGCCGCCGCCGCGCCCGCAGCGCCAGGAGCGCCAGCAGGAGAAGGGCCCCGAGCAGGAGCAGCGCCCCCGCGCCCCCCGCCACCGCCCCCGCCGGCACCCCCCGCCCGGGGGGCGGCTCCGAGGGGTCCCGGGGGGCTGCGAGACACAGGGGACGCGTCAGCGTGGGGGGACATCACCGGGGGAGCGCGGGGAGAGGGCGGGGACACGCCCCGGCACATCCCGGGGGGGCTCCGAGGGGTCCCGGGGGGGCTCCGAGGGGTCACAGGGGGGCTCCGAGGGGTCCCGGGGGGGCTCCGAGGGGTCTCCGAGGGGTCCCGGGGGGGCTTCGGAGCGTGTCAGCAGAGGGGCATGGCTGGGGGACGCGGGGAGGGGAGACCATGTCACATCCCAGGGGGTGGGACCCCATCCCGGGGGGACCCCATCGCAGTACGGGGGGGCCTGGGGACCGTGGGGAGCTCGGGGAAAATCCATCACGGGGGGGACACAGTGCGGGGGGCGCCTCCTCACCGGCCGGGACTCTGGGGGAGACCCCAACGCCGGGGGCAGGGGGGTCCCTGGGGGTGCCCAATGCCTCGGGGCAGGGGGATCCCTGTAAAGGGTCCCCGGGGAGAGTCCCAGTGCCGGGGGGATGGGGAGGGTCACGGAGGGGTCCCCGGGGAGTGTCTCAGTGCCGGGGGGATGGGGAGGGTCACGGAGGGGTCCCCGGGGGATTTCGGGGGGGGGTCCCCCTCCTCCGTACCCGCCTGCCCCGGCCACAGCACCTCCAGCTCCACCGTCGTGTTTGAGGTCTCGCCCGACTCCTCGTCCCGCGCCAGCACCTGAGGGGGACGGGGCATGGAGGGGACCGGGGGGCATGGTGAGGACAGAGGACACGTGGGGACATGGCTGTGACACCGCGGGGACATGGAGGTGCCCCCCAAGCCCTCTCTGTCCCCGCCGTGTTCCCTGTCCAGTGCCACCCAGGCCTTGGTGGCCCTCTGGTACCCGCAGCCTCCATCCCCACCGTGCCCACCCAGCGCCCCCAGCGCCCCCCGTGGCCCCTCATCTCCCCTTTCCCCGGTGTCCCCAGCCCCCCAGGCTCACCTGCAGGCGGTAGCTCTGCCCGGGCCGCAGCTGATCCGCCTGGGCCACCAGGAGCCCGTTGGGCATCACCTGGAACAGCTGCTGGCTCTGGTTGGTGCCGTGGCTCAGGGAGTAGCGCACCTGGGGGTTCACCCCCTGCGGGGAGGGGGGCTCAGCTCCTGCGAGTCCCCCCCTCACCCGGTACCTGCATCGCTGCCACACCTCTACCTGCGTTCCCTACCTGCATATTCACCCGCGTCCCTACCCACCCCCCAGCCGTCCCTCTGCCCTCACCCCCTTCCTGAACCTCCTGCCCTCACCTGGTCTGCACCCTACCTGCCTCCATACCTGCACCCTCACCTGAACCACTCCCCGCCCCCTGCCCGCCCCTACCTGCACCCCCTGTTCACACCTCACCTGCCCCTCACCTGCCCGTCCCCCCGCCCCGCTCACCTCGGGGAAGTCGGGGTCGTGTGCGCGCAGGGCGAGCACCTGCCCGCCGAAGGTGAGCAGCAGCGCGGCGCGGCGCGGGGCCGCGGGCACGAAGGCGCGGTACCGGGCGCGGGGGAAGCGCGGCGGGTGCCGGTTCGGGGCCAGGACCCGCACCAGGGCCCGCGCCACCGCGTACTTGGAGGGGTCGTTCACCTGCGAGGCCTGCGGGGACGCACGGTGACAGGACACCGGGGGGGCACATGGGGACACAGGGGAGGGGGGACATTGGAGGACACAGGGGTGTGGGGTGTGGAGGGACACACGGGACACTCAGGTCACCCACTGCCCCCAGCTTCCCGCACCCATGGGGGCTTCCCGGAGCGTCCCAGGCAGCTCCCACCATCCCAGGGAGCCCCATCCTCCTGGACACCCCCGCTTCAGGTCCCCCCATCTCCCTGCAGCCCCCCCGGGCCCCCCTCGCCCCCCGCCCACCATGACGCTGAGGCAGATCTCGGGGGTCTGGCGGCTGCTCTCCACCGCCCGCAGCAGCGTGATGGCCCCGGTCACGTTGTCGATGTGGAACCTGCTGCTCTCCTGACCTGGGGGGGGGGCACAGAGATGGAGACCCACCCCCGGACCACCCGGCACAGGGACCCCTGGGGGGACACCCCCAGCATGGGACCCCCATCACCACAGACACCCCCGCCGGGGGCACTGCCAGGGCTCGGGGGGGCACAGGGCGGCCCTGAGAACCCCCCCGGGCATCACGGCCACCTCTGCCCATCCATGTCCTCGCCCTCCCGTGTCCGTGTTGTGGGGTCCCTGTCCCTGTGTTCCTGCCCACACGTCTGTGCCCACCTGTGTCCCCACGTCCTTGCCCTGCCGTGTTTGTGTCGCTGTCCCTGAACCCCGTGTCCCCGATCCCCGTGTCCCCCGTGTCCCTGCCGTGTCTGTGTCGCTGCCCCTGAACCCCGTGTCCCCGAGTCCCTGACCCCCGTGTCCCCGTGTCCCTGCCCTGTCGAGTCTGTGTCGCTAACCCTGACTCCCGTGTCCCCCTGTCCCCACATCCCTGCCGTGTCTGTGTCGCTGTCCCTGACCCCCGTGTCCCCGTTACCTGCCAGCAGGGAGTAGGTGATGGCCGCCCGCAGCCCCCTGTCCCCGTCCTCGGCATAGACGGCGCCGGGGCTGAAGCTCAGCGGACCCGCCTGGGGACAAGGAGGGGACACCGAGGTGTCCAGCTGAGCCCCACGGGTCCCGCCCCGAGCCCCGCGGTGTCCCCGCGATGTCCCCGTGTCCCACCTGGAGCTGGCCCTCGGTGACGTTGGCAGTGTAGACGGGGCTGGTGCAGACCGGGGGGCTGTGGGGGGCGCGGGGGGTGCAGGGCAGGAACTGGGGGTACTGGTCATCCCCGTCCAGGACATTGACCCGCACCCGCGCCGAGGCGTTGAACCGCTCCCGGGTGTTCATCTCCTGCGGGCAAAAAACGGGGCGCGGGACGCCCCAAAACCTGCTGGGGGAGGCACAGAGAGGAGCCGGGACCCTCACGGCATGGGGACACCCCAGGGGACAGGGGACCCCCATGGGAACAGGGACCCCCACGGGACAAGGAGCCAACTGAATGGTGACCCACAGGCACAGGGACCCCCAGGGAACAGGGACCCCCACGGGACAAGGAGCCCACTGGATGGTGACCCCACGGGACAAGGGTCCCCATGCAAAGGGGACCTCGAGGGATAGGACCCTCAGCCCCAGGCAGGAGTAGGGGTCCCGCCCGGGGCCGTGGGGTCCCGCCAAGTTCCCACCCCGGCGTGGGGGAGCCGGGGGGGGGGACAGGGTGGGGGCGGGGCGCTGGAGGGGGGGGGAGGGGGCGCAGGTGGCCCATTAAGGAAATGAGGGGGATTGAGGGCAGGTGACAGGATCACGTCACCCCCAATTAGCGGGGCCGGCGGGGACGGGCGGCGGGCTTGGGGGGAGGCGGGAAGGCTGGGGGGGGAAACCCCCACCTCTGTGACCCCCCCCGTGTCATGGCTGCGACCCCGGGGAGGTGCGGTGGGCACGAGGACCCCAGCCCCGCGGGCGGGGGGCTCTGTGCGGCGGGCGGGTCTGGGGTCCTCCCCGGGGCCAGGGGTGGGTGCCCAGGTCCCCACTCACGAGGGTGGGCAGGGGTCCCGTGCCGGAGTGCCGCGGGTGAGGGTCCCGCGGACACGGGGAGGGACGGGAGGCGCGGGGGGCCCGCGGAGGGGCGGGCGGGGGTCTCACCACGGCCGTCACGACCACCTCGAGGTGCCGCCGGCTCTCGAAGTCCAGGGCCCGCGCCAGCACCACGCGGCCGCTGTTCGGGAGGTCGATGCGGAAGAAGCGGGCGTCGGGCTGGGGGGCGGGGGGCGGGGGGGTCGGTCAGCCCGGCAGATGGCCCCGGCCCCCCCGCCGCCCCCGCCCCCGCCCCGGCTCACCGAGGCCGTGTCGATGACGTACATGAGCGTGTCCCCGTCCGCGTCCTCGGCCTGGGCGCTGAACACCACCGAGTGCACCGGCGCCAGCTGCCCCCAGGGCGTCACCAGCGGTCCCCGGGGGCCGCCAGCACCCCATACACTCCAAACACACCCCTAAACACCCCCAAACACAGCCGGGACTCCCAAACGCACCCCGAACATCCCTGAGCTGCCTCATGGGGGTCGCCAGGGGGTCCCCCGACACCCCCAGCATTCACAAACGCACAGAAAATCCCCATTCCTGCTTTGGGGGGTCCCCATCCCTTCTGGGCGCCCAGCCTGTCACAAACGCCGTCCCTCTGCCCGTGCCCATCACTGTGCCCACGACCCTGTCCCCATCCCTGTCCCCAATCCATGCCCACGACCCTGACCATCCCTGTCCCCATCCCTGTCCCAATCCATGCCCACAACCCTGACCATCCCTGTCCCCAGTCCACCCCCACGGCCATCCCTGTCCGGGTGCCCATCCCTGCCCCATCACCATCCCCCTGTCCCTGGCATGTCACCACCCCAGTCTCCAGCGGGAGCCCGCAGTGCCGCTGTCACCTCGCTGACGTTGTGGGTGAGGACAGTGGCCCCCTGGAAGTGGGGCCGGTTGTCGTTCTCGTTGAGCACCTGGACGATGATCCGGAACTCGACCTGCCGGTGGCGTGGGGGGGGGACACGGGCAGTGACCAGGGTGGGGCCGGGCCCCCCCAGAGCTCCCCGGGGTCCCCACCGCGTGTGGCCGTACCGGGGAGGAGCCGTCCTCGGCACAGGTCAGGGCCACCATCAGCACCGGGGACTCCAGTTCCTGCAGGGGACAAGGGACGGGGCACTGGGCCGTGGGGTGACATGGGGGGCTGCCCCATGGGGACGTGCTGGGGACCCCAGCCAAGCAGGGGCAGGAGGACTCAGCACGGAAAGAGTGTGAAGGGATGGACACGGGATGGATGGAGGATGGACGTGGGATGGACATGGGATGGATGGACACGGGATGGATGGACACGGGATGGAGATGGGATGGGCAGAAGAAGAAGGATGAATGGAACATGGACAGATGATAGCAAAGCCAGGATATGTGGAGTATGGGTGACAGACACGGGGTGGACACAGGTGGGTGTGGGATGGAGGGATGGGCACAGGATGGGCACAGGATGAATGGAGGATGGACACGGAAACGATGCAGGGTGGATGTAGGACGGACACAGGTGGGTGTGGGATGGACACAGGTGGATGATGGAGGTAGATGGACACGTGGGTGGAGGACGGACACAGGGTGGACATAGGATGGACACAGGTGAGTGTAGGATGTTCACAGGTGGATGATGGAGGTAGACGGACACGCGGTGGGTGGATGGATGGGTGTGGGTGGATTCAGGATGGACACGGATGGACACCGGACGAACACAGGACGGCTGGAGCAGGGCAGGGGCCCGGGGGGTGTCCCGGCGGTGTCACCTCACGGTCCAGCGCCCTCCCGGCCGAGACGTTGAGCCGGACGCTGCGCCCGTCCAGGTAGAACCAGGCGGCGTCGGCGCCCACCAGGCAGAGCTGGAGGCCGGCGCCGCCCCCCGCGCCGCCCGCGTCCCCCGGCGGGGGCAGCCGCGCCACCAGGCTCCCGTGGGCGCTGTTCTCCGCGATCTCCGTGAACAGGTTCCCGAACCCGCTGCACCCGTCGCCCCGGGCTGCCATTGCCGCGCCGGGAGCGGGCACACGGGTGTCCGTGGGGTGTGGCCCCGCGGGTCCCCGTGTCCCCTCTCCCCGGACGCCCTCTCCCCTCGTTCCCTGCTGACCCCCCCAGGGTCTCTCGTGTCCCCGCGTCCCCAGACCAACAGCCCCGTCCGCATTCCCACCTCTCCCCTCAGGCCCCTCCGTGTCCCCACCGCCCAAGTCCCATTTCCCGGACCCCCGGCATGGTCGCTCGTATGACCCCCCGGGTCCCCAGCCCTTGGTCCTCGCCCCCAAGTCTCCGTCCCCAGGAGCCCAGTGGGCCATCAGCCCCAGCAGTCCTGCACTCGGGTGACATCCTTGGGTCCCGCCAGGGTCCTCTGTGTCCCCACGCCCTGGGGTCCCACCTCTAACAGTTGCTACTCCAGGGTCCCCTTCCCATGTCCCCAGGTCCCCATTGCCCGGTGACCTCATCCCTTGGGCCTCCAGTTGCCGCTCCCAGGGTCCCCTCCTTGGGTCCCCACCAGACGCCCCCCGGGTCCCTCCCAGCCCCGGTGTCCCCCTCAGGTGTGCCCTGTCCGCCAGGTGCCCCGCAGACGCTCACCTGTGGCCAGGTGCAGCGCCAGGCAGGCGGCCAGGAGCGCCGGGCAGGACGCGGCCGCCATGGGGACACGGGGACCTCGGGGGGCGCCTGTGGCGGGGGAGGGAGGAGCGGGGCTGCCACCCCCGGCCCCCCGGCCCTGTCCCCAGCCCCTCCGCAATGTCCCCCCAGCCGGACAGCCCCGGTGACAGGACTGTCATCACCCCGGGGTCCCCTGTGCCCGGGTCCTCACCCCCGTCCCTCTGCCAGCCCCCCTCTCCCGGTCCCCCCCAGCGCTGCCACCGCTCTGGGGTCCCCTTCCCCTGGGACCCTCGTGCTTGGTGTCTCTGCCCGTGTCACCCCCCCGGGCCGCCATGCCCGGGGTCCCCTTCCCCAGGACCCCAGGGAGCTGTCCCGGTCTCACCGGCAGGTGCCGGGCGGGGACCGCTCACCGTGGGACAGTCGTGTCCCCCCTGTGTCCCCGGGGAGCTCTCCCCGCGCCCCCCTCACGCCCCGCGCCCCACACTGTGCGGCTGCCCCTGCCTGGGGGTCTGCGGGGGGACCCTCGGCCTTCCCCGCGCTCGGCAGTGGGAGCCATATGGCGCCCCCCCCCCCCAATTAACGGCAGGTAATCAGGGCAGGGGAAGGGGGGGCGCTCCCCATCTGCCACCCCGACCGTCCCCGGCACCGGGATGGGGGATCCCCCACGCCGCTTCCCTCAGGACCCCCTCCCTGCTGGGGGGCACAGGAGGAGTCGGGGGGGGGCTCCCCTTCCCACCCTGCGGCCTCCGGGTGTCACCGCGCCCGCGTGTCCCCCCCGGGGCAGAGCACCCCCGTGTCCGGGACGCCCCCCCCGCCCCGGGACCCCCTCCCCGGGATCGCGACCCCCACCGTCCCGGCCCCCCCATAGCCCCCGGCCCCCGCCCCCCCCGTACCTGCCCGGCGCCGCCGCCCCCGGCGCTGCTGCCCCGGCCCGGCGGGACGGGGGGGCGGGGGCGGGGCCGCCGGGGGCGGGACCGGGGGCGGGGCTGACCCGGGACCGGCCACCGGGAGCTGAGCCCTGCCCGGCCTCGGGGCTGACACCTGGGCACCACCTGGGCCTCACCTGCATCATCTGGACATCATTTGCATCATCTGCACCACCTGTCCTGCCTGGGCACCACCTGGGCCGCACCTGCATCACCTGGGCATCACCTGCAAAACCTGAGTCTCACCTGCATCATCTGCACTACTTGTCCTGCCTGGGCACCACCTGCACCACCTGGGCATCAGCTGCATCACCTGCACCACCTGTCCTGCCTGGGCACCACCTGGGCATTGCCTGCACCACCTGCCCTGTCTGGGCATCATCCTCATCACTGGCATCACCTGAACGACCTGCCCTGCCTGGGCATCACCTGCATCGCCTGCACCACCTGCTCTGCCTGGGCAATACCTGGGCAGTACCTGCACCATCTGTTCTGCCTGGGGCACCAACTGGGCCTCACCTGCTTAACTTGGGCAGCACCTGCATTACCTGGGCCTCACCTGCATCATCTGCACCTCTTGTTCTTCCTGGGCACCACCTGGGCATTGCCTGCACCACCTGAGCAGCACCTGCATCACTGCCCTGTCTGGGCATCGTCCTCATCACCTGCATCACCTGGGCATCACCTGAACTACCTGCCCTGCCTGGGCATCACCTGCATCACCTGCACCACCTGTATCCCTGGGCAATACCTGGGCATCGCCTGCATCACCTGACCAGCCTGGCCATCACCTGGGCCTTGCCTGCATCACCTGCACCACCTGTCCTGCCTAGGGCACCACCTGGGCATCACGCACCCTCCTGCACCTCCCAGGTGTCACTTTCATCACCTGCCCCGCCTGCATCTCGCAGGTAACACCTGCTGGCACCTGCCCTGCCCGGGGCATCTCCCGCCCTGCCCTCAGCCCTTCCTGCCCGGAGCCTGTTTGCCCTGAGCCCCACCTGCCCCACCTGCCATGCCCGGGGATCACCTGCCTGCCCCGCTCCCTGCCTGCCCCGCCTGCACTTCAGGAGATGTCACCCGCCTGTGCTGCCGCGGAGCATCACCTGTCACCTGCCTGCCCCCACTTCTACCTGCCCGAGGGCTCTGCCTGGGGCATCCCCTGCACACCTGGGACATGCCCTGCACACAGTACGTGCACTGCCTGCCCTGCTGGGCTGTGCACGGCCTGCCTGCACTGCCTGCACAGGTGAGGGCTCAGGGAGGGAGTGTGACCCTCCCTGCACACCTGGGAGGGGCTGTGACACCCCCTGTGCACACCTGGGAGGGGCTGTGACCACCCCGTGCACACCTGTGGGCCCGTGTGAGGCTGGCGGGGGCGTGCCCCGCCTTGCACACTGGCGTGTCCCCGCTGAGCCACCGCCATAATCCGCTTTGGGGACAAAGAGGATGAGCTGGGGGGAGGGGGAAGTGACATGGGGGCCACCAAGGGGGGTGGAGTGCAGGTGTGAAAATGAGGTGAGAGTGTGTGTGCAGGTGTGTGAGACACCTGTATGGGTGTGACACGTGTGTGTGACTGTTGTGTGTGTGTGTGACAGCTCTACGTGTGTGTGTGACCCACCTGGTTGCAGCGAACCGAGCTCAGCCTTAGAGCTGTCCCACAGCTCCATCTCGGGGACCCCGCACACTGACGGGCTTCTGGGGCAGCAAACGGGGCTCGGGGAGGCCCCCAGCCCCGGGGGTCGTGTGGGCAGGGCCCCGTGCTCCGTGTGGGACATTCCAGGTGAGGCCCCTGAGAGGACCCCTGACCCGTTCTGAGAGGGCTCCAGCACCTTCTCCAGAGCCAGGACAGCCCCTGGGAGCCGCCATCCCGCTGGAGCACAGGGACTGTCCCGGATCCCGGGATCCCAAACGCGCTCCCGCGGTGGGAGCAGAGCCGGGGCCGCGGCTCCAGCCCCGCCCGGGCCGAGGGCGCCGCGGGGGAAGGGGATGGGGGGTCCCGGCAGCCCCAGAGGGAGGAGCTGGTGGCACAGGGGACACCCCTGGGTGGCGGCGGCAGCAGCTCAGGGTGGCACCTCCGCGTCCCTCGGGGCCCGGGGACTCCCGGCTCGAGCTGTTCCCATCCCCGCCCCGTTATTAAAGCGTTTTTCCCTCCTCCCCGACTCGGCCCTCGTCTCCTCCCGACCCGGGGCCGGCCCCGCTCGTTCTCGCTCCCGGCCCCCGGCCCTGCCCCGCCCCACCCCACCCCACCCTGCCCCGCCCTGCCCCGCCCCACCCAGCCCCGCCCTGCCCTGCCCCACCCTGTCCTGCCCCACCCTGCCCCGCCCTGCCCTACCCCACCCTGCCCTGCCCCACCCTGCCCCGCCCCGCCCTGCCACACCCTGTCCTGCCCCACCCTGCCCCGCCCCGCCCGGCGGCGGAATCGCGCTGACACCGCAGTCCTGGGGAGCACCAACAGCGTTATTGCAACAACAAACTCAGCTCCGGCGTGGGGTGGGCGCGGGGTGGGAGCGGGCGGGGACGGAGCAGCCCCAGGTGCTGGGGCCGCGATTCCGGTGGGGAACGCTCCGGGGCCGTGGCGGCTGGAGCTGGATCTGCTCCTCCTCCGGGTCAGTCCAGCTGGTCCCTCAGAAACTGCAGGAAATCCCTGAGCAGGTTGCAGAATTTCACCAGGCTCCGGTACGGCACCGACAGGAGCAGAAATCGCTCCGGCTCTGGCTCCGGTTTCGGAGTTGCCGTTGGCTCCTTCTCGGGAGCCGGGAGAATGTCCAGCTCTGGTGTTGTTCCTGCTGGGAGCAATCCTGTCCAGAGCTGGGTCGGGGTGCTGAGGCTCTGCCACAGCGCTGTTCCCCGTTCCTGGCCCAGCCTGGAATTATGCCGGGATTGCTCAGGCCCAGGGACAGCACCTGCATCGGCCTGAGACGGGCACAGACCCAGCGCTCGTTTGTTCGGGTTCGTTAGTGGGAAACCAACAGGTGGCATCAATAAAGACATTGAGCCATTGAGACACTGACCAGGACACGCTGACCAGGATATGCTGACCAGGACACGCTGACCTGGGCACTCTGACCAGGATACTCTGATCAGGACACACTGACCAGAACATATTGACCGGGACACGCTGACCAGGTCACAAACACCTCCAGGCCAGCAGAGCCCCTGTGCCTATCATCTGCAGGAAGCTGTGGGTTCTCCTTGGGGCACAGGCCCAGGACACGGCGTGGCCCCTGCTCACCACGGCTGGGGGTCCTGGGGCCCTTGGTGCCACCAAGGCAGCGTCACCTGGCCCCGGGAAGCTTGGGCCACCAGCTTTGCTTGTGGCCATCGTGGCGCTGGCCAAGGGGGTGCTGTGGGTTGGCAGAGCAACCAAATCTCGTTAATGGCTTAACTGGCTAGACCCAAAGGGGGAGAACCGGCACCGCCTGGACAGCATGGCCTGAGCACCCTCCTCTGAAGTGATAGAGACCAATTCCATTCCTGCATCTTCGGCAATTGCCGTCATTGACACCAGCGTCAGGTGCCAGAGCTCCAGGCCACCAAAACCATCATTTTCCGTCTCTGATTGGGGATTAATTATTTGTTTCTGCCGTGTGAACTGGGTGCGATTACGAGGCCGGTGTTAATTACCACGGCTCCTTCCTGCCTGGCTGAACCTGTGCCCCGGGGCACCCGAACACTTCCCAAGGTCCATGATCTGGGGAGCTCAGCGCTAATTACCCCAAATGAGGGTAATTGCCCCAAATGAGGGTGACACCAGCAGGCTCTGAGGGCTCGCTCTGCTGACCACCCAAGTTCAGCATCTGGCAGTGGGGAAGCCACCCAGTGACCTGACTCGTCACCCCGCAGCGAAATCACAATTGTGGATGGACTGGCCGTGGAATCGTGGAATCTCAGACCGGCCTGAGGTGGAAAAGACCAAGCAGTGACTTTGTCACCTCCCACCCACCCACCATGGACACTACCACGTGGTGACACGGTGGCTGTCCCAGCCCTGGGCAGAGGGAACGAGCACCACTGGCCTCAGAAGCCGCCTCATCGTTATTTAAAAGTGATTACAAGGGAGAGGAGATTAAAGGAGTTTTTCCCCCAAACCCTCCTCAGGCTGACGCTCTGGGTTTGACTCCAGGCTCGTCACCAAACAAGCGATCGAGATGAGGAGCAAGGCGGGATCCCAAAACTGTCCCCATCCCAAAATTCCAACGCAGCTGCGGCCGGAGTTTCCTTGATGGGACGTCGGGGACCAGGCAGAGCCCCCCGCTTGGGGGGTTATCGGGGGCATCCCGGGCTCTGCAGCCTGAGCCCCCCCGCCCCCCTGTGCACTGGGACTCGATTGTCTCCAGGATTAATCACTTCTGTCCCATTACGTCATAAATGCGCATTGTCGAGCTGGCTTTTCGCAAACATTAAAATGAACACTGTGTGAATAATTGGGCTGCGTTGTTTTGAATTGGGAAAAGCGACGAGTGTGTTTTCTGATTGTGACACAATGCAAGCGGTCAGAGGACTGGGTTTTTTTCTTTGTGACGTCTGGACTGGCCAAAGCCAAAAATTATGGGGGAGAGTTCATCGCCTTATAGCCCTGCAGGAGGGCTGCTGGATTTCTGGGTTTTTTATCAAAATAAAAACAGCCAAGACCCATGCTACCAGGACAGAGTGGAGCCACTCACAAATAAATCCATCAAATAAGGTGATTGAAGATACCTGAAACTCAAAAAGAATGTTTTAATATTTATTGAAATATAAAATAAATGTAAAGCAGCAATCCTTAAAAACACAGCAATTGGGGAAAAAAAAGGGGTGTGCTTTCTGGTGAGGCACCCCAGCTGGAACGTCTGCTCTTTCGTCTCCTGATCGGCTGTTTTCAATTTTTATTAAACTTCTCAATTTTGAAAAGAGAGTGGAACTCGTTTTTCACACATGACAACTGGAGCGTGTCCCGGCACGGGGAGCCGAGGCCAGCCCTGGTCCCGCAGGAGAACCCCCAAAGACCCCCCAAGACTCCCCAAAGACCCCCCAAACCCCCTCAAAGACCCCCAAAGACTGCCCAAGACCCCCAAACATCCCCCAAACATCCCCCAAGACCCCCGAACAGCCGCGGCGGGGCTGCCGGGACCCGCGGGGCGCTGGGGACGGCGGGCCGGGGGCGACGCGGGGCTGGCGGGCCCGGGCAGTGCGATAACGGCTCTGGGGCCGCGGGGCTCCCCAGGACGGCTCCCGGGGCCGCCGGGACGGCCGGGCCCGCTGCGGGCGGGTCGGTGGGAGCCCCCCGGGACACCCCACTGAGAACGGCGGGAGCGGGACCCCCGTGGGACGGCGCGGGGGGTCCCCGGAGCGCTCGGGACGGGCGGGGGGCTCGTGGGGAGTCCCGGTCCCGGTCCCGGTCCGGTCTGGGGGGTCACGGACCCTTCCCGCCGCGCCGCCCGCGCCCGGACACATTTGACCGCAGCACCGCCGGAAACCCGTTCCGGGCGGGGCGTGGGATGGGGGGGGGGCGGTGGGACAAACCGGGGCGGGATGGGAGAAGACGGGACGGGACGCGATGGAGCGGAACGGGATCGGTCGGGATGGGATGAGATGAGACGGGAGAGGTGGAACGGGGCGGAACCGTGCGGAGCGGGCAGCGGCGGGGGGGCCGGCGGAACGGAAGGACGCGGAACGGAAGGCGCGCGAGCGCGTTTCCGGAGGCCGGCCCGGTGCGGCGGAGCGGCGATGGCGGCGGGCGGGCGGCGCTGAGGGACCGGCCATGGAGCGCGGGCCGGGCCGGCCCAGCCTGCAGCTCGTCCAGCAGGCCGTGCAGGCGCTCTACCACGACCCCGACCCCAGCGGCAAGGAGCGGGCGAGCTGCTGGCTGGGCGAACTGCAGCGCTCGGTGAGAGCCGCGGGCGGCGGGTACCGGGCCCGGGCTCGCGGGGAGGCCTCGGGCCCCATCCGGGGTGGGGCCGGGCGGGGAACGGCGGCCCCGGGGAGACTCTGCCCTGCCGCTTCCCTCTGCTCTGTGGCTGCCCCAGCCCTGAGGGTTCTGTGGAGAGCGACTTTGAACGGGCCCGGAGGGACAGGACACAGGGAACGGCTTCCCACTGCCACAGGGCAGGGCTGCATGGCACATTGGGACATTGGGAATTGCTGCCCGGGCTGGAATTGCCAGAGCAGCTGTGGCTGCCCCTGGATCCCTGGAATGGCCAAGGCCAGGCTGGACACTGGGGCTGGAGCAGCCGGGGACAGTGGGAGGTGTCCCTGCCATGGCAGGGCTGGCCCTGGGGGGCCCTGGTGTCCCTCCCCACCCAAACCATCCCAGGATTCCATGATCGACACCAGGAACAAGGGGCTGGGACGTTTGGCACAGCCCTGAGGTCGCAGGGAAGGAGGAATGGGCTCCCAGGGGGAGATTTGGGCTCCCTCCGGGTTCCCCTGGCGGGCCGGGGCGGGGGAGCTGCCGGCAGCCGTGAGCGGACGGGGCCGAGGCCTCATTCCCGTCCCCGGAGCCCTCGGCACACGGCCCCGGCTCCTGCCCCCGGCTCGTGCCCCCGGCCTCGGGGGGTTGGCCAGAGTTCTGTGGGCTCCTCTGGCCCTGCTGGGGCCGCCCTGGCCCCCCTCCCTCAGGGGTGGCAGTGTCCCCTCCCTGGAGCCGGGCAGCGTCCCCTCTGTGCTGCCCCCCCCGGGGCCGTGGGACACGATCCCCCACGCTGGGACTGGGGAGGGGCCGCGTCCTCCCGCTCCCTGCCCTGTGTGCCCCAGCTCCTGCTCAGCCCCGTCCCCTTCCCCCGCTCTGGCCAGTCTCGCCCCTCTCTCTTCCCCCACACTCACGTGTTCCCCATTTTCCCCCAGACTCCCCCCCGGGGCTGCAGGCATGTCCCAGTTTCCCCCAGAGCTCCCCGGGGAGCGTTCACAGCTGGCCCTGGGGGCTCTGGGGTGCTCCCCCCGTTTCCCCTGGCGAGGGGCTGTGCCGGCACAGAGCTCCCAGCAGCCGGGAGGGGGAGATTCAATCTCAGAGATGTTCCCCTGAGCCGGGCGGGACCCCCGGGGTCCCTGTGGGGTGCAGGGGCTGCCCCGTCCCCAGGGGACTTGGGGGACTGGTTTGTGCTCCCGAGTGCCCCGAGCCTCTGCAGGGCTGGGATCTCAGCTCTGGGTCCTCTGGGCTTCTCCCTGGCTTGGTTTTGGAATAATGGTAGTAATAATACTAATACTAATAATAATAATAATGATCCCGTCAGTGACAGTGTTGGTGTTAGCACAGCTCAGCCCCGGGCCGGCAGCATTCCTGCCTTTCCCTGCTCTCCCAGCTGCTCTCTGGGCTGTCTGCCGGTCTCAGGAGGAATCCCAGTTGTTTTCCAGGTGTCCCAGCCTGGTCCTGGCAGTGCCTCCGTCCCCCGGGAGCTGCCTGGGGCAGGGACGTGGCCCCCACAGCAGGAGGGGCTGGGATGCTGCACTGGGGCCTTCCCCGCCCGGGGGCCACGATGACACTGGTGGGACAGGCCTGGGAGTCACGGGGCCCTGGTGGCCCTGGCTGGGTGCTGTGATTGTCCCTCAGTGTCACCTGTGCCACACCGTGTCCCTGCAGTGTCACCTGTGCCAGGCTGTGTCCCCACACCATGTCCCTGCAGTGTCACCTGTCCCAGGCTGTGTCCCCACACTGTGTCCCTGCAGTGTCACCTGTCCCAGGCTGTGTCCTGGTGTCCCTACACCGTGTCCCTGCAGTGTCACCTGTCCCAGGCTGTGTCCCCACACTGTGTCCCTGCAGTGTCACCTGTCCCAGGCTGTGTCCTGGTGTCCCTACACCGTGTCCCTGCAGTGTCACCTGTCCCAGGCTGTGTCCTGGTGTCCCTACACCGTGTCCCTGCAGTGTCACCTGTCCCAGGCTGTGTCCTGGTGTCCCCACACTGTGTCCCTGCAGTGTCACCTGTCCCAGGCTGTGTCCCCACACCGTGTCCCTGCAGTGTCACCTGTGCCAGGCTGTGTCCTGGTGTCCCCACACTGTGTCCCTGCAGTGTCACCTGTCCCAGGCTGTGTCCTGGTGTCCCTGGCCAGTCTGTGTCCCCCCAGAGTGCCCAGCCCTGCTCCCTCCTGTCCCGTTTCCCTCTGCTGGGACGAGCTCTCAGGGTTGGTTCCCGCTGGTTTTACCTTTCTGGGGCTGGAATCATGGAATCCTGGGATGGTTTGGATGGGAAGGGACCCCAGAGCCCCCCAGGGCCACCCCTTCCGTGGCAGGGACACCTCCCAGTGTCCCCAGCCCAGCCCCAGTGCCCGGCGTGGCCCTGGGGTGTTGTGCTGAGCTCCCCGTGTCAGCCAGGGAGGTCAGAGCCATCGTGGGGTGAGAAGGCAAAGCCTAAAGCTGGGTTTGGGTGCCTGGGTCACTCCGGGGGGTTCAGGTTTGGGTCTGGGGACCCCCAAACCTGAGTGAGACCCCCACAGTTCCCATCCCTGGGATCTCTGGCAGAATGGGGGGCTCAGGTTTGCTTGGGTCTGGGAGGCTCAGGTTTGGGTTTTGGGGGCACTAGGGGCTCAGGTTTGGGTCTGGGGGCTCTGGGGGCTCAGGTTTGTCCAGAAGCTCCCCCACAGCCTGGTTCTCACCCTCCCTGCTGGTTATTCCCGGGAAACGGGACTGGACGGGGCGGAGCAGCTCCCAGCTTGCACGGCCCTGGAGCGCTCGGCTGAAGGTGCAGGTCGACCTAAATCCCAGAATCTGAGGATCCCTCAGGCAGCTGGGAGCCGTGTGAAGGCTGATTCCAGGCTGGCTGGGGTTCCCTGAGGCAGAGGAGCTGTACCAGGGTGGGGATTGGCCCTGTCCCAGCTTTCTGAGCCTCCTGGCTGGAGTTTTCTGCATCCCTGGGGTCTGGAGCAGAGCTGTGGGGGGATGTCCCTGTGGGTCCGTGCCTGTGGGGTTTGGGTTGGGATGTTTTGGTGTTGGGGTTTGGCGAGGGTCGAGGGAAGGCCGGGTTGGGTTTTAGGGGGGAGTCGGGAAGTGCTTCCCAGGAAGGAAATCCTCTGGTGCTGCAGAATTCCTGAATGTGCCACGAGGAGTTTCAGGCAGGGAAGCGGCTCCTTGCAGCCATTGGTGCTCACAGCCCGTGGATAATTGTGCTCTTTGCTGAGTGGGGCTCCCAGATGGATTATCCCTGTGCCCTGGGTGGCTTTGGGAGGATCTCCTGTCTGTCTGTCAGTGTGTCCATCCAGACTGGGAATTACCAGCCCGTTAACTGTGGGGAGAAAGAGTTCGATGAGAGGGTTTGGTGGGATTCTGGCTGTTGCAGGGGTTGAGGTTTAACTTTTAGTTTATTCCCAGCTTGGGACTTTCCTGTGAGGATAAATAAATCCAGGGGGGATGTTTGTGGCAGCAATGCCTCCAGGTCTTCCTCGCTCCCTGTGGGAGCCATTCCGGGCAGTTTTACACCAGGAGCAGCTGGAGGTGCTGGAGTTACTGACTGTGGAGCAGCCCCTGTGGAAGGAGGATCAGAGCCTGGGAACAGCAAAGGGGCTTGTCTGACAGCTCTGGGAGGACTGTCCTCGGCCATGCTGTGGTCAGTGGTGGTGGAGGACCAGCATTCCGTGGGGAAAACCTGCTGTGTCCTGTGGATGTGTGCTGGTTCTGCCTGGGTGTGGCAGGGTGTGGCTTCAGGGATTGAGGAGCCCTGGGGATGTGGCACCTGGGGACACAGGGACGTGGGGCACTGGTGGCCTTGGCGGTGCCTCTGGGGGTTCCCAGCTCGGAGGATCCTGTGGGCAGGAGGAAGGGAGAGGAGAGGGGGCACGTGGGGTGCTGAGGGTCCCAGCCCTCCCCAGCTTGTCTGGGCCCTCTGGCCTCTGCAGTTGGCTCCAGCTGTGTTCCAGGCTGCAGTGGCCATGGAAAGAGCTCCCAGCAGGAATTCTGGCAGTGGGATCAGGAGCTGGGCCCTGTGCTGTTGCCAGCTGTAACGTTTCCCTTTTCCCTGTTCAGGGTTTTCCTGGGAATCGGCCTGGACCGTGCTGATCCTGCCTGGTGTTGCCCTCTTGTTCCCCTGTGGGATGCTGGAGAGCCCTGGGAGCCCCGGCCCAGGATTTGGGGCTGGAGCCTCTGGGCACCGCTGTCCTGCCTGGGAGAGAGATTTGGAAAGGGGATTGTTTTTCCTTCCAGGCTGGAGTGCAGCTGGAAGCGAGGCTGGGCAGGCGGTGGTTTGTTACACAGGCCTGTTTGGCTCTTGGAGTGACTGGCCAAGGGTTGTGGTGGAATCGCCCTCATTGCTGAGGCTGGGATGAGCACCAGAGATGGGTTTTAGGGATGCAGAGGTTTTGTTTCACTCTGGATTGAGCTCAGGGAAGTCTCGGGGCCCGAAGGCTGTCAGGGACAAGGGCTGCAAAACTCATGGAGTTGGCTCAGGTTTTGTTCCCAGGTTTCCCCATCAGCTGGATTTAGGATTTTTAACCATCCTGCCCAGGGAGCTTTGGAGTTCCCATCCCCGGCGGTGTCCAGGGGAGGGCTGGACGTGGCACTCAGGGCTCTGGGCTGGGCACAGGGTGGACCCGATGGTCCTGGAGGTCTTTTCCAACCTCAGTGACTCTGGGATCCAGTGGCAGTGTGTTCCCCTGCCCCAGGCCAGCCAGGGGGCTCTGGGGTCTGCCTGGTGTTTCCCTGACCACCAGTGCCCCGATGCCACACTCGGGACCCCACACTTTGGGTCAGAACAGCCTGAC
This sequence comes from Chamaea fasciata, assembly GCF_029207755.1. Taxonomy (NCBI): domain Eukaryota; kingdom Metazoa; phylum Chordata; class Aves; order Passeriformes; family Sylviidae; genus Chamaea; species Chamaea fasciata. Next base: position 335,736 of record NW_027094090.1, on the reverse strand, counting down.
CCCTGGCCCTGCCTGCTGACCACGCCCTGGTGTTCCCACAGGTCCACGCCTGGGAGATCTCGGACCAGCTGCTGCAGATCCACCAGGATGTGGAGTCCTGCTACTTCGCTGCGCAGACCATGAAGATGAAGATCCAAACTTCCTTCTATGAGCTCCCCACGGATTCCCACGCCTCGCTCCGGGACTCTTTGCTCTCGCACATCCAGAACTTGAAGGACCTGTCCCCGGTCATTGTCACACAGGTGGGTGATGGCAGGGTAGGGTGGAGCTGCTCCCTCTGTGTCCTGCTCCTGGCGGTCACTCTGGAACTGCTCTCCCTGGGCTGGAAAACAGGGAAGGCTGATCCCTGCTCCTGGCCTGGCACAAGATTGTTTTCCCTCCTTCATCACTTGGTTTCTTTAGTTACATCCATGACGTCATCCTCATTTGCTGTTTGGAGAGGAGGAGCAGGGGCTTTCCCTGTGCTCTGCCACAGGGACCGAGCCTAGCAGTGCCCTGGGTGTTCAGGGGGATTTCTCTGCACCCCTCATTCCCGTTATCCATAAATTCCTGTGGCACTGGGGGGCCTGACACCCCCAGGGTGAGGCCAGGGTGCTCCTGCAGCCCCTGAATGTTCTGGCAAGGAATGTCACCCCCTGGGGCAGCCCAAGTCCACCACAGGGCTGGTGGGGATGGATCCCGGAGTTCCCTGCCTGTGGGCAATGTTGGGAATGATTCCTGGCTTACCTGCTGGCAGGGCTGGTGGGGGTGGATTGCAGAGCTGCCTGCCAGCCCTGTCTCCTGGGCACATCCCAGCCCTTCCCACACTGATCCCTGTGTTTTCCCATCCCCTTCCAGCTGGCTTTGGCAATAGCTGACCTGGCCCTGCAGATGGCTTCGTGGAAGGGCTGCGTGCAGACGCTGGTGGAGAAGTGAGTGACTGTTCGTGTCTCTGGGCTGGGGCTGTTCCGTGGGCTGTGTTGGGTGGGTGGTCCTGTAGGTGCAGGAAAGGGAGGTTTTTCCCCTGTGATTGCTGAGTTCAGGTGCCCTGGGTGGTGGCAGGAGGGGCTGTGTGCCGTGCACGCGTCCCTGCTCACAGCCCAGCACTCAGCGCTTTTCCTCATCCCTGTTTTGTTTGGGATGATCCCTCTTCCCTCAGCTGGATCTGTGCTGTGGAATGGAGCCACTGAGGCTGGAGCCTCTCACTGTGGTGTGTCCCCAGATGTCCCCACAGGGATGCCACCACGCTGGGGTGGCCCCGTGTCCCTTGGCACAGGAGGGGATGGGATTTGTCCAGGCAGTGGCACCTCGACTCCCAGAGCTCATGGGCTGGGGAAGTTTCGGCCAGGGCTCTGCTGGAAATGCCTGGGCTGAGCCATCCTGGAGGCTCCCCTTGGCACTGCCTGGCCCTGAGGCAGGCCTGCTGCTGTATCCCTGGAATACGGAATCACGGGCTGGGAAGGGGCCTTAAAGCCCACCCAGTCACAGGCCCTGCCACGGTCTGGGACGCCCCTGCAGCCCTCACCGCGCTGTTCCCCCAGTGCTGAGGTGTCCCCCTGTCCCCTGTGCCACCTGCAGGTACAGCAATGACGTGACATCCCTGCCCTTCCTGCTGGAGATCCTGACGGTGCTGCCCGAGGAGGTGCACAGCCGCTCGCTGCGCATCGGCGCCAACCGCCGCACCGAGATCATCGAGGACCTGGCCTACTACTCCAGCACCGTGGTGTCCCTGCTGGTGAGCACGGCCCCGCGGGGCCGGGGAAGTGTTTGGGAAAGGCCTCGGGGCCCGTGTGTCCACGTGCCATCCCCCAGCACTGCCAGGGCCACCACTGACCCTGTCCCCAAGTGCCACCTCCACACGGCTCTGAAATCCCTGCAGGGAAGGGGACTCCACCCCTGTGCCGGGGATGGACAGCCCTTAACGGGAAAGAGTTTTCCCAGTATCCGACCTGAGCCTCCCCTGGCACAACTCGAGGCTGCTTCTCCTTTACCAGGAGATGGAGCTGAGCTGAAAGTGTGAATTTGGCATTTGAATCCCACACAAAAAGTAAAATCTGGGCTACATCCTCTGCTCAGCAGCTCAGGTGTTGCAGGACAAGCCACTTCCCCCATTCCATATTTATTCTAGCAGAGTTCCTGCCAGCACCGCTGCAGCTGTCAGGGCAGCCCTGCTCCACCTGTTCCCGGGTTGTCGGGGCAAGTCCGTGCTCTCTCTGAAATTCCTTTGCCTTCCTCGAATCCCTGTCCAGTGCCACCGTGCCCAGCCAGCCCCAGCTTTTCCAGGGACACCTGGGAGATCCCAGCTGGCACATCAGGGAGTGCCCACACTGTGCTCTCCTCTGCAGCCACGTCCAGCCCCAGCTTTTCCTAGGGTCCCTGGGAGGTCCTGGCTGGCACGCTGGGGACACAGGCAGTGTCACCTCACTCTGGTGCTCGCGGCCACTCAGAGCTGGCACTGGTTCACCAAGGGCTGGCCCTGTCCCTGCACATTCCTGCTCCCTCTGCACCTGCCTGGAGCTTTCCTGGGCTTTCCCTGTTGGTGCCAGCATGGGCATTTCCACCACCTACCTGGAGAGCCAGACTTGTATTTTTTGTGTGGGGTTTAAATGGCAAATTCCCATTTTCAGTTACAAAATGGGGGGTTAAAGCAGCATTCCAGGGACTGTGACGAGGTCCAACACTCTGCCTGTAGGACTGAAGTGCCGAGTGAGGAGAGAGGATCTCTGGAAGCTCTCGTGCCGGGATTCCTGGGCCATCCATGGGGTCTGGGATCTTTCTCCATGTCCTGGCTGTCCAGCTCTTCCCCCTTTCCCTGTGCCTGTCGAGGCTGGGGCTTTGGGCAGGGCTCTGCTGGCTGCTGGGCTGCAGCTGGAGTGTTTTCCGGCATGGCTGGCCATGAGCTGCTGCTGTCCCACATCTCGGCACATCCTGGCTTGGACACTGGGATGGCGTGTTTGGAATGTCCCTGGGGACAGGCCTGGCTCTCAGCACCAGCTCCTCCCTGCCGGGGTGGTTTGTGGGGAGAAGAATTAAGCTGGGATTTGTCAGGTGTGAGCATCCCTGATGGCTGTGCTCTGCTGGATCCTGCAGGAGTGGGAAGGGGGGGGACACTCCAGCTGCTCTCCTGCTCCTGTGCCAGCAGCTGGAGCTGGCACCGAGGGTCTGGGCTCTGCCCCTCCCTCTCACTGAGCCCCGGGCTGTTGGTGACAGGGATGTGGGGGCAGCCTGCTGCTGGCCTGTTCTTGTGCGGGCTCCAGGGGTTGTTGTTGGTTATTTCCCGTGGATCCCCTGCTGGAGCCAGCTCCTGCCCGTCTCCCCCATGTCCCCGCAGGTGACGTGTGTGGAGAAGGCGGGCAATGAGGAGAAGATGCTCATCAAAATCTTCCGGTGCCTGGGCAGCTGGTTCAACCTGGGCGTCCTGGACAGCACCTTCATGGCCAACAGCAAGCTGCTGTCCCTCCTCTTCGAGGTGCTGGTGAGTGTTTCCCAGGAAGAGGGGGAGTCCCAGCGGGAATCCCGGCAGGACTGAGGCGTGGGGTGGGGGGTTCATCCCTCCTGTGTCAGGCAGGGGCTCCCTGCTTCCCTCTGGGCCAGGATCAGTTCCGCAGAGCAGGCAGTCCCTCGCTGCTGGGAGGTGCAGGCAGGGAAGTGCCCTGCCCAGGGGCAGCCAGGTGAGGTTTGTCACACCTGGGGCTGCCAGGTGAGGTTTGTCATGCCCAGGGGCTGCCAGGTGAGGTTTGTCACGCCCAGGGGCAGCCAGGTGAGGTTTGTCACACCTGGGGCTGCCAGGTGACGTTTGTCATGCCCAGGAGGTGCCAGGTTTGTCATCCTCATTGCTGGGCATCAGAAGCCTCAGTTGGGGTTTGATGGTCAAATCAGGGGGGTTGAGGTTGTTTTGGTTTCTTCCCAGATTGTCAGTAAAGCAGTATCCCTGCTCTGACACTTTCTCCTTGGAAAATCACCTCCTGGAGGTGTTGGACAAACAGCAGCGGAGTGTGGGAGAGCCCTGTGCCACTGGGCCAGGGCAGGCAGGGAGTGGAGCCGGCGGGAGGAGCTCCTGGGGGATGGAGGTTTCTGCCGCAGGGATTGTCTGTCCCTCCTCCCTCGGTCCCTCACCTCGTTTGTGTGATTCAGTCGATGCCAAATGCAGATGAGGGCTCCCGAGGAAGGATATCCATGCGGGATCCTGCGTATCCACGTGGAATCCTGCTTCAAGTGGAGCTGCTCCCAGGACAGGCTGCGGGGCTCACCAGCCTGTTTGTTGATGGCACTTCAAATGGGACATTCTTCCTTCCTCCCTTTCTCCCTCCAGTGGCACCAGGAATTGTTTCCCGGGTCCATTGGGATCTCTGTCAGTGGGACTCACAGAGTCTCTGCTCCTTTGTTTCCTCCCTGCTGGCTCTCTCCTGGTTCTCTGTATGTCCTGTGTCCTTCCCTGCCAATCCCCCTCACTCAGTCACCACCCCTGGAATTCACTGACCCCCCACAGCCATCCCTGCTCAATGTTCTGCTCGCGCTTGTGAGAAACCTCCTCTCCATCCCCACCGAGGGCTCCCCAATTCCCACCTCTCCTCCCAGTGGGAGAGATGGCTCTGTCCAGCCGGGTGATGAGCAGCGTGGTGCTTTCCTTCCTTCCTTCCAAGCTGCCCTGGATTCCAGCTGGTGTTTGTCCTCCCGTGTTTGCCAGGGAGGTTGCCAGGGTCCCTTGGGGAGGGGTCAGTTTGTCCTGGAGTGTCCAGGGAAGCAGGTTACAAGGCCGGTGGGGTGTAGCGGGGGCTGTGGCTGTGCAGGACTTCTACAAAGTGTTTCCAGAGAATTCTTTGGGTTGGAATAGATCTCCAAGACCAAATCCAACCATTGTGGGAACAGGAACAAAGCACTGGTGGTTTCATCACTGTCTGGTTGCATGATATAGTTGGGGCAGCTCCCATTTCTGCTCTGGTGACCAGTTACTGACCCAGGGAATGGCCAGAGCTGTGCCAGGGAGGGATGGGATGGAGAGCAGGAAAGGTTCTTCCCCAGAGGGTGCTGGCACTGCCCAGGCTCCCAGGGAATGGGCACGGCCCTTGGGCTGCCAGAGCTCTGCTCCCAGGGATGGACAGGCTGGGATTGCTGGGGTCTGTGCAGGGCCAGCAGCGGCATCCGTGATCCCTGTGGGGCCCTACAGCTCAGGGGATTCCGTGATTCTTTGATAATTGCTGGGCTTTTGTGCCTTGCAGCAACAGGACAAGACCTCGTCCAACCTGCACGAGGCTGCGTCGGACTGCGTGTGCTCGGCCCTCTACGCCATCGAGAACGTGGAGACCAACCTGCCCCTGGCCCTGCAGCTCTTCCAGGGCGTGCTCACCCTCGAGAGTGCCTATCACATGGCCGTGGCACGGGAGGACCTGGACAAGTGAGGGACAGGGACCTGTGCCGTGCCGGGGGGACGGGCAGGACAGCGCTGACGCAGCCGTGTCGGCCTCCAGATGGAGATAGCAGTGCCGGGAGTGTCAGCAGTGCTGGGGCCGCTGGGGCTGGGCAGTGCCCGTCCCTGTGCTGGGCACTCGTGGGGCCTCACCCAAATCCTGGGGGCAGGTCTGGGCCCCTCGCTGCGAGGGAGACGTGGAGGGGCCGGGGGCTGGGCTGAAGCTGTGCCCTCACACCTGCCTCTGGGCTTTTGGAGAAGTTTGAGATCAGTATTTCAGCAGATTTGCTTATCTGAGCCCCGTGTTCGCACCCACTTCCCCTGCCGAAGCGTCTGCCAGCTGCTGGCAAAGCAGAAGTTGGGGTTTCTCGCTCTGGCCGAGGCTCTGGGCACGTTTTGGCCCAGCCCTGCCCTGGGGTGAATCCCCTGGGGCTGATCTGAGCCTTGTCCCTCCCTCTGCAGGGTGCTCAACTACTGCCGCGTGTTCACCGAGCTGTGCGAGACCTTCCTGGACAAGATCGTGTGCACACCGGGCCAGGGCCTGGGCGACCTGCGCACGCTGGAGCTGCTGCTCATCTGCGCCGGGCACCCCCAGTACGAGGTGAGGGGACAGCTGCGTCCCCATCCTGCCCCCCCGAGCCCGGCGACAGGGCAGGAGCTCTCCCTGCTCCTGCCACGCCTTGGTCCCCGTGAGCTGCTGGCTCTGGAATTCCCGCTCTGTGCTCGTGGCTTCGCGTTTCCTTCCCGGCGTCCTGGGAGCCTGGGGTTGGCAGCACAGCCCCAAGACCCCTGTTGGCGTTTTCCCACATGTTAAAGTCGAGCTCAGTGGGGATTTGTGCTTCCCAGGAATTTTGCCCTGTGAGCGGCTGAAATGCTGGTTCACATCAAAGCTCCCGCCCACCTGGCTTAGGAGTAAAACTTGTCATTGTTTTGGTCTCCTTTTATCCTTTCTTTCATTCTTTATCCTTTGATTCTTCCCAAACCATTAATTAAGCGCCAGTAGCTGCTCCCTGCCTGTGTTCAGTGGATGGAAGCTGCTGCCTGGCTGGTTTGCCATGGGAGGTGCAGAGCTGATGTGCTCCAGCAGGCCCCACGTGCTCCCTGGGGTCCCTGAGACCCTTTTCCTCACTTCCCAAGTCTGTTAAGCTCAGTTTTCCTTGGCCATGACCTCCTCCTGTGCCATCTCCACGCCGACATGGAGCTCTGCAGCTGCTCCTGACCAAATCTGCACGCGTGGTTTTTGCACAGTAACCACACGATAAATACGAGAACCCACAGAGGGGCTGCATCCACTTACAGCCCGAGCTGCTCCCAGAGCGCCAGGCCCTGCTCTGGGGTGGTTCTGGGCCGGAGAGGCTTTGGCTGCCAAAGGCTGGGGCAGGTCCTCAGGGTCACTGGGGGGTCCCAAGCCCTTGATTAAGTGACAGGCAGAGAAATTGGTGGATCTGGGGGAAGCAGTCCCCGTGTCGCCACTGTGTGATGTAGCAGCTCCTACACAGATCTGTGGTGCCACCTCTGCTGGCCCCCAGGGAAGGTTTCTGATAGGACCACTGACAGGGCAGGGAAAAAATGTTCTGCTGGTAACAAAATGCTGGATTTTCCCCTCCAAACAGGTGGTAGAAATTTCCTTTAACTTCTGGTACAGACTGGGGGAGCACCTGTACAAGACGGACGATGCTGTGATCCACAGCATCTTCAAAGCCTACATCCAGCGCCTGCTCCACGCGCTGGCCCGGCACTGCCAGCTCGACTCCGACCACGTAAGGTCCTTGTGGAGTAGCCAGGGCAGTGGGGTGTGTGTGTCCCTGTGGGGCAGTGGGGGGTGTGTGTCCCTATGGAACTCCCAGGGCAGTGGGATGTGTGTGTCCCTATGGAACTCCCAGGGCAGTGGCGTGTGTGTGTTCCTATGGAACAGTGGGGGGTGTGTGTCCCTGTGGAACTCCCAGGGCAGTGGGGTGTGTGTGTCCCTATGGAACAGTGGGATGTGTGTGTCCCTGTGGGGCAGTGGGATGTGTGTGTCCCTGTGGGGCAGTGGGGTGTGTGTGTCCCTGTGGGGCAGTGGGGTGTGTGTGTTCCTATGGAACAGTGAGATGTGTGTGTCCCTGTGGAACTCCCAGGGCAGTGGGATGTGTGTGTCCCTATGGAACAGTGGGATGTGTGTGTCCCTGTGGAACTCCCAGGGCAGTGGGATGTGTGTGTCCCTATGGAACAGTGGGATGTGTGTGTCCCTGTGGAACTCCCAGGGCAGTGGGATGCGTGTGTCTCCATGGAGAGCTGTGTTGTCCCTGCTTGAGGCAGTTTTGTTGCTTCTTCCATGCAGTCTGGGATGGTTTATTCTCTCCTCCTCTCCTCATCCCCTTGCTTCCCATCCCTTTCTCTACTTGTTGGAGCAGGAATACCCAGTGTGTGCTCAGGCTGGTCCTGTCTTCCTTGGGCACAGCTCTGCAGTCCCTCCAGCAGCCTGGTCTGGGGCAGGCGGGCAGGAATGCTGGATCTCCCTAACACAGAATCACTGGTGTTCCCCTGGCTGTGGCTGAGTGGGAACCAGAATCCCCCTGAGCTGCCCTTGTGCTCTCCCTCCTCTCCCTCAGGAGGGTGTCCCGGAGGAGACCGATGACTTTGGGGAGTTCCGGATGCGTGTCTCGGACCTGGTGAAAGACCTGATCTTCCTGGTGGGCTCAGTGGAGTGCTTTGCTCAGGTGGGTTTGCGGGAGCGCAGGCAAATTCCGGGGGGGCACCGAGCCCTGGTGGCCTTTGGCACTGTAGGAGGTCACACACCAGGAAGCGTGTGGTGGGAAGTGCTGTGGGAGCAGCGGGAGGTTTCTGACCTTTTGGGGAAAGCCGCTGTGGTCCCGCAATGTCAGGGTGGCCTGTGGAATGTGTGGTTTCTGCAGGCCCACGGCTGGGGCGGGGGTTTGGGGGTGGCAGGGTCAGGAACAGAGCCCTGGGGGCAGGGGTGGGTGCTGCGGGGTGGCGGCCCCTCGGTGACCGTCCCCTCCTGCAGCTCTACGCGACGCTCAAAGATGGGAACCCGCCCTGGGAGGTGACAGAAGCCGTGCTCTTCATCATGGCCTCCATCGCCAAGAGCGTCGACCAGTGAGTCCTGCCCGTGTCCAGGGGGGCCAGGGCTGCCTCCATGTGACGCAGACACCACACATATCCCAAGGACATCCCCATCCCTGGCAGTGCCCAAGGCCAGGTTGGACTGGGCTTAGAGCAGCCTGGGACAGTGGAAGGTGTCCCTGCCCATGGCACGGGTGGCACTGGAGGGGCTTTAAGGTCTGTTCACACCCAAACCATTCGCTGGGGATCCTTCCACATCCAGGTGGAGTTTTCCTAGGTATCTTTGGGGGAGGTTAAGCCACTGAAAGCGTGTTTCCTCCTGTGTTAGTGACAGTGGAAGCACGGAGAGCTGACACCCTGGGTGATGAGCCCATAGCGAGTCCTGTGCACTGCCAGCAGTGGCACAACGCAGCTGACCTTCCCTGGGCTTGGAATGCTGTCCCTCCCACCCCTGGGTCACTGTGGTCCCCATCCCTCTCTTCCCTGGGAGGCTGATTGCCATCACTCCTTTTCCCAAGGAGGCTGGTAACACCATCGCTCCCTTCCTTGTAAGGCTGGGAATCCTGTCCTGCTGCTCCCTGGCACCTGGAGGAGTCACCTCACATCGCCAGCTCCTGTTATCTGTGTTGAGGCCGCTGCTGCTTGTTTTCCCAATGTCTTGTTCCCAGGCCTGGGATCACCCTGGGATCACACCCTCCCACAGTGGGGCAAGCAGTTCCCGGCCAGCGAACCCCCCTGGTTCCTGTGTGCCCCTGGTGACGGTGGGACTCTCCCTGTGGCGTTCCCTATCTGTTCCCTGCTATCTGTGAGGCTGAGCCCCCTCCTCGCAGGGTTTGTCCCGGCGTGCTGCGAGTCCCATTCCATGTTCAGAGTGTGGTGTGTGGTGTGTGGGGCTGGATCCCAGCTCCGGCAGCCCCTGCCAGCCCCGCAGTGAGGTGCTGCGGGCGCTGAGCCCGGCCTGTCCCCGTCCCCAGGGAGAACAACCCGACGCTGGTGGAGGTGCTGGAGGGCGTGGTGCGGCTGCCCGAGTCGGTGCACACGGCCGTGCGCTACACCAGCATCGAGCTGGTGGGCGAGATGAGCGAGGTGGTGGACAGGAACCCGCAATTCCTGGGTGAGTCCTGCTCCCCCCCCGGGCCCCGCCGCGGCCCCGCCGCGCCGCCTGAGCCCCCTGTCTCCGCAGATCCCGTGCTGGGCTACCTGATGAAGGGGCTGTGTGACCGGCGCCTGGCGTCGGCCGCGGCCAAGGCCATCCACAACATCTGCTCCGTGTGCCGGGACCACATGGCCCAGCACTTCTCGGGGCTGCTGGAGATCGCCCGCGCCCTCGACTCCTTCGCCCTGTCCCCCGAGGCCGCCGTGGGGCTGCTCAAGGGTGGGTGTCCCTGGGGTCTGCTGGGGTATCCCTGGGATCTGTGGGAGGGTGTCTCTGGGATCTGTGGGAGGGTGTCTCTGGGATCTGTGAGAGATTATCCCTGGGATCTGTGGGAGGGTGTCTCTGGGATCTGTGGGAGGGTGTCTCTGGGATCTGTGAGAGATTATCCCTGGGATCTGTGGGAGGATGTCTCTGGGATCTGTGGGAGGGTGTCTCTGGGATCTGTGAGAGATTATCCCTGGGATCTGTGGGAGGATGTCTCTGGGATCTGTGGGAGGGTGTCCCTGGGATCTGTGAGAGATTATCCCTGGGATCTGTGGGAGGGTGTCCATGGGATCTGCAGGGGTATCTGTGGGGATCTATGGGGAGATATCTCTGGGATCTGCAGGGGTATCCATGGGACCTTGGGGTTATCTGTGGGATGGTATCCATGGGATCTGGGGAGTTATCTATGGGGTCTGCAGGGGTATCCGTGGGATCTGCCAGGGTACCTGTGGAAACTCCTGGGGTATCTTCGGGAGCTGCTGAGGGATCCATGGGAGTTGCTCCCCAGGGTGCTGAGCCCCATCCTCACGGGGCTTGTCCTGATACGCTGCAAGTCCCATTCCACATGCACAGTGTCCTCAGGGGTTCCCTTGGGGCTGGAGGCAGAAATAAATCCTGGATTGGTAACTGTCCCCATCCCTGAGACAGAGCTCAGGGTCTGTCCTGGGCTGGAAATGTGGGCAGAACACGTGGGAAATGCTGAGAGGCAAGCTGGCAGTGGGTCACCTCTCCATCCAAATTACCTACTGGACACAGAAGGTGGAAATTTGGGAGTATTGGTCGTTTTAGAGAGTTTGGGCTCAAGAATGGAGATTTTTAACTCTGGTTTTTACACTGGGAGTGTTGGTGTCTCACTGGACTGTTGGGCACCATGAGCCTTTTCGGCCAAGGCTGGTTTTGGGGATGTGCCTAAAGGTTTCCAGTGAATTCCAGTGCTGCAGGAGCCTTTACCCCCAGACCCAGGGAGCCTTCCCTGCAGTCGTGTGCTGCCATGGGAGACAAAACTCCCCTTGTTCCACTGGATGCCCCAGCACCGGCTGAGCTGCTCCTCTCCCTGCCGAAGGGTTTTCTCCCCCTCCCTTAGAACAAGCCAGGAGTTCTGAGCCAGGGAGGTTTTTCCTTGGGGTGGTTGGCAGCACTGCCAGGGCCAGGGTTGTGCCAGAGCTGTGCCAGAGCTGTGCCGTGCCACTGCTGCCTGTGGGAGCGGGAGCAGCTCAAAGCTCCTCGTGTTCCATGGCTGGGAGCCCTGGAGCACCTGCGCTGGAGCTTCCCGGAGTCTCACGGTGCTGCTGGACTGGGACAGGGACACTGGGGACACACGGGGGGCCCAGATACACTTGTGGCATCTGTTGGCCTGTCCCTGTCCCTGATGCCAGCATCGCTCCCTGCTGGGACTGAAGCGTTTCGGTGCCTGGTTCAGCTGCAGGGAGGCTCCCCCAGGTGCCGCCCTTGTCCTGCAGCCGTTCCATCTGGGACTGCCATGGCCCCCGTGCCCTCCCGTGCTGCCTGCCTGCCCCTGAGCCGTGTGTGTCCTTGCAGGGACGGCGCTGGTGCTGGCCCGGCTGCCCCTGGAGAAGATCTCGGAGTGCCTGAGCGAGCTCTGCGCCGTGCAGGTGCTGGCGCTCAAGAAGGTGTGTCCGCATGGGGGGGACAGCAGCTGGGAGGGGACACTGGGGACAGTGGCCAGGCCCCGGCCCTGCTGCAGCAACTGTGTCCTCAGAGGTGTATCCTAGGGCATGGAGTAGTTTGGGTTGGAGAAGCCCCTGGAGCCCCTTGAGTCCAACTGTTCCCCAGCACTGCCAAGGCCACCGCTGCCCGTGTGCCCAGGTGCCACATCCACACGGCTTTGAAATCCCATCAGGGATGGGGACTGCACCCCTGCCCTGCCCAGCCATGCCAGGGCAGGAAGAATTTCCGCCATATCCAACCTGACCCTCCCCTGGCACAGCTTGAGGCCGTTCCCTCTCATCCTGGCGCTTGTTCCATGGGGGCAGAGTGCAGCACCCACACAGGACTGAGCCCTTCCCTCAGTCCCACCTGAGGAGGGGCAGAGGTGCTGCTGGTGGGGTCAGCGTCCAGGCAGTGTCCTCCCTGGGCTACCTGTGCTCCTGAAATCCTGTCCTTTTCCCTCATTTTCCAGCTGCTCTCCCAGGAGCCAAGCAATGGCCTCTCCTCAGACCCTACAGTGCCCCTGGATCGACTCGCCGTCATCTTCAGGTGAGGAAGGAGCTGGGGCACTGCTCTCCCCCAGAGCCTGGATCTGCATCCCCTCCTTCTCCCCAGCCCTTGGGGAGTGGGCTGGAAGTCTCTGCTTCCCCAAGTTCTACTTCCTGAAGTGTCCCCCAAGGCAGTCCCTGGTCCTCTTCCCACAGCTCCAACCATTTTCCTTGGCTTTAATCCCAAACCCCCTTTAACCCTTGGCTGTTCCCACAGACACACCAACCCCATTGTGGAGAACGGCCAGGTCCACCCGTGCCAAAAAGTCATTCAGGAGGTGTGTGGGAGAGGGATCTGGGGAGAGGGTTCTGCTGGGGGGTTGGGAGGTGGGGGTTTCAGGTTTGGGGGTACCTGGGGTGCTGTACAGACTCCCAGTCCCTGGCTGCCAGCAGATCCATGTATCTGCACGGGAGGGGAGCTGTGGACCACCCTCCTGTCCCCCCTGGAAGCTGGGATTGGGGTGTGCAGGGGGAAATTTGAGGGTTCAGCCCTCTGGAAGGGGCCCTGGCTCTGGGAATGTCCCGCGTGTTTGATTGCCCTGCCCGCGTCCCATTTGCCATGCTGCGCTGGAGGGGATGAACTACCCCAGGCTCCTCCAGAGAGCTTTCCTCGCTCATCTGCCATCCCACACTGGGCTCTGGGTGTCCTGGGGGCCGGGAGGGGGCCTGGGGTGTCCCCGGGTCAGGTGTGACCCTTCCCTTTCCCTGTCTGTGCCCAGATCTGGCCGGTGCTGTCGGAGACCCTGAACAAGCACAGTGCCGACAACCGGATCGTGGAGCGGTGCTGCCGCTGCCTGCGCTTCGCCGTGCGCTGCGTGGGCAAGGGCTCGGCCGCGCTGCTGCAGCCCCTCGTCACACAGGTGGGCTGGCCAGGGGACACTGCTGGCCCGGGGGGACACGCTCAGGTCACTCTGGCTGCCTCGGGTGTCGCAGGGGCGGCGGTGGGCACTGGGAAGGGCCACAGTGAATCCTGGCAGTCTCGGGAATTCTGGCATAAACCCTTGGGGAGGAGAGAGGCTTTGGGAGAGGTGGAGGATGCCGGGAGCCCCGTGTGTGTGTGGTTTGGGAGGGCTGTGTGAAGCCCTGCATGGTGCAGCTCCTTGGGGAGGATCTGTGAATCCCAGAGCTGGGTGTTCCCTGCTCCGCTCGGCTCCTGCCAGGCTTCCATGGAGAAGTGGTGCTGGCTCAGGGAGCCTCAGCACAGCGTACTCCCAGGACCTAGGCGAGTCCGTTGGGATGTCCCTGCCCACGTGGGCCAGGCTGGGCTCAGAGGGATGTGGGGTCTGGGCAGGTCCAGCAGTGCCGTGCAGCGTTCCTGTCTCCCCAGATGGTGAATGTGTACCGGGAACACCAGCACTCCTGTTTCCTCTACCTGGGCAGCATCCTGGTGGATGAGTACGGCATGGAGGAGGGCTGCCGGCAGGGCCTGCTCGACATGCTGCAGGTGGGGCCCACCTGCGCAAGCCACGGCGCCGCTCGGGCTGGGAAATCCCTCAGACCACACCGAGTCCAGCCGTCCCCAGCGCTGCCCCTGTCCCCAAGTGCCACATCCACACAGCTTTTGAATCCCTCCAGGGGTGGGGACTCCAGCCCCGTCCTGGGCGGCTGTGCCAGGGCCGGACAGCCCTTTCCAGGAGGGATTTCCCCTTATATCCCGTCTATACAGAATCTCAAACGGGTTTGGGTGACAAGGGACCCTGAAGGCCATCCACTATCCCAGGCTGTCCCAAGCCCCCTCCAGCCTGTCCTTGGACACTTCCAGGGATGGGGCGGCCCCAGCCTGTTCCATGCAGGGAAGGGCAGTTTGAGGAGTGATCCCAGGTAGCTGCTGATGGATCCCTGTTCTCCCCAGGCTCTCTGCATCCCCACCTTCCAGCTCCTTGAGCAGCCCAACGGCCTCCAGAACCACCCGGACACCGTGGATGACCTCTTCCGCCTGGCAGCCAGGTGCCACCGCGCTCCTGCCGCAGGACAGCCAGCCCCTCTCCCCTGCGGAGGGTCCCCTGGGAGCGGGGAGGAGGCAGGAGCTGCCCCTGACGTCCGTCTGTCTCCCCGGGCAGGTTTATCCAGCGCAGCCCCGTCACCCTCCTGCGCAGCCAGGTGATGATCCCCATCCTGCAGTGGGCCATCGCTGCCACCACCCTGGACCACCGGGACGCCAACTGCAGCGTCATGAAATTCCTGCGGGATCTGATCCACACCGGTGTGGCCAACGATGTGAGTGATACACGGGACTTTCCTCGGGAGACTCTTTCCCCCTGGGGATGTCACCGCGGAATCATGGAATGGTTTGGGTGGGAAGGGACCTCAAAACCCATCCAGTTCCACCCCCTGCCATGGGAAGGGGCACCTCCCACTGTCCCCTGGTGCTCCAAACCCCATCAGCCCCGTGATCCTCGTCAGCCCTGTCCTGTTGTCCCCACGAGATGCCCTGGTTTCTCCACCTCAGCCTGCAGAGCGAAGAGCTTATCCCTGTCCCCAGGACCAGTGCGTCCCTGTCCCCAGGCCCTGCACACCCCCTTCTCCTTTCTCCCGCAGCACGAGGAGGACTTTGAGGTGCGGAAGGAGCTCATCAACCAGGTGATGACCCAGCTGGGGCAGCAGCTCGTGAACCAGCTCCTGCAGACGTGCTGCTTCTGCCTCCCGCCCTACACCCTGCCCGACGTCGCCGAGGTGCTCTGGGAGATCATGCAGATCGACCGCCCGGTGAGGGACCCCCAGAGGGACGGGAGGGACCCCCAGAGCGTGGGAGGCCCCAAAGCTCTGCCGAGGCAGGGCCTGGGAGCCAAGCTGGGCTGCACATTCCGAGTTCCTCCCTTTCCCTGGCACAGACGTTCTGCCGCTGGCTGGAGAACTCGCTGAAGGGGTTGCCAAAGGAAACCACGGGCGGAGCCATCCAGGTGACACACAAACAGCTCACCGACTTCCACAAGCAGGTCACCAGGTGAGCGGCCCCGGGGCCTCCAGCAGCCCCCAGCCCCGCCTGTGCTGCTGATCCTGCCGGGCTGTGCCACCCGCCTGCGCGGGCACACGGAGCCCTGGGGCCCCGCGGCGCCTTTGCCGTCACCCGACGGGTTTTTCTGCCTGGCCCGATCCCGGCAGAGCCGCCGGCCCTTCCCGAGCCTCCTCCTCATCCCCGTGAGTCACGGGTGCCAGCTGCCAGCCCTGCCCGGGCCTGTCCCTTCCCAGGGCCACCGGCTGCTCTGGGAACATCCACTCCCTCTGCCCAGCTCCATCTCATCCCTGGACAAATCCCAGTGGCCGAGTGCCTGGGGCAGCTGCTTCCTTCCCCCCGGCCCCCACCGTGGTGGCTCACGGGTCTCCTCCAGGGACAGTGGACCTCCTTCTGCCCTGATGATTGTCCCTTCATCTCTCCCAGCACCTTGGGGCCGAGCTGCCACGCTCCCAGCCCCCATCCCTCGGCAGGACACCTTCCCTGGGTTCTGCACATCCCCTTGGGGTCCCCCGCTGATGTCTCCCCTTGTCTTGCAGTGCTGAGGAATGTAAACAAGTCTGCTGGGCTCTGAGGGACTTCACCCGCCTGTTCCGATAGCTCCGGCTCCACGTGGCACCTGTCTCCCAGGTAAGGGCCAGCCTCAGGGCTCCCCCGCCCCACAGGACCTCGGGGACAAAGGGCTGACGCTCCCTCCCTCCCTCCTCCCAGGAATGTCTTTAAGGAGAAGACAGGAAACAGCAACCCAAGAATGTGTCCCACAATCAGCCGAGGGCTCTCGCCCACTCCAGCGCGTCCCGGAGCCCGGAGCCGCGGGAGGACGGCCCGGGGACCCCGCCTGCCCGGCGGCCCCACGGCCGGAGCTCGGCCCCCGCCCCGAGCAACAGCCCAGCGGGAACAGCCTCCCACCCAACTGCAAACTGCAAACCCACCAGGCGCCGCGGCCGCGCGGGGCCACTCGGATTCGCCCGGCAGAAAAAGAAGTAGAAAAAAAAACTTTCTGTGAAACGGAGACAAAAAAAAAAAAAAAAGAAGGAAAAGAAACAAACAAAAAACAAATGATACAAATTGTTTAGGAAGATGGGGGGTCAGTCTGGGGGTCCTGGGGCGCTGCCCCCCTGAGCCCACCGTGGCCTGCCTGGTGCTGACTCCCAGAGACGACACAGGCGGGACGGACTCTGCAAATAGAGATTTATATTTTATTTTGTTTTGCTTTTTTTAGTTTGTTTTCTTGTTTGGTTTTTTTCTTCTTCTTCTTTTTTTTTTTTTTTTTTCCTTTTTTGGGGTTTTCTTTGGTTTGATTTTGGGGTAGGAGGCGGTGGCTCGAGTGCGGGCAGGGCGGGCGGGCGCATGCGGTTCCCTCCGGGGGTGTGTAGCCATCTCGAGACAATAAAAAACATCAAAAAACTGAAAAAATAAATTAAAACTTCCCAAGGTCCCTCTGGTTCCTCTCTCAGGGCTGGGGCTGCTTTGTGCCGCCCCCGCAGCGCTGGGGGCTCCAGGTCCACGGTGACCCCAGCCCCTGTTTTCTTGCTGTTTTCCCCCAAAATCCAGGGGGATTATCCTTGGGGAATGCAGGGAGGGGCGTCCGGCTGCTCCACCCCAGGGTGGGCGGTCACAGTCCCTTCCCCTGCAGAGCACCCCTGGGTGCTCTGGGGACACGGGCTTGGGGACAGCGGTAGGACAGGGACGAGGACGGTGCTGGCTGTCCCCGGCCCCGCCAGCCCCGATGGCCACGGAGTGACTGGCCCCGGCTGGCGGCGCCGCCACGGCCGTGCCCGTGTCCCTGTCAGTGGGGCAGGGGGCCGGGCGGCAGCGCCCAGGGCCCTGCGGAGGGCCCGGGCAGGGGCTGCGCCGGCGGCAGGCGCTGGTGGCTCTGCCAGAGCTGGTGCAGCTCCTTGAACTGCTCCACCATCCTGTCCTTGAGGTCGGGGTGCGAGATCTGCAGCGGGATGCTGTCGGCCGACCAGGAGAGCTCCCCGGAGAACATCTCCAGCAGCAGCCGCGCCGCCACCGGCACCACCTGCAGGAGCCCCCGGGTGTCACGGCGGGCAGGGACGGCCGCCCGTGTCCCCCGGGACAGCCGCGGCTGCCAGCCCCTCACCTGCACCGTGATCAGCTTCTTCTCCTTGGGCTTCTGGTCCGGCCACTCCTCGCCGAAGCACAGGAAGATCTCAAAGGGGGGCGGGGTGGGGGTCTGCCCCTTCTGGAACTGGATGAGGCCTGTGGGGCCCGACGCCCAGGTGAGGAACGGGACGGGGCCTGGGCCACCACCAGCCCAGCCACGACCGCTGAGGGCAACCCCAGAGGCAGCTGGTGCCCCCCATCCCAGCTCCATCCATCCCCCCATTCCCCCACGTCCCCACGTGCCACCTGGTGTCTCCCCATCCTACCAGGTGTCCCTGTGTCTGGGGTCTCCCCGCCCCAGCTGACCTCTCCATCCCAATCCGTTGGCCTCAAGGGACACAGGGCCACCCCCCCTTGCCCTCTGACCGTTGAGGAAGCCCTCGAGGCTGAAGAGCTTGGTCCTTCTCTCCCTCTGGATGGGGTTGGGGCCGGGCCGGGGAGCGGCGCAGGGCCCTGTCCAGAAGACCTTGCACTGGCAGAGCCGGAGGGCGAAGAGATCCTGGCCCTGCAGCTCCAGGATGAGCCCCCGGTCCAGCACGTCCAGCAGCTGGTGGGTGTAGAAGCGCTGCTTCTCGTTGGGAATGGCGTCGGGAGCAGGGAAGGGCACCTGCTCCAGCGTCAGGGGCCCAAAGAGCTCCTCCTGCTCCCGCGTGGGCTCCAGGCTGCTGTGGAACAGCCGGCAGCCGTGTGGGTTGCTGATGGTCAGGGCACAGACCTGGCGGCCCCGGTAGTGGAACTTCAGCTCCAGGTCAGTCACTGCCGGAGGGCCACGGGGTCAGCGGGGCCAGGGAGCACCCCAGGGCCGCTCCAGCTGGCCACCCCACACACCCCCTGGCCACCCTCATCCATCCCGCAGCCGCTCTGCACCCACGGCCACCCCACACACCCCCTGGCCACCCTCATCCATCCCGCAGCCGCTCTGCACCCACGGCCACCCCACACACCCCCTGGCCACCCTCATCCATCCCGCAGCCGCTCTGCACCCACGGCCACCCCAATCCAGCCGCCCCATTGCCATCCCATGGCCACCCTCACCCAGCGACCCTGCGGCCACTCCCATCCATCCCACGGCCACCCCACACCCGCGGCCACCTCTGTGCCACCACCCCATGGCCGCCCCAATCCTTGCAGCCACCACATGGCCTCCCACACCCACGACCGCCCCATCCACGCCCCCGTGCCCCCCCAGCCCCTGCTCACGTGGCAGCATGTGGGGGCTGACCAGCAGGTCAGGGATCAGGTGCTCTGTCGGTGCCACCGGGCAGGTGGACGAGGGCCCCGGGGGGTCCAGGGCGGGCCCCGTCTCAGCGAGGGCTCCAGGGAGCAGCTCAGGGGCCCCGTGGGCGCCCCCCGCCTCCCCCTGGAGCAGTGCCGGGGGGGGAGGCGCAAAGGGCCCCCCCGGGGGGCAGCAGCTGGCGAAGGCGGGGGGCTCCTCCTTGGGCCAGTGGTAGGGGGGCAGCAGGTCCCCCCCGTGCTGCGTGTCTGGAGCAGAGAGGGGGCATCAGGGTGGAACCCAGCCCCCCGGACACCCCGACCCCGCCGACGCCCCCCACTCACCGTCGATGCTCAGGGATGTCATCTTGTGGAGCTGCAGGGCAGAGTGGGCGTTACAGGGACCCCCCTGAGGTGTCCCCGGTTTGGGGATACCCCCACCCTGAGCCCCCCCAGATACCTGGCTGACGTCTTCCTCCCCGCTGCAGCCATAGTCATCCTCGTCCCCCCCGTCTGCAAGGGAGGGAGGGGGTGAGAAATTCAACTGGGGGTGCCGGGGCAGATACCGAGGGGTACTGGGGACTCGTGGGGCACTGAGGCTTCACAGGGGGTCAGGTCCCTTGTGGGGTGTGGGGGGCTGCTGGGGGGCCGGACCTCGTGGGGTGCTGGGGCTTTGTGGGTGTGGGGGGACCTGTGGGACGTCAGGTCCTTGTGGGGTGCTGGAACTTCGGGGCTGCTCGAAGCCCTCCCCGAGCCCCCCGTACCTGCGCCCCCGGGGGGCTCCTCGCAGAGCTCGTACACGCGGAAGGGCTGGGCCGGGGACCCGCGGGGCCCGTCCAGCAGCAGCCGGAACTCGCGGCTCTTGTTGAGGGCGCAGCGCAGGGTGGCCTTCCAGCGCGGCGGGTCCGGCGGGTCCCCGGCCCGGAACCGGCCCGTCTCCTGCGCCCACGCCTGCGGGGGGCGTCAGCGCCCGCCACCCCCAGCCTGTGTGTCCCGCCATCCCATCATCCCAGGCCCCCCCTGCCACCCCAGCCCACCCCACCGACACCACCCACCCATCCCATGTCCCCTCATCATCCCCATCCTGTGTCCCTCGTCACGCATCACCCTGTCACTCCTGTCCCTTGTCCCCCATATCCCCACTGACACCCATCCCATGTCACCATTGTCACCCCATCACCCTGTCGCCCCCACTCCATTTCCCCCACATCCCTGCTGTCCCCATGCCGTGTCCCCCTTGTCACCCCATCACACGTCACCCCCATCCCACGTCCCCCACGTCCGCACCGTCCCCATCCCACGTCCCCATTGTCGCTCCCACCCCGCGTCCCCCGGTGTCACCTTGAAGATGGTGTCGTGGTCCTGCGGCCCCGGGGGGTTCCTGGTGGCGTGTCCCCAGGGGATGACGAAGCGGCGGCGCTCGGGGTCGAGCCAGCGCAGCCCCGGGAAGCGCCGGCTGCTCACCTGGGCCACCAGCCAGGGCTTGAGGCGCACCCGCCGCGGGGGGTCCATGGCCTGGGGACACCGGCGGCCACCTCGTCACCCCGCGTGCCGCCCTCGGCCCGGAAAGAGGAACGGGCCCCCCCACCCCCGCCCCGAGGGGCCGTGCGGGCCCCGGTTCCGCTTTCAGGGCCAGGAGGGTGGGTGAGGCCGCCCCGAGCGCTGTCTCCCCCGTGGGTGTTGGGGGGCGTCACCCGCACCCCGAAAGCAGAAGCTGCGGTGGCTTCAGGGAAAGAAAAGTGGAGCTGAGAAGGGGAGGGGACAGGAGGGACAGAGGGACAGGAGGGATAGGGGGGGAGAGTGGGGCACAGGGAATGTGGGACGTGAGGGGGACAGGGGGGACGTGGGACCAGGGACATGAGGGACAAGGGGAGGAACACAGGATGGGAGACACGGGGACACGGAATGGACACAGGAGACAGGGGACACTCGAGAGCTGGGGACACATGTGGTGACATGGGGGGACACGGCGAGGACACGAGGACGTGGAGGGACATGGGAAACATACGGGAGACAGGGGACATGGAGAGGGGAGGAGGTACACGGGTGACACGAGGAGACACGGGACATGGGATGGGGAGGACACAGTCATAGGATGGGGGGGCCGGGGGACACGGAGACAGGGCAGAACACAGGGTGTGACACACAGGGGATGGGGGAACACGGAGGACACACGGGGGACATGGGGACACGTGAAGACCCGACCGTGGTCCCTGTGCAGTCACAGAAGCCGCACGAGGGGAGATCAGCCCCGCGCCCCTCGAGCCGGGTGTCCCCGCCTGTCCCCCCACGGACGGGCCCGTCCTCGGCCGCGGCCACCGCGCCCGGGCACGGCGTGTCCGGGCGTCCCGCGGGTGCCCCGGGCTGCCGCCCCCACTCACGGACGGGGCACTGTCCCCGCGTGTCCCGAGGATTTCCCGGCCACTTCAGCATCACCCCGCACTCCTGCGGCCCCCTCCCCACGGGGTCCCACCCGCGGACTCCCGGCGCCCACCGGGGAGCGGCCCCGGGTCTCACCTGCGCTGGGGCCGCGCCCGGGGCCGCGCCCGGAGCTTCCGCAGCGGGGCCGGGCGTGGGCGTGGGGCGAGACCGGCCAGGACCGCCCCGGGACTGCCGCGCCTCCGGCGTGGACCGGGGCCCCCGTGTCCCCACAGGACCCCCCACCTCGTGTCACCCCTCCCGTGTCCCTCCGTGCCCTCCCTCCCCCTGTGGCCCCCCCGGGTTTTCCCCAAACCTCACCCCTTGTTCCCCTACGTCCTCCCCGTCTCCCCACCCGCGTGTTCCCGTCCTCGGCTGTCACCCCGCACTGCTGGCAAACACTCATTAACATACGCTTTGCATATATTTGCATACACTGTGCCCATTTCCCTCTCCACGTGACGCGCGGGGATCTCCGCGGTGGGCGGGAACACCGGAGCACGCCCGCGGATCTTGATTGGCCGCACTCGCTGTCATTCATCTGTGGGCGCCCGCCCCGGGGCCCCGCCCCGCCCCGCCGCCGCTGTCCGTCAACGAAGGGGCGTGGTCTGGTGGGCGTGGCCGAGTGATGCGTCGATGGCTGAAAGGGGCGGGGGCTGTGGCGGGGCGGGGCCTGTGGCGGGGCGGGGCTTCTCCCATGGCGCCGGGCGCCCCCCGCCGCACGCCGGGACCCCCCGGTGCCCCCCGCGCCCCCCCGGTGCCCCCGGTGCCCCCGCCCCGCCCCGGGAGGAAGAACCGAAAGAGGTATCGGGACTCCCCCTGCCCTGGGACCCGCCGGTGAAGGGGACCCTGAAATGGTGCCACGCGGGGGCGGGGGTGCGGTTCTGTCCCCGGCGTGGCCGGTGTCGCGATGTCCCCGGGGGGACGGAGTGTACTCGCGGGTCCCGACGGGTTTGGGCCAGTCTCGCCCCGTTTAACTTTCAGATTCCAGGGGTTTCATGTCATTTTTCGCCCCGATGCCGGTGCGACCGCTGGGAATGGGAGCGGCGCTTTCTCGAGGGGAGCGCAGATCCCGGGGGATTGTTCGAGAGAGGAGCTCTGTATATATATCTGCATTCAGATCCTGTATCCAGATCCCGGATCCCTCTGTATTCAGGTGGTGCGGGAGTGGAGCCCAGCGGATTCCTGGGGAAGAGCAGATCAGATCCCGGTGGATTTCCAGGGAAAGAGGCTCAGATCCCTATGAATAGGGGGGTAGGAGCAGAGCCCAGTGGATCCCCGGGGGAGAGGTGCAGGTGGATTCCCAGCTGGATCGCTGACTGCTCTGCAGCTTATCCCACCACTGTGCCTGTTCTTGCCCTGTCCATGCTTTTCCCGGGATCCCAGTTGATCCCAAGGGACAGCTGCAGCCTGTGTGAGTCTGGCCGCAGGCCAGGGCCCGATCCCAGATGGGGAAAGGCACCAAAGCCACCAGTTCACCCCCAGCTGCTGAAGGGATATTTACCCAAGGTTCCCACCCTGGTGCCTGCTCAGGCCTCACCGGGGTTTCTGCAGAGTGGGATCCTGGATCGAGCATCTCGGCTGGGATTCTGGGAAAGGGGAGATTTGGTCACGGGGACAAAACGGGTGAAAACCTCAGGGTTTGGGTCATCCTGCGGTCTCTCCTTCCCCCCCGAGCCGGTGCTGCTGCCGTTGCATTCCCGGGCACGCTGGTGCTCCTGTGGGTTGGTTGGGGTTTCCTCCCAGCCTGGCACCATCCACCGTCTTCACTTTGTATTTTTCTGGGAAGAGAAGCCGGAACGAATCTCCCGGATCACGTCGTGGCGGTGGCCATGAGAGGGAGCCTCAGCACTGCCCACACCGGGGCTGCTCCCGGGTGGTGTGGGACGGGATTCCCCGGGGCTGGGCTGGTGCTTGCCGGGTCCCGGCCAGCCGCCGCTCTGGGTGCCGCCTCCATGGATTTGGGGGCTGATTCAGGCGGGTTTGGGCCGTACAGGGAAAGCCTGTGGAAACACGGCTCCAGCGCGTTCTCATCCCTGATTTGGTGCCTGTGGAGATGGGATGTGCTGCCAAGGAACTGCCTGGGATGCCGGATCCGCTCCGGGATGGAGACCCATCCCCTCGGCAGGTGGGGCCGGCTCTCTGGCTCTGACATTCCCTTTTCTCCATGGCAGCTCCGAGTGGACGATCCAGCGGAGGCTGCGGCAGCTCTTTGCCGTCCCACGGTGCCTGGTCAGCGTGTTCAGCCTCTTCCTCGTGGAGCTGATCCGCTTCCTGGGCGAGGCCGTGGTCCAGGTGAGCCGCCCTGCTCCCGCAGAGCCACGGCCGGAGCAGCTGCTGAGGGTGTCAAAGTCCTTCAGCACCGGGCGAAGGAACTTCCATTTCCCACTGTTGCACATTTCCTCCCCCATGGTAGAATTTTGGGTCTCAGCCCATTTTTGGTGACTCCTGCTGGCATGTACCCCTCAAACACAGGATTTCGTCCCAAATCCAGGCGCTGGTGGTCGGTGTCCTGACAGCCATCGGTGACCACGTCCTGAAGCCCTTCCTGGCGGCAGCGTTTCACAGCCTGCTGCAGCCGCTGCTGCTCTTCCTGCTGAAGGTGCTGGGCGGTGTGCGGGACCTGACGGAGCCCGTGCTGGACGTGGTGGCCCGGGTGTGCTCCCAGCTGGCCGTGCTGCTCCGCGCCGTCCGCCTGGTGGAGATCCGCCTGCGCCCCGACCTGCGGGCTGGCCCTGGCGACGGATGAGGACAGATAAGATAAGGGAGGTGAATTCCTGGGAATTGCGGAAGAGTGGGGCTGGCTGCAGCCCAGGAGGCTCCGGAGGGATTGTTGTCTCCACGTGTGTCCGGGGAGGCAGGGGGCAGCACGTGGTGTGCTGGGAGAGGGGTTTAGATCTTCTAGTTTTGCTAATTTCTCCTTAATTTAATTAAATTCCAATTTTATCCCTTGGACCATTGCTCCTTTGAGGTATTTTCCCTCCTCCTGCCTGGAAAACTTGGCTTCTCACTGAGAAGGACTTCCCTATGCAGTCTCTTGCAGCCAGCTGGGCTCCACTGCTGAGGTGGTGCCCAGGGCCTGTGCCTCCAGCACTGCCAGGAGGGGACAGCTTCTGCCAGCTCCCCGGCACTCTGGAATGGTCTCCAGAGCCAGTGGTGTGGGATAGACTGGGATTTGGGGGCAATTGAAAAATAGGACCACAATATAGCGGAATAACCTCTTCAGTGTTCCTACCAACTAGTTCTGGTGCGTGGCTTGGGTCACGAATTCCCATCGGGACGAGGTGGCCGAGGAGCCAAATGGCGGCAGCAAAGCCCCGGGTGTGTTTTACAGACCCTTGGAGGGGTCAGGGCCAGGACTGAGCTGTGTTTTGGGGCTCCCTCCGCCCCCCGCCTCAGCTCCCTCTGCCCTTTCGCCTTCCCAACAACGCTGCCTCCCGGGAGCGTCTCCCCCGGCTGGCGCAATCCCTGTGTTCCCGATGATTCCATGCCCAAAGCCCTTTGCTTTTTATGGGCAGGAGCAGCATGTTTGGAGCTTCCCAGGCTGTAAGATCATCCGCAGGCCAGCGCTGGGGCTGGAGAGCTCCTGCTGGGGGCCAGGCTGGCCAGGCTATTTGGGGGGTGCTGAGTTCACGGGGCCGTGACGGGATGTTCCCTCGGGCGCTGCGAGGGGCTGGGAGCTGGGAGCCAGCACAGAGGAGTTCTCCGGGCTCGGGTGACCAAGGGCAGCGTGGGAATGAGCACTGGGAGCTGCCGGGGAGCAGCCTGGCTCTCTGGGACAGGCAGGGCCACACGTGGACACAAACAGGACCCGGGCACAGGGATCGAATCCAGGATGTCCTGCAGCAAAGGCAGCGTGCCAGGACAGCCACACACACACAGCTTCACACGACTGACTGTTCCTGGGTACTTCCAGCCTTGCTGGGGTGCAGGCCCGGCCTGACCACTGCTCCCTTGACCTCTCCCTGAGGAAACAAACCCGAGGAGGGAGGGGCAGAATCGATGGGAGGTTTCTCATTGAGTTGATTTAACTGGTGAATCACTTTAATGGTTGAAGTGGTTTTAATTAAATTCGGCTGCTCCGGAACCAGGAATTCCCTGGTACAGTTTCTCCTTTTTGGCTCAAGCTCTCCCAGTCAAAGGTCCAGTAGATGGAGAGAGCTGGGAAACGCCCGGGGCTGGGAGCTGCCGCCTCCCGCGCAGCCCCATCCCGCCGCGGGATCCCGGGAGTTCCAAACGCCGCTTGGAGTTCGGGTTGTAGATCCAACGGGAGTGTGTGACCCAGAGAAACCCACGGGATTTTGGGGTGCAAAGGGCGGGGCGGGAGGTCCGGGCCGCCGGCTCAGCAGGAACAAAAACCTCTTTCCTTCCTCAAAACACACCCGAGCGTGCCCGGAGCCGCTCCGCCCGCAGCCGCCGCCCAGCTACCGCCGCGCCCGGGGCCGGTGTGCGCCGGGGGACAGCGGCGGTGTCCCGGGGCTGGCAGGACAATGGCGGGTGACCCGTGCGCTGGCAGCGCCAGGGACAGCGCCGTGCCGGGACAAGGACATTTCTGGGCTGGTGCTGCCGGGCTGGCAGCGCCCCCGCATTGCTGCTCCCTGAGATCACTCCCGGCTCTCAGCGCTCAGCCCGGCTCAGCCCGGCTCAGCCCGGCTCCGCACACGCGGGCCCGCCCGGGCAGCCGCGCTTCGCCTCCCGGGGCTCGGCTGCCGCTGCAGCGGGGCCGGGAGCGCTGCGCCCGCGGCGAGGGGGCACCGCGGTGCCCAGCCCGCCCCCGGGGCTGCTCAGCCCAGGGCTGGCCCCCAGTGGAGGGAGGAGGGGACGTGGGGCCGGGATTCAGCCAGCTGGACCGGGAGGGGAGCCAGGAGCGGAGCGCGGTCTGCTTGGTTCTTCCCTAAATAGCCGGCGGCGGGCAGGAGGATTAGCCGGGGCATTCCTCGGCCCATCCATCCTCCCACAGCTCCTGAGCTCCCCCGGCCTTGGGATTCCTCCTCCTCCTCCTCGTCCTCCCTCACGCCGCCCTTCCAAACCACCGCGGGGGCACCCGCAGCCACCCGAGCCCGCCCGGGTCTGTTCCGCCCGCGTTTGGCAGCGGCGTTTGGGCTTTTCCCGGTGGCAGCGCGGCCCCGCTGGCGGAGCTGAGGCCGTCCGGAGCCACTGCCCTTCCCGAGGGGTCAGCCCAGGGACAGGGCACAGCCAGCACCGCGTGGGACCAGGCCTGGCCCTGGTTCTGTGGGATTGGGCCGAGCCCAGCCGTGGGGCTCTGCTCTGGAGTATGGGACTGAGGCTGGGAGGGAATCCCGTGCCCACAGAGTGTCGCACCAAGGCACGGGAGCACTGGGAATGAGCCATTGGAAGAAGCTGGGAACAGCTCAGTGGTTTGGTTTCCTGACACCAGCTTCCTTCCCATGGGCTGAGGGAAACTGAAGCAGAGCACGAGTCAGCCTTTCCCTTCGGGTTACATCTCCCAAGCGGCCTCCTGATGGAGGTCTGCATCCCAGGTTCTCCATCCCTCATTCTCTGTCTCTTCCATCCAAATTCTCCCGACGCAGGTCCATGTGCTGGACCCAGCGTATCCACACCCTCCTCCTGCACCCAGACGTGCCCAGAGAGCTCTGCCTTGCTCCCACAGTGCTGAAACATTTCCACATATCCTCTTTTCCCCACATTTCAAGCACAGGTTTCCTGTCCTCTCCTCATGTAGGACAGTCCAGGACCTCTGGGGGCTGTTCTCATATCCCTTGTGTTTTGTCTCTTCCCAGCCCATCCCAGCTCTTCCTGCAGGGGTTTCTCAGGGAATTCACAGAGGTCAAGCCAGGTGGAATCTGTGTCCAGGGCCCCGTGGTGGCTGTGGTGGGTGGGAGGGGGTTGATAACACCCCGTGACCAATAAAAATCCCTCTCCTTTGCCCAGATCCGAGGCCATCCTCCCTGGAGCTTTGCTGGCTGGGCACAGCTTTGCTGCGTGACAAAGAGGCAAACATGGCTGCAGCCAAAGAGCTGGTTAATAAATAACATGCTTTCCTAAATTCTGGGATTTGGGATTGTCTGAAGGTCCCATTAATAAACATCCAGCTGGGAAGGGTGTGAAAATCAGAATTTTTACCCAGTTTGGGAGCTGCTCTCACTGACAGTTGGGAGTGGGACAAGATCACTGGGGAAGGGAAGTGTTGTCTGTCAGAGCTGTCTGAGCAGAGAAACCGCTAAATGTCCGCAGTTTGGGCAAAACCAGCAGGGTGGAGAGGCTGGGGAGGTCAAGAGAGGAAAACAGGGATTGGAAGTGGGTTTTGCCTTATGCTAAATACTGAAAGAGAAGAAGATCCAGCTGCAACAGGTCAATGGCTTTAAAAGACTGAGAAACTGGCAGAACTGAAAAAAGAAACAATGGGAATGGTCTGAGGTGTGAAAAAACCGGGGGTTTGTGAGGGAGTTGGAGCTCCGAGGTCCTTCAGCTGCTCCGAAAGGGGAGGAAAAGGGATTTCCATGAGCACTTCCGTAAGGAAATGCAATAAATCACTCCCAGAGCAGCGGAGAGCGTCCGGGCTCAGTTAACATGAGAAAAGGCAGCCGTGGAGTGAAAAGGTGGATGGATCAAATGGGATTTGATTCCCTAGGAATGGTCTGAGCAGGCTGTGGGGGAAGAGGTGAATCATCCCCTGCCTTGGGGAAAGCTGATGGAGAGCGCAGGAAGGGCCTCAAATTCCCCCCAGATCTCCTGGTTTTGTGGTCGTTGTTGGACCATGGCCAAGACTCCGGGCCGGGAGCTGCTCCGTGTCCCTGGGATTGGGTGGGAATGTCCACCCCAGAGCATCCTGATGCCCACCTCCAAACTGTATTTTATTAATAAAAACCCCCTCACATTTCGACCTCCTAAGGCATTTTTGTTTTAAAGAAACCAAAATGACCCTCAAACCATTTTCTAAATTTTAAAAACCCATCCAACCCCCCTTAACTTACATTTTAATAACAAATTAAACATTTAAACCTTCCTGAGCCACCTTTTGTTCAAAAAGCCATCTCAACTCCCGAGACGTATTTTATTAATAAGATAAATATCTCATGCTTTCAGTGCCTGTTCCCCATATCTGGGATCATTCTTCCCTCAAGACCGTGCGATTCCAGCACCAAGGGAGATTTAACGAGGGGAAAAAACACGGTGGGAGGTTTTCCAAGGAATTTTGGGCCGAGCTTTTTCAGCCTGTGACTTCACTGCGGGGCCGTGTCCGAGTGTCAGCGCTGGCAGCGCTCCCGGCCAGGCCGGGGGTGGGAATTATCTCATTGACTGTAAATATCTGCCGGGAGCCTCTGCCCCGGCACAGCTCCCTCGGAGCGGGGAGAGCCGCAGCCCCAGGGATGCTCCTGCTGCCCTAATTTAGGCATTTCTGCAGGAGGGGATGAATCACGGCGCTGGAAGCGCCGGTTTCCCCGCGGTGACTCCGCGGGGAGCGGGGCGGACCCGCCGTGTCCCCGCAGGGCTCATCCAGCGGGACGGGCGCTGACCTCAGCCCGCGGCGCCGGCCGCTGTGTCAGAGGCAGCGCGGGGTAAATAGAACCTGACGCCGCTGCTGCGAGCCCGTAAACCGGGATTTGGGTCCTGGGAGACATTCCCTGCCCATGGGGTCACACCTTGTGCAAGGGAGCCTTGCACACCAGGGCGAGGTGTATTTATAGCCGGGCCGTCACTCGGGACGCGGAGCCCTGGGGCTATTTTGGGATTGGTGTGGTCATGGCTCGGGGCACGTCTGGAGTGTGGCTGGGACCGGCATGGAGAGAGGGGCTGGGGCGTGTCCAGGGAAGGGAATGGGGCTGGGAAGGGTCTGGAGCCCCAGGAGGGGCTGAGGGAGCTGGGCAAGGGGCTGAGCCTGGAGAAAAGGAGGCTCAGGGGGGACCTGGTGGCTCTGCACAAGTCCCTGCCAGGAGGGGACAGCCGGGGGGTCGGGCTGTGCCGCCAGGGGACAGGGACAGGAGCAGAGGGAACGGCCTCAGGCTGGGCCAGGGGAGGCTCAGGGTGGCCAGCAGCAGGAATTTCCCCATGGAAAGGGGGCTCAGGCCTTGGCCACTTCAACTTTCTTGAAGTTTGAGATATTTCAATTCTGTCTCTCTCCAGATCTTTCTGGACAAACTGCCCAGCTCAGTTGGATAAACACCCCAGGACAATGGGAACGGCTGGAGCTGTGCCAGGGGAGGGTTAGGCTGTAGAGCAGGGAAAGGTTCTCCCCCAGAGGGTGCTGGCTCTGCCCCGGCTCCCCAGGCTGAGCCCTGAGGCTGCCAGAGCTCCAGGAGCA
Source organism: Chamaea fasciata (assembly GCF_029207755.1). Lineage (NCBI taxonomy): Eukaryota > Metazoa > Chordata > Aves > Passeriformes > Sylviidae > Chamaea > Chamaea fasciata. The sequence continues at coordinate 306,657 of NW_027094090.1, read as the reverse complement.
TTTGGACAGCGCTGCCAGGGATGCCCAGGGTGGGATTGTTGATGATAGGAAAGATGCATGCTGATGTCTTCACAAACGATTCTAAGGGTGAGGGGATGGGTGTTAACGTCTTTGAAACGGGTCCTAATGTCTGTACCAACTTCAGGCAGCAGGTTTGTTACTGAGCCCACTCAGCTCTGAGTCCTGAAACAGACACGGGTCTGCACAAGCCAGAACTCCGAACTTCGGGGTAAAATGCCAGGTTCAAGGGCGAATATGTGGTAGGGTGACTGGGGAGGGCTCCACCTTCCCGGTACCTCAGCCAGTGGGGAAAGGAGGGAGTTGGGGATAAAAGGGGCTGTGCCCTCCGAAACACCGAGAGAGAAAAGCCTGTGGGCTGTGCTCCAGTGGCTGCTGCTCCTTTGTTTGAGTAAAGGTGCAGAACTCCCCTGCCTCCTTTGTGACAGTGCTTTTCACAGCGGGATTTTCCGTGCATCGGCGGGCCTGTGTAGGGCCAGCAGCTGGACCTGCGATCCCTGCGGGTCCAGTGCGGGGGAGTCTGGCAGTGGGCACGTGTAACTGATTCTGCAGCTCCATGGCAGCCCGGCCCCTCGGCTGGGCCACACCAACTGGCTGGGAGTGACCGGGGGTGACCGGGGGTAACCGGGGGTGACCAGGGGTGACCGGGAGTGACCGGGGGTGACCAGGGGTGACCGGGAGTGACCGGGGGTGACCAGGAGTGACCAGGGGTGACCGGGGGTAACCGGAGGTGGACCCACTGCTCCAGCCCGGCCTCGGCTTTCCCGCCTTTTCCACGCACGTGACTCTGCCCGTCCCGCAAGCGCATGCGCAGTGCGGCGCGGGGCGTCCCGGTGGGAGGGGCCGGCGGCCGGCGCGCGCCTGAGGACGTGGCGCTTTCCCGCCAATCAGCGCCCTCGTCCCCGGCGGGGTGGGCGGGGCCGGAGGGAGCGGGGCCGGGGGAGGGCGCGGGGGGCGGGGCGCGAGGCGGAGGCGGGCAGAGGGGCGGAGTGGCGGCACAAGGCACCAATCGAAGCGCGGAGTGGCGCGGAGGTGGAGGCGCGGCCGGCCCGTGATTGGCGGGCGGGGAGGGCGCGCGGGGGGCCGTGCGGCGTGGCGCGGCGCCGACTTCCGGTGCACGGAGCGGCGGCGGCGGCGGCGGTGGGGACGGTGAGGGACGGGAAGGGACCGGGATGGGCACCGGGGTCGGGGCCGGGGCTTGCGGCCCGGCGAGGCGGTGGGAGCGGCTCCGCGGGGCCGCTGAAGTGCGGCGGCAACGCGGCGGCGGCAGCGCCGGGCCCGGTCTCCATGGGAACGGGCGGGAGCGGCGGCGCCGCCGCGTCCGCGAGCCCCGCGGCCCGTCCCGCTGCGGGGCTGAGTCCCGGCGCCGCCCGTGCGCCGGGCCCAGGGCGGGTGGGCTGGGCCGGTGGGGACCGGCCCGCGGGAATCCGTCGGCTCCCCCGGGGCGTCCGCCGGGATAACGGGCTGTGGGAGCCCCGGGATAAGGGGATGTGGGACTCCCGGGATAAGGGGGTGTGAGACCCCCGGGACACCAGGATAACAGGCTGTGAGACCCCCCGGATAACGGGCTGTGGGAGCCGTGGGACCGCCGGGATAACAGGCTGTGAGACCCCCCCGGATAACGGGCCGTGGGAGCCCCGGACACCGGGATAACGGGCCGTGGGACCGCCGGGATAAGGGGATGTGAGACCCCCGGGATAACGGGCCGTGGGAGCCCCGGACACCGGGATAACGGGCCGTGGGACCGCCGGGATAAGGGGATGTGAGACCCCCGGGATAACGGGCCGTGGGAGCCCCGGTGCTGCCCCGCGCGGGGACTCCGGGCCGAGGAGGTGTCACCCCAAGCCCGTGCTCCTGTCCCGCTGCTGTCAGGGAGCCCAGAACTCTGGGGCTGGCCTGGGGCAGGACCAGCCCGTTTCTCCCCCGGGACTGGTTTCGGCTCCCGGTGTCTCCCCCGCATCCATAAATCTTTCTCAGGGCCGGGATTCCCCGGACCCGCAGCCCTCACCCTCGCTGTGCCCCTGCGGTGGCACCAGGGGGTCCCAGTTAATTGTTCCCTGGCAGCTCCGATGGGATCAATCCCATAAAACGCCGAAACAGGCTGATTCCCAAACCTGAACAAATTGTGTTGCCTGTGGGGGGGTTTATGGGATCCTGTTGGCCTCCCACATGGGAAATGTGTGTCCAGAGGGGCTCCTTCCCGTCCCTTCCCCCTAAATGTCACCGCAGTTCCAAGCCCAGTGCAGGATTCCGAGTTCCTCTGTCAGTATCTTAGCAAACCCAATGGGAATTCTGGGTTACTCCATTAATATTACAACAAAGCCACCAGGGATCCCAAGTTCCTCCATCAACAGCCCATCAAACCCACCCGTCAATCCCAGGTTTCTCCATCAGTGTCCTTGGAATCTCAGGTCCTCCATCAGTATTCCACCTAGCCCTGCTGGAATCCTGAGTCCCTCCCCAGCTGAGGGTCTGGACCCCCATTCTGACCTCCACATCTCCCCACCGCTGGTTCCTGTTCCCGACTTCCCTGCAGTTCACCCACGAGACCCCTTTATTTGGGGGATCCGCTCCCTGTGCTGGGAGCAGAGGAGCTCTGCTGCTCCCTCAGACTGGGATCTCCACAGAACATCCAGGGTCTGCAGGAGCTGCTGCTGCTGCTGCCAGGTTTTTGTGGATAAAGGTTTGTGGACGACTGTGGGTTTTGGTCTCTCTGAGCACCTTTCCCACAGCAGCTCCTGGCACCCGGCACTGCCCCGGTCCGGCTGGAGGTTGGGTTGTCCCTCTTTAATCGCTCCAAGCGCCTCCCGGGCGCTGTGTGGACACCGGCAGATAAAATCGGGGTGTTTGACCCGTTCCAGGTCACCCTGTGCTCCAGGCTGGGCTGATCCTGGGATCAGCATGAGGCTGGGCAGGCCCTGGCCACGGGGATGTGCCCAGAGGGAGCAGGAGTCAGCTCCTCAGGGCAGGGATATCCAGAGCTCCGCTTACACCTGGAACTGGCTTTCCCTCCTGGAATGGTTTTCCTCCCCAGAAACACTAAAAAAAAGTGACTTTCACTCTGTATAACCCAAAAATCCCCTCACCACGCCCCCTCCTCCCCCACTTCCAAGGAGTTGGAGTTTGAGGATTTTCTGAATGGCCCGATAAATCCTCATCCACAGAAAAAGGAAGGAAAGGGCTTTTCCACTTCCTTTCCCCCATGTGCTGCCACCGCTGCGTTGGTTTGACGTGGGGCAGCCCCAGGTCACTCGTGGTCATTCCTGGGTCACTCCCAGGGCAGAATTCCTTGGTGTAAGTTCAGGTTAAAGGGGAGCACCTGGATTTTAAACCACAGATTTAAAGAGCTAAGGAGCTGGAATACCTGGGCTTACATTTATGTTCAAGAGCTCTGGAGGGGGAAGACCTGGATGTAAATTTAAAGGGGCAAGGATGGGGAATATCTTGGGTTTAAATTTAGATTAGAGCAATAAGGGTGGGGAATATATTGAACTAAATTTGCATTGAAGAACTCTGGCCAGGGAATATCTGGATTAAATTTAGAGTGAAAGAGTTAAAAATCCTGATTAAAATTTGAGGCCAAATACATCAGGATGACGAGAACCTGGAATGAAATTTAAAGAGATCAGGATGAGGAACAGCTGGATCTGTGATGGGATCTAAGTTGGGATCTCAGTGACAAGCATGGGGAGCCCCTGAGTTTCTGTTGGGATTTAAAGGGATCAGCCTCTGGAATCCACCCAGAGCTGCCGTGGATCCCAGGCACGTTTGGGGGCTTTGGTCAGGCGGGTTCCAGTCCGGGGGGGATCGGGTCTGTGGGGCAGGATTCCGAGGGCTTGGGGAGGGAATGTGGGGAGGAGGGAGAGCGGAGGGGGCGTGTGCTGCACGTCCCTCACATTCCTCCCATCTGGATCCACTTCCTTCCTTCCCGCCAGGACCCCTCTCCCCACCCCCGGCTCCCTGCCCAGCCCCAGCTGCCGCTCCGGGGGCTCTGGGATGGTCAGGAGCAGCTCTGGGCAAACGGGACCTGTCCCATGAATACCGGGGCCAGGAATTCCCCGTGCCCCCATATCTGTGTTAATTAATCCCTTGATAATCCGTGTTAATTAATCCCTGTGCCTTGATAATCTGTGTTAACCAGTCACTGTGCCCTGATAATCCGTGTTAATTAATCCCTGTGCCTTGATAATCCACGTCAGTGAGTCACTTCTGCCCAGATAACCCGTATCAGTCCATTGCAGTGCCCTGATAATTGGGATCAATTAATCATTTTGCCCTGGGAATGTGCAGGGATTCATAATTTTCACAGATTATTTGCATTTATTAGGAATTTGTACCCATATAATCTGCCCTGCATCTCCATTTTCCCAGATAATGTGCAGTAATTCCCCATTTTTCCCAGGCAATCTGCATTAGTTCATCATCTTTGCCCAAACAGTCTGTATTTATAATTTTATCCAGATTATCTGGATTAATTAATCATTTTTGGTCCCATAATATGTGTTATTTATCTATTTTTTCCCAATAACATGCCCTAATCCCCATTTTTCCCAGATAATTTGCCCTAATCCCCATTTTTCCTAGGTAACTGGCCCATGACCCTTATTCTTCCCAAACAACCTGCGCCAATCCCCCATTTTTCCAGGACAACCTGCCCTAATCCACGTTTTTCCCAGATATGTGGCCCTAATCCCCATTTTACCTTGGCAACATTCCCTGGTCTTGTCCCTTCCTGTTCCAGCTCTGGCGCTGCCCAGTGCCCATCCTGGTGTCCCTGTGCCATCACGTTGTCCCTGTCCCATGGCGGTGTCCCTGTCCCAGTGTCCCTGTCCCACAGCAGTGTCCCCATCCCAGTGTCCCTGTCCCACAGCAGTGTCCCTGTGCAGTGTCCCTCTCCCATGGCAGTGTCCCCGTCCCCTTGTCCCTGTCCCACGGCAGTGTCCCCGTCCCCGTCCTCGTGTCCCACAGCTGTGTCCCTGTCCCTGTGTCCCTGTCCCACAGCAGTGTCTCAGTGTCCCTGTCCCTGTGTCCGTGTCCCATGGCGGTGTCCCTGTCCCCGTGTCCGTGTCCCACGGCAGTGTCCCTGTCCCCGTGTCCCTGTCCCTGTGTCCCTGTCCCACGGCAGTGTCCCCGTCCCTGTGTCCCTGTCCCTGTGTCCCTGTCCTACAGCAGTGTCCCCGTCCCTGTGTCCCTGTCCCACAGCAGTGTCCCTGTCGCACAGCAGTGTCCCTGTCCCCGTGTCCTCGTTTCCCTGTCCCCGTGTCCCTGTCCCACGGCAGTGTCCCCGTCCCCCGTGTCCCTGTCCCACGGCAGTGTCCCTGTCCCCGTGTCCCTGTCCCTGTGTCCCTGTCCTACAACAGTGTCCCTCTCCCTGTGTCCCTGTCCCACGGCAGTGTCCCTGTCCCACAGCAGTGTCCCTGTCCCCGTGTCCTCGTTTCCCTGTCCCCGTGTCCCTGTCCCACGGCAGTGTCCCCGTCCCCCGTGTCCCTGTCCCACGGCAGTGTCCCTGTCCCCGTGTCCCTGTCCCTGTGTCCCTGTCCCACGGCAGTGTCCCCGTCCCTGTGTCCCTGTCCCTGTGTCCCTGTCCTACAGCAGTGTCCCCGTCCCTGTGTCCCTGTCCCACAGCAGTGTCCCTGTCGCACAGCAGTGTCCCCGTCCCTGTGTCCCTGTCCCACGGCAGTGTCCCTGTCCCCGTGTCCCTGTGTCCCTGTCCCACAGCAGTGTCCCCGTCCCTGTGTCCCTGTCCCACGGCAGTGTCCCTGTCTCCGCAGGCCCGGCACGATGCGGTTCCCGCGGCTCCTGCTGTGCCTGGGTGTGTGGGCGCTGTGCGGCTCGGCCAAGCCCACGGAGCGCAAGGAGCGCGTGGTGCGCGAGGCCCCGCTCAGCACCCGCGAGCACGACGACGCCCAGAGCTTCGACTACGACCACGACGCCTTCCTGGGCGCCGATGAGGCCAAGAGCTTCGACCAGCTCACGCCCGAGGAGAGCAAGGAGCGCCTGGGGTAAGGACAGCGTCCCGCCCTTCCCGGAGCGGGAATGGGGCCACCACCCAGTGCGTGCTCCGCTCCCGGCCCAGGAATTCCCTGCCCAGCACCAGACGTTCCCCAGGAAGTCACCCGGAGCCAGTTCCAGTGCCACGCGTCCCCCAAAACTCCAGAGCAGGCAGTGGGGGTCTGCGCTGTGCCATGCTCTGTGTTCTTTGGATGCCACTGGAGCCCCTGGGATCACTGGTGTTTCCCAGTTGGAAGGAGCTGGCTGGGAGCTGGGAAAACAGAGCTGGTATGGAGATTCTCCCTGCAACATCTCCGCTGGGACCCCAGGATGTGCTGTGCCTCCCCTCAGATCCCGGGTGGCCGTGTGTCCCCTGGGCTGTGGCCGTGTGTCCCCTGGGCTGGGGCCGTGTCTGCCCTGGGCCATGTGTCCCCTGGGCTGTGGCTGTGTGTCCCCTGGGCCGTATGTCCCCTGGGCTGTGGCTGTGTGTCCCCTGGGCTGTGTGTCCCCTGGGCTGTGGCTGTGTGTCCCCTGGGCTGTGTGTCCCCTGGGCTGTGGCTGTGTGTCCCCTGGGCTGTGTGTCCCCTGGGCTGTGGCCGTATGTCCCCTGGGCTGTGGCCGTGTGTCCCCTGGGCTGTGTGTCCCCTGGGCTGTGGCTGTGTGTCCCCTGGGCTGTGGCTGTGTGTCCCCTGGGCTGTGTGTCCCCTGGGCTGTGGCTGTGTGTCCCCTGGGCTGTGGCTGTGTGTCCCCTGGGCCGTGTGTCCCCTGGGCTGTGGCCGTGTGTCCCCTGGGCTGTGGCCGTGTGTCCCCTGGGCTGTGGCCGTGTGTCCCCTGGGCTGTGGCTGTGTGTCCCCGGTGTGTCCCCGGTGTGTCCCTGGGATGTCCCTGGTGCAGTTTGGGCCGGGTGCCCCCGCAGCAGCTGCCGCGGTTGTTCCGGGGCTCCGGGTGGCTCCAACCTGGGAAGTGCAGCCTCCAGCAGGGGCAGGGGAGGCTGGGGGACGGAGGCTCCCTGGGGAACTGGGGACATTTCTCACGATGCTGGGCTCCAGTCACCTTGGAAATGGGTGCCTTTGGCTGCGTTTTCATGGAATGGTTTGGGTGGGAAGGGCCTCCTTCAAAGCCCCTCCAGTGCCACCCGTGCCATGGCAGGGACACCTCCCACTGTCCCAGGCTGCTCCAGCCCCAGTGTCCAGCCTGGCCTTGGCCATTGCCAGGGATCCAGGGGCAGCCACGGCTGCTCTGGGCACCCTGTGCTGGGAAGGAATTCCCAGGCAGGAATTCCTTCCCAATATCCCACCTGAATCTCTCCTTTTTTAGTCAGACTCGATTTTTTCAGCCAAGCATCCCAACCCTGCTGCTGCTGGAGCAGCACCTACCACAGCCCATGGTGAATTTTGGATTGTTTTTTTGGGAATGGTGCTCTCTGATGGGAAGGAAAAGCTCAACCACATATGGCTGCTGGGGGAACTTCCAGAGTGAGCCAGTTCCCCCAGATACAGCAGGATGTGCAGGGCAGGGGATGCCAGGTTCCATCCATCCCTGTGGATCGGCCAGGCCCCCAGAGGGAAGGAGGTGCTGGCCTCTCCCCCAGCACTTCGTGGCTGGAGGGAATTCCTCCCTCCGGGGACAATTTAAACTGGAAAACTCATGATTCCTTGGAGCCAGGCTCTGGTCGCTCCATGAGCTCCAAAATCCAGGATCCAGGAGGCTTTTTGCCTCCTGGCAGAATGATAGCGAACGCCTCGATGCCTTTGGAGCAGCGTCAGATTCCGAGGGAAGCTGGGCCTCCCCCGGCCTCTGTCCCGATCCCAGGGCTGCGATCCCAGAGCTCGGTCACGGCTCAATCCCATTGTTCTGCCGGGTTATCGCCGGAACGCCGGCAGCGCCGCCCGGGCCGCCTTTCCATCGCGGATTTAACGCCCTCCGCGCAAAGCGGCCGCGGGTTTATCCGCAGGGGCCGGTTCCTGCCGTCCCGAGCGGGCATTGCTGTGACAAACTCGGTGCTTTTACGGGGGTTGTGCTGCAGGAAGGGCCCCTTTTTCCGGCTTCCCGAGTGCCCCGCTCCGCTCGCTGTCTTCGGGGCCGGGAGCGCTGGCCGGGCGGACCCCGCCGTGTCCCGCCGCAGTGCCGATCCCCTTGGAGCCGCGAGTGGGAACAGCGAGCAGCTGCCGGCCCTTCCCAGCATCTGCTCGGGCAGGGGGGCAGAATGGGGGGTTTGGGAACGTGTAAGCGTTTGGTGGCTCCTGCCCTGGGAAAGCAGCCGGGAGCAGCTGGCCCCGGGCACGGGACCAGGGTGGGGAGGAGGTTTGGGAGCTTCCTGAGTGCCCAGAGGGTTTGACTTCCCCGGGAAGCTGTTCCCTGATTAACCCCTTAGAAACTGTCCTGGAAAAACTGCCTCGGCCACCAACCAACCCCCCTGCGGGCTCTGGTCCTCCATTCCAGGGATTTTCCCGGGTAAATCCCTTTGCCGGTGGTGTAGCTTCTTGGGAGAGGGACGCATGGAGTTTTTTCCCTGAAATAGGAAGGGTTTGACAGATTTATTTGTGGTTTATATATTTGCATGGACAAATGATTAATACTCACACGATACTTCACATAATTCTATGTAGAATTTATAGTATTGACCGACTGGTCAATATTCTGACTATTTATGTGACATTTTGCATATTTCCGTGTTTGATCAGGAATATTGAAATATTTGATCAGGAACAGCAACTTTGCACATTGATATATAAAATTCTGAAATATTCCTATTATATTTTACATATTTTTGCATAACTTTGGGCACTATCAATGAGCTTTTTAAAATATTTTCATATTTATTTTATATATTTCTCTACAAAATCATTCAGGTCTCCAAGCCCTGCCCATTGCCCCCACTCTGGCACCTCACTGTCAGAACTAAATTCCACATTTTTCCCCTTTTTCTTCCAGTCTCTCTCCAGCTTCCCATTGCCAGGAATATGCTTTGTTGCAGAGGAGTTCCTGATTTTCCTAGACCAGTGCAATTCTGAAACACAGAAACCTGGGTGTGAGCACGGGTGGCTCCGGCGTCCGGGCTTCCCTTTGCGTCAATATTTTCGGAATTAATAGTCCTAGTGGTGATCTAAAATTTAAAAATTCCGTGTTTTCCACCTGTCTTCTAAAATTCCTCAAATACCTGGGCTGGAGCTCAGGATTCCTGAACTGTTTTCTGTTAAACCTTCACGTTAAAGGAAAAAAACCCCAGGATCCTCCTTCACCAGGCAAAGGTTTTTGGGACTGTTAAATCCCCGATTTTCATCCCAGGAGCCCAGAACCTCCCCAGCACGAGGAGCAAGCAGATCAAACAGCCCCCACCCCCCGGCTCCATCTGCCCCTGGATCCTGCATTCCTGCCGGCCTTTCCTACAGCTGCTGCTAAAAATAACGGAGGCACGCGGCGCTCGGCCCGGGGCGCTCGGCCCTGGGGCCGCGGCTCCGGTTGCTGCCCCGGGCAGGGCAGCGGGTGGGACCGGGGCTGCTCTGGGGCTGCTCCGAGCTGGGCTGCTCCAGGGCTGCTCCAGGGCTGCTCCAGGGCTGCTCCAGGCTGGGCTGCTCCAGGGCTGCTCCAGGGCTGCTCCAGGGCTGCTCCGAGCTGGGCTGCTCCAGGGCTGCTCCAGGGCTGCTCCAGGCTGGGCTGCTCCAGGGCTGCTCCAGGGCTGCTCCAGGGCTGCTCCGGGGCTGCTCCAGGGCTGCTCCAGGGCTGCTCCAGGGCTGCTCCAGGGCTGCTCCAGGGCTGCTCCAGGCTGGGCTGCTCCAGGGCTGCTCCAGGGCTGCTCCGAGCTGGGCTGCTCCAGGGCTGCTCTGCAGCTCCGGCCTGGGCTGCTCTGCTGCTCCAGGGCCGCTCTGCTCCGCTGGGCTTGGGCAGCTCCAGCTCCTCCTGCAGAGCCAAACTTCCCGGGTTTAGCAGAAACGTGCGTCCGTGCTCCTCGCCCGGCGCCGTTGAGGCAGGAGGGCACACAGATGGAGCTTTCCTAAGATTTAACAGGGAAGGTTTTCCCCTAAAATACATAATTCCTGAAGGAACTGAAACCTGGGTGGTTCAAGAATGGTGATTTCCATGTCCGGGCCAGTGTTTTCTGTGTTTGAGACAGAGTTTTGGCAGCGGACCTCGCTTTTCAGCAGCTAACCCAAATGTTGGTTTTAAAGATAAATTCTTCAGATAGTTGAATCTGCACGTTCCATAACCACCTCAGCTTTCTCCTGGCATCACCAGGAGAGGCAGAGCCAATATTCCCATTTTTAATATAAATATGGGTTCGTGCTCATCACCTGGCGCCGTCTTGGTCAAAGGACACAGGGACGGGTCTTTCCCAGGTGCTTAGAGGAACTTTCTCCCCTAAAACTCATAATTTCTGAAGAAACCAAAATCTGACTGGTCCAGAAGTGATTTTCATGTCTGAGCCGAAGTTTTGGCAGCCGAACCATACGTTGTTTTTAAGGATAAACTCTCCAAATGGTTGAATTCCCGAATTCTGTAATGACCTCAACTTGCCTCCTCTGCCCCTTCCCATTCCCTCCCTTCTAACCCCTCATTTTTTTTTTAAACTTTCACTGGACTTTTCTGTGTTTCCCACAGGAAGATTGTAGGAAAAATAGATGAGGATGGAGACGGGTTCGTGACAGTGGAGGAGCTCAAGGCCTGGATCAAGTTTGCCCAAAAGCGCTGGATTTACGAGGACGTGGAGCGCCAGTGGAAGGGCCACGACCTCAATGAGGACGGGCTTGTTTCCTGGGAGGAGTATAAAAATGCCACCTATGGATATATCCTGGGTAGGTCCTGGCTCTTGGGATGAGCCTTTCCTGGAGCCAGCGGTTGGGATGTCCTGCTCTGCCTTGGGTCACCGAGGGTCAGTGGGATGGATCTGGATCTGGATCCGGATGGGGTTGTGGTGGAAGGGGAGTTTGGGGCCTGCGTGAAGGAGGAAATCCGTGGTTGAGAGTGTGGAGTGGTGGTGGGCTGGCGTTTGGCTGACCCGAGGTGGGTTTGTCCCCTGGGATAAGCACAGGAATATGATCCAGGGCATGGCCTTGGCGTACGTGGGACCAGCTGGAGCAGATGTCCCCAAGATGTTGCACTTTAGAACCTCCAGAACTCTCCAAATCGACCTCCTGGTGGCATTAACAAAGAGAAATCCAAGGAAAAGAACCAAAAGACATGGAAATCTCCCCAGGGGGATGTTTACACCCCCCACACCCCCCTTGTCTCCTCTCCAGCCACACTTGGGCGTTATTAATGTCCCTGGTGACAAATGCAGTTCTGGGCTGAATCTGGGTGATTCTGGGATTGGTGGCATGTGGGAATGGGGTTTTCTGGCCCTTAGGAATTCCTGGCTTTTGGGGGAATTTGGGACCTGCAGGTGGAACCCACTGATCTGCGGCTGTGGAACCACCGTGGTGCGTCCATTGTGTCCCTAAACCCACAAAAGCCGTTGGCAGAGATTTCAGTCGCTTTCCCTTGTCCTGGGAGCAGTGTTAGACCCCAGAACGGGGGGTTTTGGGGCATGTGCTGGGCCAGCACTGTGGCATGGCATCAGACGTCCCTGGGAGTGAGGGAAGGAACAGCTCTTCTGGGGTTAAAACCTTAAACCCTCGAGCCCTGTGCCAGCTCTGGCCTCCAGCACTGTAGACTGGCCCGGGTGGAGGAGCTGCAGCTCTGGAGTGTCAAATCCACTCTAATTTCCTAAATATTGCCAAAAATAGTCAAACTGCTCCGCGGGATGTGCAGAGGGGGAGCTGCTGCACGGGAGGCTCATCCATCTCCCTTGGGATCGGGGAGGATCTGGATTTGCCGTGCTGGTGGCTGGGGAAGTCCCTGTGACACCCCTGGGCTGGGGCAGCTCTTCCCAAACCTCCCCTTGCCGTGGGTTTCTGGGGTCTGGGCTAATCTGCCTGTGGAAATCCAGCCTGGAAGGGGGCAGAGAGGTCCTGGGAAGGGTTGGAGCACTGTTTGAGGAGTCTGGGGCGGCGTTTAGGACCTGCAGGTGTTGGATAGGGAAAAGTATGACCATTCATGAGGCAAAGCCTTAATGAGCAAGCCCTGAATTAACAGAACCCCCTTAACGAGCCGAAGGAGAAGTTCCCTCCCTCAGTCAGCAGCGTGTGGGGAGTGCCCAGCCCCCGGCACGGCCCATTCCAGAGCTGGAGGCCCAGTGAGTGCCCTTGGCAGGCCCCGGTGGAGCCTCGACTCGTGCTGCTCCCACATACTTGTGTCCTTACGGAGTGCCGGGAGGATCCTGCCTCACGCTCTGGCTCCGGCTCCTCTCAGCAGGAATTACTTTTCCACAGCTCCCTGCTGCTGAAATGTTCCCCTGTCTTCTCCTCGCTCCCCTCCCTGGCCAGAGTGGGGCTGGAATGCCTCTGGAAGTGCCTCCTGAGTGTTGACCCGTGGCCAGGGGATGCATGGGGCCAGGCATCGCCCTCAGCTGCTCTGGAGGGTCCAGAATGTGGCGTTTTGTCAGCAAAATTAGGTGCTGGGAGTGCTTTTATTAATTGATTACACACCAGGATGAGTCACCAGGTGGCCCCCAGAAGTGTCACGGAGCAGTGTGGGGTTCAGCTGGGGGGAGTCCTGGAAGGCAGGGAATATCAAGTGATAAATGTTCAAGATCTTCGTTTGAGACTGGAAATTCCTTTGAAACTCCCTTAAAAATCAAAATATCATCATCATCATCATCGCCACCACTCCTATTTTTGTTAATTCCTCAATCCCGTGGTGGGATCCAAAACCAGGAATGCTTGTCCCAGGAAACGAGATGTTGGGTTGAGTTTGTGGCTTTGCTGCCATACTCTGAGCAATACCCCGGCTCTTTCTCTTTCCCCTCCCTGTGCTCCCCCAAACCTCTCCCAGCCCAGGGACCAAGACAGGAAGTGACTTTGGGGGCTTTGGGAGGGTTTAACCCTTTTTTACCCACCTGCCCCCCTCCACCACTCCCCCATCAAACCATTAATTAGCCCAACAGCAATTAAGGAATTGTTTGTTAATGGCGCTGGTCCCAAAGGTTTCCTTGTTTGGGGCTATGCTGCTTCTCAAGGCAAAACTTGGGAACAGAATGGGCAGTTTGGGGTTCATTCTGCCCTAGAGCTGCCTTAAAGTCACAGTCTTTGGATATTTAATGGATGCTCCCCAGCGCTCCTCGATCCCAAACCCCTTAATCCAGAGCTCCCCGGTGCCTGCCCTTTGTCCCAGGTAACGGAGCAGGGACACAGGGACTTTTGGACCTTCTTATTAGATCAGGCCTGGCTCTGGTTTAGCTTAAGCAGAGCGTGGCAGTGTCCCCCAGGATCCACACTGTCCGTGGGCTGCTGGACACTGCTGGCCCCTTGTCCCGGAACTCCTGTCCCGCTGTGCCGGGCGGCCACGCGTGCCCCGCCGTCCCACCCTGGCCCTGCCACCGCCCCGGCAGCCAGCGAGATCCCCTTACACATTCCCCTCCAAAAATAGCTCAGGTTGAGCCTCTGGCCGTGCCAGCCAAAGCCCCCGAGCCCTGTCTTTTTGGGGCCTCTCCCTGGGAATGTCGTGATCCCAGGGCTTCTGCCGCTCCTCCTCCTCCTCCTGGGAGTGAGCACAGGAGGGAAGTGGCAGCTGCCGTTGAGCTTTCGTTGGCAAAGCGTTGGGAGGTTGTGCTGAGGGAGAGGAAGTTGAGTTGAGGAGTTTGAGGTTGGGTGGGGGATGTTGAGGTCGCACTGAGGAAGTTGAGGATGGGGAGGTTATGTTCAGGTGGTCGAGCGGAGGAGGTTGAGGTTGAAGTTGAGAGGAAGCTGAGGTTCAGTAGAGGAGGTGGAGTTTGAGTTGAGGTTGAATTGAGAACGTTGGGTTGGGTTGAGGTTGTGTCGGTGGTTGCCACGGCCCTTGCCCTGCCCGAGCTGACGCTGTGCTCCCTCCCAGACGACCCGGACCCTGACGATGGCTTCAACTACAAACAGATGATGGTGCGGGACGAGCGGCGCTTCAAGATGGCCGACAAGGACGGGGACCTGGCGGCCACCAAGGAGGAGTTCACGGCCTTCCTGCACCCCGAGGAGTACGACTACATGAAGGACATCGTTGTGCAGGTGGGGCCGGCGCAGAGGCGTTTTGGGAAGCTCTGGTGGCGGGTGGTCGGGTCACTGAGGGGCAGGAATTGCTCCGGGCCCAGCTCACGCCGGCATCTTCTCGCAGGAAACCATGGAGGACATTGACAAGAACGGCGATGGTTTCATCGACCTGGAGGAGTACATCGGTGAGACGCTGGGGCTGCTGCTCCGTGTCCTGTCCGTGTCCCCTCAGTGTCCCCGTCCTGTGGGAGCCACTGCCACCATGTCCTTGCCAGCCCTCCCCCTCACGGAGTGTTCTCTCTCTCTCAAACTTCCACCTGCCCCCACGCCTCCCTCGAGGATTTTAGGGTGAACTCACAACCCAGGTGGTGCTCGGGGATTTTGGGGATGGCTTTAGGGAACTCGGGGTTTTGGGTCAATCCTTGGGATGGGGATGGGGCTGATGCTGATCATGCTGTTCCCCCAGGTGACATGTACAGCCAGGACGGGGACGCTGATGAGCCCGAGTGGGTGAAGACGGAGCGGGAACAGTTCGTGGAATTCCGGGACAAGAACCGGGATGGGAAGATGGACAAGGAGGAGACCAAGGATTGGATCCTGCCCTCGGACTATGACCACGCCGAGGCTGAGGCCCGGCACCTCGTCTACGAGTCCGACCAGGACAAGGTGGGCCAGCAGCTCTGGGGGGATTTTGGGAGCGGGGTGGGAGGAGCGGGGAAATGGGACGGGGAAATAGCGGGATGTGGCGTTCCCTGCAGGACGGGAAGCTGACGCGGGAGGAGATCGTGGACAAGTCAGACCTGTTCGTGGGCAGCCAGGCCACGGACTTCGGGGAGGCGCTGGTGCGGCACGACGAGTTCTAGGCTGACACCGACACCTCTCCATGGGCTCCGTCCCTCGCCGAGGCCGTTCCTGCCGCGGGGAAACCCCATCCCGGCTCCCGGGGCTCGGGAAAGCCACACTCCCCAGGCACTTGGGGCTCGTCTCGTTGTGGGTTTTCCCCGGATTTTAATGACTTTTGGGTTATTTTTGTATGTTTTGGTTTTACCACGTGTGGAAACAGCTCCCCTGGCGCAGGGGCGGCGATGGAGCTGCCCGGGGCTGTGGGGCCTGGGGGCCCCTGGGGGGGGGAGTGGGAAATTCACAGAGAGATTTGGATTGGAATTGCAGCTGGAATTAAAATTAGGATTGGGATTGGAATTAAAGTTGAAATTAAAATTAGAATTTGAATTGGATTGAAATTGGAATTAAAAGTGGAATTGGAATTTAACGTTGAAATCAAAATTGAAAAATTGAAATTGAAATGGAATTGGAACCAAAGAAGTCATATTGAATTAAATGGAAACATTGATGTGAAATTGGAATAAAAAGTGAACGTTGAAATGAAAATTCAAACTCAAGAAAAGCCCAAAAACCATCAGAGCAGCAGCAGGGACCCAGGGGGTGACCTGGAGGTGACCCCAGGGATGTTGAACCCTCCTCCGCTGTCACTGCCCTGTGGGATCTGGGCAAGACTCTTCCCCCCAGCCCTGCTCCAAGTGCCTTGAACCCCCCAAAGCTCTGGGGGAGGGCCTCATCCCACCATCCCACCCAGCTCTGGGACAATTCCTGGGGTTTTCTCTCTTCTGTGTTGTTTGTCCCCCTGCAGCCGCCAGAGCTGCGTGGAATCGGCCTCGGCCATCTCCAGATTCCCAGGGTTTCCCTTAAATCCTTTCCCAAAGGTTTCCAAGGGCTGACTGGATCCTCCCACCTCCTCCTCCTCCTCTTTCTACTCCTCCTTTTCCTCCCCTCCCTAAATCCAGTGGCAAGTGGGTCTGGAATATGGCCCCACGCAGGGCTTGGGAATGCTGGGGATGATGTGGGAATGTCGGGGTTGGTTTGGGACACCAGAGACGATTTGGGACAGCAGAAGTGATTTTTGGAACCCTGGGAAAGCCTCTGGTGCAGCCACCCAGGCCAGCAAGTGTCCCTCTCCTAACATCCTCCCTCTCCCGTCCGTGAGGGTTTGGGGCCCTGTGACAACTCCGGACACGGATTTTTCGCCTCCTCCGGGTTTATTCCTCGGTTTTCTCCTCGGGCTGATTGAAGGGATCCGGATCGGTTGCAACTCAATAAACCTGTTCACCCCCGATGGGCCGAGGGGGACGGACCCCAATTCCCTGTTTCCCCCTGAACTGGGATCTGGGGAGCCCGCCTTGTACTGAGCCAGAAGGGTTCAGGCAGTGGGGGGCCCTGAGGAGGGGAGCTGGGGGAACTGGGTGGGGGTGTGGGGGACATGGGGCCTGTGGGAGTCCTGCCCCTGGGGCTTGGGGGGCTCAGCCCCACAGAGGGAATCCAGCCCCATGGATGGGGGGCTCAGTCTCACCCCCTCCCCATAGATGGGGGGCCCAGCCCCAGCCTCATGGATGGGGATCTCAGCCCCATGGATGGGGATCTCAGCCCCATGGATGGGGGGCCCTAGGTCCCACCCCAGCCCCACAGATGGAGATGGGTAGCAGCACCCCACCTCCCTGCCCTCCCTGTGTGTGAGGCGCGAGGGGGACAAGGGAGCGGAGTCCTGTCGTGGCATCACCGTGGAGCACGGCCGCCTCCGGGACCCCATCCTGCCCCACTGTGGGGCACAGTTCTCCCTGGGACCCACCCTCTCTCCCTGCCGGGGGGCACAGCCATTCCTGGGACTTGTCCCACCCCGCAGTGAGGCACAGCTACCGCTGGGACCCCCGTCCCACCCAACCACGGGGCACGGCCACCACCACGACCTCCATCCCGTCCCACCACCGTGCGGCACGGCCAGCCCCGGGGTCCCCCCTTCCCCCGCTGCTGGGGGGCGCAGCTGCCCCGAGGGTGCCCGTGCCGTGGGTCCCGGGTGCTCAGTGGGTCCCCATTGCGCTCAGACCGCGGCCATGGTTTATTGTCCCACCCGCGCTACATCCTAGGCTGGCCGGGGCCCCCGCGCCCCCAGGGCAGTGCCGGCCCCACGGTGGGGGCAGCTGGGGGACAGCGGGGGGGCAGCCGGGGGTCCTGGGGGCTGGGGGGGTGCCAGAGCCCCTCAGCTGGGGCCGACCTGGCTGGAGGACACAGAGGAGACCTCGGTGCGCTGGGCCGAGCTGGACACGTCGGAGTCGTCTGTCATGGGCCGCCCGCACACCGTCTCCATGATGCAGGCGCGGAACTGCGGGGACACAGACGGGTGACACGGGGTCACAGGAGAGGGGACGGCTCAGCCCGGGGGTCCCACTGGTCCTGTGTCCAGCCCTGGCACTTTCCTCACACCCTCAGATGCCACATTGCCCCCATCTCCTGTCCCTGGGGTCATGGCACCCCCGGCCATGCAAGTGTCCCCTGGCTGCCCCTTATGCCCCACATGCGCCATCCCCAGGTGTCCCCAGTGTCTCGATGTCCTCGGGCATCCCTTCATGTTCCCGTTGCCCCAATATCCCGGGGTGTCCCCATCTTCTCTGTGTCCCCCTTGCCAATGTACCCCCCTCATCGGAGTGTCCTGAGGTGTCCCCTCACACGGGTGTTCCTGGGTGTTCCCCATGCTTGGGTCTCCCTGAGTGTCCCTGGCCCTCAGATATCCTCGGGCACCCCTGGATGCCCCCATCACCAGGTGTCCCTGGGTGTCCCCCTCCCACGTGTCTCTGCGGTGTCCCGGTGTCACCTGTTTGTTCATGAAGCAGTAGATGATGGGGTTGTAGACGCAGGAGCTCTTGGAGAAGAAGGCAGGGACGGTGACGAGGCGCAGGTCGATGCCGTGCTCGCGGTTGTTCACCATGTACATGGCCAGCGCTGCGTAGGGCACGTAGCACAGGCAGAAGGACCCCACCATGACCACCACCATGCGGGACACCTCCCGCTCTGCCTTCTGCGTCGTGGCCGACTCCTGCTGCTGCGCTGCCACCTGCGCCGGGGACGGGGACACCTTGGGGCTGCCCGGGCTGCTGGCCCCTGACCCCACCAAGCCCCCACCCTGCCTCTGTCCCCCTGCCCATCCTCCTGCCTGTGCTCCAGCCCAACCTTCTGTCCCAGCAACCTCCCCTCCCTTCCTGCACCCTTCCATCCCTCCAGTCACCTCTCCCTCCCTCCTGCTCCCCATCCCACCCTCTCTCCCTCCCTGCTCCCAGCCAGTTCTCCCTCCTCCCCTCCCTCCTGCCCCCCAGCCCCTCTCCACTCTCCGTCCCTCGCTCTCAGCCACAGGTGTGCCTGACCCCAAAGCCCCTCACGTCCCCTGTGCCCCCCGTGTCCCCGGGACTCACGGCCCGCAGGGCGCTGAGCAGCTGGGAGTAGGAGAAGATGATGAGGGAGAGGGGGATGATGAAGCAGAAGACGAAGAGGAACCAGGTGTAGTACTCGCTCTTGTACTTGGTGCCCACCGTGTACCAGTCGGGGCCGCAGGAGCACTGCAGCCCCTCGGGGACGTACCTGCAGCACCCGCACTCAGCCTCTGCTCCGCACCGTGCGGCGCCCCCGGTGCCCCCGCAGCACCCCACGGCACTTCTGGGGCCTCAGGCACTCCCATGGCACCCCCGTGACAGCCCCGCGACCTCCCAGTTGCCACTCCTGGAGCTGGTGCACCCCCCGCCCCCCGTGCCCGCTGTGTCCCCACCTGCTCCAGCCGAAGAAGGGCGGGATGGCCACGCTGACGCCGATGATCCAGGTGGCCGCCACCACCAGCAGCGCGTGGCGGGAGTTGAAGCGGAAGTTGCCGAAGGGTTTGCAGATGACGATGTAACGCTCGAAGGCCAGGAAGGCCAAGGACCACCCTGTCACCATCCCTGGGGGAACAAGGCCACTGGCCTCACACAACCGCCCGTGGCCACCAGGGCTACAGTCACCTCAATCCCCACAGCCCAGTCCTATGACCCCAGCGGAATGCAGTAATCACCCCAACCTTCAGGCCTCAGGGGTCACCCGGCTCCTCCAGCCACAACAGATCACAGGGCTCAACCCAACTCATGGCCCTTGCCCGCTTTGCCACCTTCAGCCCCACCAGACCACAATGATCATCCCAACTCCCCCAGCCCCAGAAGAACATGATTGTCACTCCCACTTCCAGCTCCACCACACCCCAGTGGTCACCCCAACTCCTCTAGTCCCACCAGACTACAGGGGTTAACTCCTAAAGGTCCAGAAGGTCACCCCAGTGCCTGCACCCCAGCGGCCTGTGGTGGTCACCCCAACTCCTAAAGCCTTAGCAGAATGTGGCGGTTAACAATACCTGCAGCCCTAGCAGACCTTGGTGGTCACCCCAACTCCCACAGCCCCAGGAGGTCACTGTGGCCGCTTCTGGCCCCAGTAGCCGCCAGTGGTCACTCCATTGTCTCTGGCCCCGCAGCCTGAGTGTCCCCACGGTCCCCTCGTACCTCCGGTGGCCCCTGCAAAGCCCTCAAAGGCACACATGTGCTTCCCGAAGACGAAGTATCCCTGGGAGCTGGAGACGAAGACAGTGAAGATGCAGAAGATGCACATCATGAGGCCGCTGACGGAGATGTTCACCAGGATGTAGTTGAGCGGCTGCCTCAGCTTCTTGTACTTGACGGTGACGATGAGGACGATGGCGTTCAGGGGGGTGCCTGCCACGAACACCAAGCCCATGAAGATGGTCTGCAGGTAGAAGGTCCACATGGGCGCGATGTGGTACTGGGGCCCATCCCAGGGCCCCACTGACGACAGGTTCTTGAACAGGTAGAACTCTTCCTCGTCCATGGCGGCGATGGTGGGGGGGGGGGGCACGCGCCCCCCTGATATACCCTGCACCCCAAAGCTGCTTAGGGGGGATCAGGGCTCAGCCCGGCCAAACTTGGGGATTAGGGTGGGCTAAACCGGGCTCAGCGCCTAATCGGGCCCCTGAGCCGGGTCGAGCCGATTACCGGTGCTCTGGGGGATTTGGGGGGGGGGGGCAGAAGGGCTCCCCCCAATACCTGGGTGTGGGGAGGGTCCCCAAGGGTCTCCAAGCTTGATCCTGCTCCTCCTGGGATGTCCAGGTGTCCCTAGGTGTTCCCAAGCCCAGTGTTGATCCCACCACGACAGCCAGAGGTCCCCAGTCTTAGTCCTGCTCTCACCAGGGTCCTCAGTGTGCCCCAGGAGTCCCCAAGCTCAGTCCTGGTCCCCCAGTATGGCCAGGTCTCCCCAGGGGTCCCCAGGTGTCTCCAGCCTTGATCCTGCTCCCCCAGGATGCCCCAGCCCTGGATGCCATGGGAAGAACTTGGGAGTTTCCCTCATGGGGTCACCTGCTGCCCCCCACCCCAGGGTGGCCCCCCCAAGTGTGTCCCCCCTCAAGCAAGTGTCCCCAGTTCTGGGCTTGGGGGGATCCCTGTGCTGGGGAGATCCCAGGTAGGGTGGGGGCACTCTGGGGGTATCGCAGGGTGGGGGGGAAGACTGGGGGAGGCACTGCTGGAGGTGGGGTGTCTGAGAGGGGGTGTTCATTTTGGGGGGTCACTGATGGGGGGGCACTTTGGGGGTGCACTGCTGCGGCTCGAGTCCCAGAAGGCTCCCAGCGTTTCCTGCCCCCCCTCCCCCCTCTTCCCCTCCCCCAGGCTGGGGCACCCCCGGGGAACAGGAAGGATGTGCAGAAGCTGCTTAGGGGGGGGATTACAGGGGCTGGGCCCCCCCGGGCTGGGGGCGCCTATAAAGGCCGGTGCAGGGACCGAGCTGTGGCACCCTGGGACCCCAGGGAAGGGGGAGCTCGGGGTGGGGGACACCTCCAGGGGGAGCTGTGCCCCTGGGGACAGCATGTGGGGTGCCAACCCTGGGGGTACCCTGGGGCACCCCTGGGGTTCCGTCCAGCTCTGGGGCACAGATGGGGCCAGGGGTGGGGTAAGGGGAGGAACAGGGGGATTGGGTGGCCTGAACCCCCAGCCCACGTTTTACTGGGCTGTACTAGATCATACTGGCCTGTACTGGTTTGTACTGGGATTACTGGACTACACTGGGCTGTACTGCTCTGCATTGTGTCACGGGATTGTACCGTGTCCTGTTGGGTTGTCCTGGGTCTGGGCACACTGTACCGGGGTGGACTGGGCTGAGCAGGGCCCCAGTGGGCTGTACTGGGCTGGACTGGGCTGGGCTGGGTCAGGTCAGCTCTGCTGTACTGGGCATCCCCATGGAGGGGCACCCCCCAAACGGGCATCCCCCCAACGGTGCCATGGGGTGGTGATCCAGGGCACAGACACCCCACAGAAGGTCCCCCTTGTCGCCCCCGTGTACTCGCTGTGTCCCCTGTGGGGCTGCGGTCACTGCGGACGCTGAGGCCAAGGGGCTGGGGAGGGGGGACACAGCGCAGGGGCAGCGGGGGCTGCAGCAGAGCTGGGGCACGATGGGGAACACTCAGGCCTTGGCAGGGGCTGCCCAGGGAGGTTTGGAGTCGCCGTCCCTGGAGGTGTCCCAGGAAGGCCTGGGTGTGGCACTCAGGGCTCCGGGACAAGGTGGGGGTCAGGCACAGCCTGGACTCTAGGGCCCTGGAGGGCTTTTCCAGCCTCAGGGGTTCTGTGGTTCTGCGATTCTGGGCTGGTGGCCGTGGAGCGGGGAGGGGCTCGGGGCACAGGGCGCTGCTGCCGAGCAGCCGCTCCCGCCGGGGGCAGCAGGAGGTGCCGAGCGTGGAGCTCCGGGGCTGTGGCACCGGCACTGCCAGGACACCCAGCGTGGGCACTGCCAGCCCTGCCAGGACACCGCACACGGGCACTGCCAGGACACCCAGCGTGGGCACTGCCAGCCCTGCCAGGACACCCCGCACGGGCGCTGCCAGGACACCCAGCACCGACACTGCCAGGACACCCAGCACCGACACTGCCAGCCCTGCCAGGACACCCCGCACGGGCACTGCCAGGACACCGCACACGGACACTGCCAGGACACC
This sequence comes from Chamaea fasciata, assembly GCF_029207755.1. Taxonomy (NCBI): domain Eukaryota; kingdom Metazoa; phylum Chordata; class Aves; order Passeriformes; family Sylviidae; genus Chamaea; species Chamaea fasciata. Next base: position 284,736 of record NW_027094090.1, on the reverse strand, counting down.
CAGCACCGGCACTGCCAGGACACCCAGCACCGACACTGCCAGCCCTGCCAGGACACCCCGCACGGGCACCACCGAGCCCCCAGCACCCCCTGGCACTGGCAGCACCACCCCCACACGGGACCCATGGCCACCCAGCCCCCCCCAGCCCCCTGCCCACAGCCCCATGGCCCCCAGGGACTCCCAGGGCCTCCAAGTAGCTGCTCTTGGATGTGTCCCCACACGTGTCCCTGCTGTCCCCATGGCCACGTTACTTGTGTCCCACTGTCCACACAACCCTTGTTCCCCTGTCCCTTACGCCCTCCAGCCCCTTGTCCCCATGACCACGTCCCCAGAGTTCCCCTGTTCCCCTCTCTGTGCCCCCACACCGCCGATGGTCCCCTCCCCGTGCCACCGCACCCTGAGGACCCTGAGTGCCTCCATCCCCAGTGCCCAGAGGAAACCCAGAGCCAGGGACAGGGTGGGGGGACACTGGATTCAGGGTGTCCCCACAGGGGGCAGTGGCTCTGCCCGATGGCCCCTCCCCAGGAGGCGCTGGCAGGGTCAGGTCCTTTGTTCCTTCATCGTGGCCTCCACCATCATCTTCCTCCGCCCTGGCTGCCGCAGAGCCGAGACTCCAGAGGGCACCGGGGCCCCCTGTGAAGCACCCCGGGCTCCCCCTGACCTGCCCCAGCAGCATCCATCCTGGACCCCCATCCTGGACCACACTGAACCCCCGGAGTGCCCTGGCTGCTCAGACTCCCCTGGACCACCCTCGACGTTCTCAAACATTCTGACCCCCACCTCCCAGACCACCCTGCCCCCCCCCAAACAATCCACTCGCTCCCTTTCGCACATCTGCCCTGGGTTTGGGGGTCCTGGTGGGGGACCCTGTCGTGTTTCGCCCCCAGCCCCCTGCCCCGGAGTATTTCGGGTGATGATGTCTGGGGGTGCCCCCCCACCGCGTGCCCCCCCCGGGTATTTTGGGTGCCGGTGCGTGGCTCTGACTCGGCAGGTTATTTTTAGGCGTTGGCGCAGGCGCCACCACGTCACCCCCCCCACCACGTCACCCCCCCACGTCACCCCCTGTCACCCGTTGTCACCTCGGGGTGCACCCGCACCGCCCCCCCGTCCGTCCGTCCGTCCGTCCCCCCCGCTGGAAGCTTCCAGGGCAGGCACCGGAACAGGGGGAACACGATACTCCCCAAATCACCCCCCCCCCAGAAGGACCCAGATGTGGGTCACCCAAGTGTCCCTCCCGCCCCTCCCAAGGGTGTCGAGGAGGCCTCGGGCGTCTGGAGTGGGGGGGGACACAAGAGAGATTCGGGGGGCAGCGGGGTTCAGGGCTCACCCCCCAATATGAGCGAACCCCCTCCCCAGGCATGTGCCACTGAGATGGGGAAACTGAGGCACGACCAGGGGGACCCACGGCTGGAGTCACCGGGGGGCAGTGGGGCGCAGCCGGGGGGGGCTGAGTGGGGGTTCCACGGCAGGGGTGGTTCTGGGGGGAGTGTCCCGGTGGGTTTCCCCAGAGGGGGATCCTGAGAGGGTTTGTGGCATCTCAGCTGCGCCCCTCAGAGCTGGGGGAGAGTTTTTATGTGAGTTTTTCGGGGGTTCCCAAGTGGGAAGGGTTGAGTGAAGGGGTTCTAAGTAAGTTTGGGTGGCTTCTTTGTGGGGGTTTTGGGGTGCCTTGCACTGCTGGGGGGCTGCGGTATTTGGGTACCAAGGTACAGGTGTATCAGGATAACAGGGTGTTGGGGTGCCTGGGGTATAGGGTGCTGAGGTTTTGAGGTGTCGAGGTTGCAGGTATTTGGGATTATTGGGGGTGGATTCTGGAGTTTGGGGGAGCCTGGATTTTGGGGTGCCAGAGTTTCGGGGGTGTCTGGGTGCCAGGATTTGGGGTACCAGTGTTTCAGTGTAGGGAGGCTGGGGTACTTGGGGGATAAGGTTTGGGGGTGCTGAGGTTTGAGGGTGCCAAAGTTTAGGGGTGCCAGTGGTTCGGCGTGCAAAGGTCGGGGGTGCCAGTGTCTGGGGGCAGGGGGTTCTGAAGTGCCAGAGTTCAGGAGTTTGTGGGGCTGGACTTTAGGGAATTTGGGGAGTTTTGGGGTGTTGGGGTGCCAGTGTTTGGGAGTTTATGGGTGCGGCATTTTGGGGTGTTTGTGGCTGTCGGTGTTTGGGCGTGCCGGTGTTTGAGGTTACTGAGGTTCGAGGGATGTCGGGGATTTAGGGGTGCTGATGTCTGTACGTTTTCGGAACTGCCGGGGTTTGGGGGAGCCTTGGTCCGGGAGAGCCGACACCGCGGGGTCCGGGGTGTGCTGGGATCCGGGCTTTGAGGGTGCCGGGGTGCCGGGGTCCGGGTGTGAGGCCGGGGCTGTAAATAGCGACGGCCGCGCCCCCCACCCCCGGGCCGGTCGGGCGGTCTTTCCGTCCCTCCTGGTCGGTCCCTCCCCGGGACGGGGCGGGCCGGGCCGGGCCGGGGCAGCGCTTAAAGCCGCCGCCGTCCGCGGCCCCGCCACTTGCCGCCGCCGACCCCGGCCCAGGAACGCTTCTGGGACGCATCGCGAACACAGCGGACCCCACCGCGAGCCGCCGCTCCGGGAACTATCGGAAACCGACCCGGGAACCTACCGGACCCCCCAGCCCTCCGGGACCCGCCGCTCCGCTCCGGGAACCCACCGGGAACCGACCCCACCTCCTGGAACTCGCACCGGGACAAACCCAGGACACCAGCCCCCGACTCCGGGAATAGGGACCCCTACCCAGGACACCGGTACCGAGCAGCGAACCCCTCTCGGGACACCGGGACTGAGACGGGACTCCGTTCCCAGGCACCCGTAGTGACCCCGGGGACCGGGACCCTCCCTGAGCACCGACACTGACCGAGGACACCGTCCCCCATTGCCGGGAACTGGGATCCCATCCAGGACACAGACACCCACCCGGACCCCCACCCAGGAACCGGGACCGACCCAGGACGCCATCCCTCAGCACCGGGACCCCATAGCGGGCACCAGCACCCACCCAGGGCCCCCGCCCGGGACACCAGCTCTGAGCCAGGACACCGTCCCCAGCCCAGGACACTGTCCCCCAGCAGGAGCTTTGCCGCCGGGACCCAGAACCCCCCACCCCGGGATCCAGCGTTGACCCAGGACCCTCACAGGACACCGGCACCGATTTGGGACCTACACCCACAGTACCAGGATCCCTTCAGGACGCTGGGACTGACCCAGGACCCCCACCCGGCACCAGAAGTGACCCAGGACACCCCCCCCCACCCACTCAGGCCCCTCCACACCACCCAGCAACCCCCTGCCCATCGAGGACCCCCCCCAACCCCTCCAGGATGAACTCTACTTACGAGGCAGCGCCGGGAGAGGACCCCGAGGAGCTCCCAGCCACCGAGAAGGACCTTGCCGAGGACGCGCCCTGGAAGAAGATCCAGCAGAACACGTTCACGCGCTGGTGCAACGAGCACCTCAAGTGTGTGCAGAAGCGCATCGTGGACCTGCAGCGTGACCTGAGCGATGGGCTGCGCCTCATCGCGCTGCTCGAGGTGCTCAGCCAGAAGAAGATGGGGCGCAAGCACCACCCGCGCCCCAACTTCCGCCAGATGAAGCTGGAGAACGTCTCGGTGGCCCTCGAGTTCCTGGAGCGGGAGCACATCAAACTCGTGTCCATTGGTGGGTGTGCAAAGGAGAACAGTGTCCGTGGGGGGGAACAGTGTCCGTGGGGGGGGGGGGTGTGCATAGGGCGTGTGAGTGGGAAAGGGCGAGTGTGCCAGAGAGTGGAAGAGGAACGGGAATTGTGAGTGTTCAAGGGCAGGGGCAGTGGTGGTGGAGTGGGAATAGAGTAACTGAGTAGAGAGGAGTGAGGATGGGGCCGGCGATGAGCGTGCAAGGGCAAGGCCAATGGACAAATGAGAATGAGGAGTGAGTGTGCAAGGGTGGGCATGACGGAGGGATGGGAAATTGAGGGTGAGTGTATGAGGGCAGGGGTGGACAAGTGAGGATGTGGATGGGTGTGTAAAGGGAGGTGATGGATGAGTGTGTATGGGATGAGAGTGCAAGGGTGGGGGGATGGAGGAGTGGGAGTGAAGGATGAGTGTGCCAGGGGCATGATGGACAAATGAAGAAGGGCCCAGAGGTGAGTGTACAAGAGTAGGGTGATGGATGAATGGGAATGGAGGATGAGCGTGCAAGAGTGGGGGCCGATGGACAGATGAGAAAGGGGATGAATGTGCAAGGGGAGCGGGATGAGTGTGCAAGAGGCGGAGGAATAGGAATGAGGGTGAGTGTGCAAGGCTGGAGGCACCGTGGGGCGGCGGACGAGTGTGCAAGGGGTGAGCGTGCAGGAGCTGTGCGGTCTGCGGGCCCGACCCCGCGCAGGCCGGGGTGCGGAGCGGGGGGGTCCGGCCCCGGTGCGGGGGGGCTGAGCTCACGCTTGGCTCGGGGCCGGGGCGCTGAGGTCACGCGCGGGGGGGCGCCGGCCCTCGCACACTCACCCACCCCTCGCCGGGCCTCAGCGCCCACCCCCAGCCGACAGCTGCAGGGTGACTCCCCCGGCACGGCGGAGGGTTTGCGGCCCCCCCCGCACGCGCGTTCCTGCGCGGCCCCCCTCGCACGCCCGGCCCCGGGGGGTGCGAGACCCCCGCCCGCGGCGTCACCTCCCCCTCCCCACGCGTGTCTTTGTCCCCTCCCGGGACACCCCCCCCCCCCCCCCCCAGATGTGACCCCAAGTCTCGGGGACCTGCCAGGTGTGCCCCCCCCGGGAGGTCCCGGCGGGGAGGGGTTTGTCCCGCCCGCTCCCACTTCTCCCCCGTTTCCTCCCTGAAACGCGATCGCTCGTGGGGGGAAGTGGCGGGGGAGGGGAGCGGGGGAGGGTCCGCTCCGCAGGGCGGTGGGGGAGGGACCGGGATGCCTCGGGCCCCCCTCCCCCACAGCCGTCCCCTGCCTCAGTTTCCCCATTCTGGCACTCCAGGAATCCCTTGGGACGGTCGGGGTGTGGCGTACCAGGGTGTCCTCGCTTGGGGACCCCCCGGGTGCTGCCAGGGTTGTGCCCCCCCCGGCACTCCCTGAAGGGCTGTGGGGTCCCTCTGCAGGCTGTGGGTGCTCGGGGTGGTCAGGGGCAGTGTCGTGGGGTTCAGCCCTCACTTCCGTGCCCCGGGATGTCCCCAGGCAGGTGTTGGGGTGCAGGCTCCCGTGGCACCGCCGCGGGGTGTCGGGGTGCCCCGAGACGGGTGCTGGGGTCCGCCCCGTTGTGCCGCGGGATGTCGGGATGTCGGGTCCCTGTGGTGGTGCTGTGGGGTTTCGGGGTGCCCCAGGCGGGTTCTCCCATTACCCCCTTCCCGCAGAGAGCCGGCACGGGACACTGAAGGCGATCCCGGGGCTGTCAGGGTGCGGGGATCCCTCCGGCGGGTCCCGCGGGGTGTCGGGGTGCCCCGGGGGGAGTCCCGAGGGATCTCGGGGTTCAGCCCCCGCGTTTCTCCCTTACAGACAGCAAGGCGATCGTGGATGGGAACCTGAAGCTGATCCTGGGGCTCATCTGGACCCTCATCCTGCACTATTCCATCTCCATGCCCATGTGGGAGGAGGAGGAGGACGACGAAGGCCGCCACCAGACCCCCAAGCAGCGGCTGCTGGGCTGGATCCAGCACAAGGTGCCGCAGCTGCCCATCACCAACTTCAATCGCGACTGGCGCGACGGGAAAGCGCTGGGAGCGCTGGTGGACAACTGCGCCCCGGGTGAGCAGCGCGGCGGGGCCGAGGCCGGGAGGGCGCGGGGGGCGCGGGGGGGACAAACGGAGGGGGAAAGTGCGCCTCGGGTGAGGGGGGTGCGGGGCGGGGGGCCACAGGGGGCAGCTGGCGGGGGTGCGGGACGTGCGGGGTCCAGGCTGGCTCCGGGGGCACCGATGAAGATGCTTGGGGGACACGGGGCACAGAAGGGGGGAGGTGGCGGATGGGGGCGTCGGGGCGGGGGCCAGGCTGGCCCCTGACCCTTCTGCCCCCCCCCCCTCAGGTCTGTGCCCAGACTGGGAGAAGTGGGACCCCAACAAGCCGGTGCAGAACGCTCGGGAGGCCATGCAGCAGGCAGACGACTGGCTGGGAGTCCCCCAGGTATGGGCACGGTGGGGACACTGCGGGTCCCCCAGGTACAGGGCATGGGGGGGCACTGCAGGTGACACAGGTACAGGGCATGGGGGGACACTGCGGGTCACACAGGTACAGGGCATGGGGGGACACTGCGGGTCACACAGGTACAGGGCATGGGGGGACACTGCGGGTCACACAGGTACAGGGCATGGGGGGGCACTGCAGGTCACACAGGTACAGGGCATGGGGGGGCACTGCAGGTCACACAGGTACAGGGCATCAGGGGACACTGCGGGTCCCCCAGGTACAGGGCATGGGGGGGCACTGCAGGTGACACAGGTACAGGGCATGGGGGGGCACTGCAGGTGACACAGGTATGGGCATGGGGGGGCACTGCAGGTGACACAGGTACAGGGCATGGGGGGGCACTGCAGGTGACACAGGTATGGGCATGGGGGGACACTGCAGGTCACACAGGTACAGGGCAAGGGGGGACACTGCAGGTCACACAGGTACAGGGCATGGGGGGGCACTGCAGGTGACACAGGTATGGGCATGGGGGGGCACTGCAGGTGACACAGGTACAGGGCATGGGGGGACACTGCGGGTCACACAGGTACAGGGCATGGGGGGGCACTGCAGGTGACACAGGTATGGGCATGGGGGGACACTGCAGGTCACACAGGTACAGGGCATGGGGGGACACTGCGGGTCACACAGGTACAGGGCATGGGGGGGCACTGCAGGTGACACAGGTATGGGCATGGGGGGGCACTGCAGGTGACACAGGTACAGGGCATGGGGGGGCACTGCAGGTGACACAGGTACAGGGCATGGGGGGGCACTGCAGGTGACACAGGTATGGGCATGGGGGGGCACTGCAGGTGACACAGGTACAGGGCATGGGGGGGCACTGCAGGTGACACAGGTACAGGGCATGGGGGGGCACTGCAGGTGACACAGGTATGGGCATGGGGGGGCACTGCAGGTCACACAGGTACAGGGCAAGGGGGGACACTGCAGGTCACACAGGTATGGGCATGGGGGGGACACTGCGGGTCCCCCAGGTATAGGGCATGGGGGGGGCACTGCAGGTCACACAGGTACAGGGCATGGGGGGACACTGGCACTCGCCCAGGCACTCGGCACAGGGCAAGAATGGGGGGCACTGGGAGGGGAGGCTGAAGGTGCCAAGACGTGTCTGGGGGTGTCCCTGGGGATCCACAGGGGTCCCTGGGCATTTGGAGTACCCCTGGGCACTGTGGGTGTGGGGGCTCCCCAGCAGGGCGAGGAGGGTCTGATGGGTGTTGGGGGGTCTCAGGAGGGTCAGGCAATGCTGGGGGGGTTTCCCAGCAGGGTCCCCCTGCATGGGGGTGCCAGGAGGGTCTCACAGGTGTTGGGCTTCCCCGCCAGGTGATCGCCCCCGAGGAGATCGTGGACCCTAACGTGGATGAGCACTCGGTGATGACGTACCTGTCCCAGTTCCCCAAGGCCAAGCTCCGGCCAGGGGCCCCCCTGCGCCCCCAGCCCCCCCAGCCCGGCCGTGCCCGCGCCTACGGGCCTGGTACGGGGGGCTGAGGGGGCTGAGGGGGCTCTGGGGTGGCTGGGGTCCCAGCACAGGGGGACATGAGGGAGTGTGGATGTTTGTGGGGGCACCAGGGGGCTGGGCACCTGGCACAGGTGGGACATGGGACACATGAGGGGCACGGACGCCTCGCAGGGGGAGCTCAGGGGCACGTGGGGATTGGCACTGGGGGCACACGGGGAGGGGCGCTGGGTGGGGGACATGGGGGGCTTTGGACCCCAGCACAAGAGAGCACCTGGGGGTGTCAGGGCGTGAGAGTACTGACCCTCCAAGCTCAGGGGCTCCTTTCCCACCCTGGGGTGTCACCTGTGCCCAGGGACACCTGAGGGAAACCCCAGGGTCTCCACTCCCCACCCAGGGCTCCCCAAGAGTTCCCCTGTGCACAGGGACCCCTCAAAGTCCTATCAAGCTCACCCGCCCACACTCAGGAAACCACCAGTGACACTCTGAGCCCCCTGCTACCACCAAGGACAACCTGGAGGCCCCAAGTTCTGGGGGCTTGTGGGCTGCTGGGGTGTTGTGGGGTGCTGGGGCCCCCCTGACTCCCCCCACCCTGCAGGCATTGAGCCCCAGGGGAATGTGGTGCTGCGCCCTGCCCAGTTCACAGTGGAGACCCTCGAGGCAGGGATGGGCGAGGTCCTTGTCTATGTTGAGGACCCCGAGGGACACACTGAGGAGGTACAGGAGGCCCTGGCCCCCCATCTGGGGATCCCTCCAGTCTCCCTCTCTGGGAGACCCCCCAGGGCCCCAGCTCTGTGTCACCCCCTTTCCCCGGTTTTGGGGTTTCTTCCCACGCCAGGCCAAGGTGGTCCCCAACAATGACAAGAAGAGAACGTACAGCGTCACCTACGTCCCCAAGGTCGGGGGGCTGCACAAGGTGAGCTCCCTGGTGATCCCCTCAAGGCCTTCACCCTTCTGCGACATCCCCTTGCTGTCCTCCCTGCAACAGCCCCCTACAGTGTCCCCCAGCACACACCCCCTGTGCCCCTGGTGCCACCCCCACCCCGTGGCACCCCCCGTGTCTCAGAGTGGTGGCTGCCCCTCCCATGCCTCCCCCACGGGGAATGGGGGACACCTGGCACAGTGGGGTTTGGGGGTTCCCAGAGGGGCCCCGGGGGTGGGTCTGGTGGTGTCCTATAGAGTCCTTGGGGTGCCACACTGAAGTCTGTGGGGGGAGGTGTTGTAATGGGGGGACCCTGGAGTGTCCTGTGGGATTCCTGGGTGTCCTGTGCATTCCGGTCCCTGCAGGGGACAATAGGAACTCTCTGGGGGCGGCCATTGCAGGGAGGGATCCTCTTCAGGTTGTCACCTCGGGGGTGTGCCTGGGATGTCTCACATCTCCGTGGGGGTCCATGGGGGGTTGTCCCTGAGGCGAGGTGTGGCCGTGGGGGCCGTGGTCCCCTGACACCCTTGATGTCCCTGTCCCCTCAGGTGACAGTGCTGTTCGCGGGGCAGAACATTGACGGGAGCCCCTTTGGAGTGAATGTGGGCATGGCCCTGGGTGACGCCAGCAAGGTGACAGCACGTGGCCCCGGCCTGGAGCCCGTGGGCAACGTGGCCAACAAGGCCACCTACTTCGACATCTACACTGCAGGTGGGGGCACGGGGGGGCTGGGGGTCTCTGGGGACATGTCCTTGTGGTGGTGTTGGCTGGCACGGCCCGGTGACTGGGGACATGCCTTCCTGGTGGCATGGCCATGGCGTGACCCAGAGACCTTGAGGACACATCCTTGTGGTGGTGTGGCTGTGACATGACTTGCTGGCACTGAAGCCATGTCCTCATGATGACATGGGGTGGCCTGGTGGCTCTGGGGATGTGTCCTTGGAGCGGCAGGGCCGTGGCATGACTGTGGCACGATCTCGTGGGGGCTTGGGGACACGTCCTTCTCATTCCAGGGCCGTGGCATGGCCAGGTGGCTCTGGGGACGTGTCCTCAAGGTGGCCTCGATGTAACGTGACTTGGTGGCTCTGGGGCCACGCCTTCATGGTGACATGGCCGTGGGGTGGTCTTATGGTGGCAGGGCCATGGCACGGCAAGTGGCACCAAGACCGTGTCCTTCCTGTGCCGTGGCCATGGGATGGCCTGGTGGCTGTGGGGCCGTGCCATCAGGGTGACAGGGCCGTGGCACGGCTGGGTGACTCTGGGGACGTGTCCTCATGGGGGCCTGGCCATGGCACTGAGCCCATGTCCTGGTGACCACAGGCGCTGGCCCGGGCGATGTGGGGGTGGTGATCACGGACCCCCAGGGCCGGCGGGACACAGTGGAGGTGATGCTGGAGGACAAGGGGGACAACGTGTTCCGCTGCACCTACCGGCCCGTCCTCGAAGGGCCGCACACCATCACCGTCACCTACGCTGGCGCCCAGGTCCCCAGGAGCCCCTTCACCGTCAATGTGGCTGAAGGTGAGGCCCCCTCCCGGCTCCCCACGTGGCTCCACAGCTAATGACATCAGTGGCTCCATGTCACCCAGCTGTGACCACGGTGGCCCCAGGCCCCCAGTGGTGACTGTGATGGCCAATGACGCCTCTAAGCGACCACGAGTGAACTCCTGATCCCCTGACACTCCCCAGGGTATCCCCCTGGCACCCCTGTCCCCAGGGTATCCCCAGGGGTTAGTTCCTTGTGCCCCTGAGGATGCCATGGCACTCCCCTGTCCCCAGGGCATCCCCATGGGCCCCTCGCAGCCCTGGGACACCCCTCCCTCCCCCCCGGGGGTTCCCCAGGGCCCCCCTGGTGCCTGGTGGCTGCTGGTGGGTGCTAATGGGAGTTTGCAGCCTGCACGCCCTCGGCGGTCCGGGCCACGGGCCGGGGGCTGCAGCCACGGGGGGTCCGAGTGCAGGACGTGGCCGACTTCAAGGTGCTGACACGGGGTGCGGGCAGCGGGGACCTGCGGGTGACACTGCGGGGACCAGGTACGTGTCACTGTGTGGGAGCATGGCGGGGTTGGAAGGTTGAGGGGCACCGTGGGGTTGGCCACTGCAGGTCTGTGGGTAGGGTCCCACTGGGGGGCCCATGGGATGAGTTTATGGGTCGGGGTTCCCCATGGAGGGATGGATATAGATGGGGGACCCATGGGGGCTCGAGGGTTGGGGGACACCGTGGGGGTGGCCATGGGGAGGTGGGTGCATGGGTGGGGGGTCCCGTGAGGTTGTCCGTGGAGGTTGGATGGCTGGGCGGCATCCTGGGGTTGACCGTGGGTTGGGGGGCACCGTGGGAGGTGCATGGCTGGGGGGTGCCCTGGGGTGGGTGGCCCATCTGAGCCCCTCCCACAGGGGGCACGGAGGAACCAGTGAAGGTGCGGGATGCCGGCGACGGCGTCTACGAGTGCGAGTATGTGCCCCGGGTGCCGGGGACCTACCAGGTGTCCATCACCTGGGGTGGCTACGCCATCCCCCGCAGGTCAGTGGCGCCGCAGGGGTCCCGGCAGGGGGAGGGGAGGGGGTGGGTTTGGGCGGGGGGGGGCGGGGGGATGATGTCCAAGCCCCGCCCCTCACTGCCCCTCCAACCTCCCCAGCCCATCTGGGATGCAGATGTCCCCCTGGGGGTGGGGGGTTTTGGGGAATGTGGGAGGTGTCTGTGGGGTACAAGCCCTCCCTCACCCCCCCCCAGCCAATCTGAGGTGCAGGTTTCCCCCCAGGGGTGGGAGATGTTTGGGGGGACTGGGGGTTGCTGGTGTGTGCAGGTGTAGTGCAGCGCCCTGCCCCCCCATTCCCCCCAGCTCGTTCGAGGTGAGGATGTGTGAGGGGGTGGGGGTGCACAGGTGTGTTACAGCCCTCCTCACACCTGCCTGTCCCCCCCAGCCCGTTTGAGGTGCAGGTGTGCATGTGGGGGGGTGCACAGGTGTGTTACAGCCCTCCTCACACCTGCCTGTCCCCCCCAGCCCGTTTGAGGTGCAGGTGTCCCCCCAGCCGGGGGCACAGAAGGTCCGGGCCTGGGGGCCAGGGCTCGAGGGCGGGGTCGTGGGGCGCCCTGCAGACTTCGTGGTTGAGGCCGTCGGCACTGAAGTGGGGACCCTTGGTGAGCTGGGGGGGAACGTGGAGGTGTGGGGGTCTGTGGTGGGGACCCTGGGTGAGCCCTGAAGAGGGAGACATAGGGACAGGGTCAGGGGCTCTGTAGTGGGGACATGGGGACAGGGTTGGGGGTCGTGTGGTGGGAACACGGTGGGGAGCTATGTGGTGGGGACAAGGGCATGAGTGGGTGACACCCTCTTGGGGACATGGGGGTGGAATGGGGGGCATCGTGGGGCAAGGTGGCACTGTAAGGGGTGTCAGTGCAGTGGGGACTAGGGCATGGAGCCTGTGAAACCCCACTGGGGACATGGGGACAGGCTGGGGGATAGGCACCAAGGTGGGATCCCCCACTGCTGTGGTGACAACAAGCATGCAGAGGTGGGGACTTGGGGCAGGTTGGGGGTAACCCCAGTAGGGCTGGGGGGACATGGGTGGTGCCACCTTGGGGACATGGGCACAGTGGGGGGACAATGGTCTGGGGGTCCCCACTGGGGGGGTATAGAGACATGTTAGGTGCCACCCTGCTGGGGGCATGGGCACAGAGAGGGGACGAGGTCTGGGGGTCCTGACACGGGCACAGGGTAATGGTGGCCGTGGTGCCCCCAGGGTTCTCCATCGAGGGCCCATCCCAGGCGCGTATTGAGTGTGACGACAAGGGCGACGGCTCATGCGACGTGCGGTACTGGCCCACGGAGCCGGGGCTCTACGCTGTGCACGTGGTCTGTGACGATGAGGACATCCGGGACAGCCCTTTCATGGCTGACATCCGCCCCGCTCCCCCCGACTCCTGGCCCGACAAGGTGCTGCTGCCCACGGCAACCCACAGATCCTGTTGTGCCCTTGTGCTCCACAGTGCCCTGCCGTGCCCCATGGTGCCCCGTTACACCTCACATGTGGGTGCTGGGGGTGTCCTTCTAACCCCCCCTCTCCACAGGTGAAGGCCTTTGGGCCAGGGCTGGAGCCCACTGGCTGCATCGTGGATCGCCCAGCCGAGTTCACCATTGACGCCCGTGGTGCTGGCAAGGGGCCTCTCAAGCTCTATGCACAGGTGGGAGCCCTGGGGGCCTGTTGGGTGGTGCTGGGTGCTGTTGAGTGACACTGGGTGGTGCAGGGCACCTTTGAGTACTGTTGAACACTGCTGGGTTCCTTTTAGTGTTGTTGGGCACCACTGGGTGCCCTTGAGCACTAGTGGGTGCCGTCTAGTACCGTTGGTCACCATTGGGTGCCACTGGGCAACACTGAGTGCTCTTGGGTGCCATTGGCCAACACTGAGAGCTTTTGGGCACCATTGGGTGCCACTGGCCGGCGCTGAGTGCCATTGGTCACCATTGGGTGCCATTGGCCAGCACTGAGTGCTCTTGGGTGCCATTGGGTGCCATTGGCCAGTGCTGAGTGCCATTGGTCACCATTGGGTGCCATTGGCCAGCACTGAGAGCTTTTGGTCACCGTTGGGTGCCATTGGCCAGCACTGAGTGCCATTGACCAGCCACTGGGTGCCATTGGGCTCCCTCACCTCCCCCTTGCTGCCCACAGGACGCCGAGGGCTTCCCCATTGACATCAAGGTGAAAGACAATGGTGACGGCACCTTCCACTGTGTCTACGTCCCCACCAAGGCCATCAAGCACACGGTCATCGTCGCCTGGGGAGGCGTCAACACCCCCAACAGCCCCTTCCGTGTGGGTGTCATAGGGGGCCATGGGGGGCTGGGGTGGCTGTGGGGGTCTTGGGAGGTGTGGGGAGGGTGTGAAGGTGTCGGCTGTGGGGCGTGGGAGTCCTGTGGGGATGGGGGCCCAAGGGGTGATGTGGATGGTGATGGGGGTCCCCTGGGGGGCTGGATGTGGGGATGGAGGTCCCAGACCTATGGGGTGCTGGGGTAGGGTTGAGGGTCCCAGGAAGTGCTGGGGATGGGAGTCTATGGGTGCCAGTGGCAGGGTTGGAGGTCCCAGTCTCATGGGGTGCCAGGGAAAGAGGGGTCTGTGCCCCTGCCCCACATGACACTGTGGGCCCACAGGTGAGCGTGGGTGAGGGCAGCCACCCCAGCAGGGTGAAGGTGCACGGGCCAGGTGTGGAGAAGACGGGGCTGAAGGCCAACGAGCCCACCTACTTCACCGTGGACTGCAGCGAGGCTGGACAGGGTGGGTGCCATGGTGGGGGGCACCCTGGGAACTGCTCTGTGGGCATGAGGCCTGTGTCCCTGGTCCTGGGTCATTACCACCAGTCCTGCTCCATCATCCCTGGATCAAGGGTCCTTCATTCTGGGCCCATCAGTTCTGGTCCTGGTCCTGCATCCCTGGTCCAACATCCCTGGTCCTGCATCCCTGCTCCTGTTCCATTTTCCCTGCTCCTGGTCCAGGATTCTTGGGCCTGCATCCCTATTCCTGCACTGGCACTCCTGGTCCATTATATCTGATCCTGGTCCATCAACCCTGATCCTGTCCATTGTCTCCTGCCCTGATCCAGCCCCCTGCCCCACGTGCCCGGTTCCACTCCTCAGTGTCCCCCTGAGATCTGGGGGCCCCTGACCTGGCCACCCCCACAGGTGACGTCAGCATTGGCATCAAGTGTGCCCCAGGAGTGGTGGGGCCTCTCGAGGCTGACATCGACTTTGACATCATTAAGAACGACAATGACACCTTCACGGTCAAGTACACGGCGCCGGGCCCGGGGCTCTACACCATCATGGTGCTCTTTGCCAACCAGGTCAGGGTTCTGGGACTGCCCTGCGTCCCCGAGGGTCCATCCCCCATTCTGTGGGGTGTCCCCAGCCCGCAGGGGCCAGGTGAGGCTGGGACTTTGATCCCATGGTGCCCCCGTGTCACGGTGCCCTGCTCTCGGTCCCCAGGAGATCCCTTCCAGCCCCTTCCGCATCAAGGTGGACCCGTCCCACGACGCCTCCAAGGTCAAAGCCGAGGGACCGGGGCTCAGCCGGACGGGTGAGGGGCCGCTGGGGTGGGCGTGGGGGACATGGGGTGGGGTGATGGGTGCTGTGGGGCAGGTACTGTGAGTGCCGTGGGTCCCACAGTGGCGGGCACTGGGGAGCAGGGGTGGAGGTGGGGACCCCCACCCACCTCGGGGTGCTGTGGGGCAGGGGCTGTGGGTCCCGTGGGTGCCGTGGGCCCTGCAGTGACTTGACGATGTGGTGCAGGGGTGGAGGTGGGGACCCCCACCCACTTCCGCGTGCAGACGCGGGGGGCGGGGAAGGCCCCCCTGGACGTGCGGTTCGTGGGATCGGGGCCCGGCCCAGCGGTCGCCGACTTCGAGGTCATCGACAACCACGACTATTCCTACACTGTCAAGTACACCCCGCTGCAGCAGGTGCGTGCTGGGGACACCCTGACCCATGGGAACATCCCATGGAGGCACCTCAACCAGCCAGGGTACCCCAGCCTGTGGGGTCACCCCGTGGGGGGATCCCCTACATACAGGGGCTCCCCAGCCCATGGGGTACCCAAGAGGGGCCCCCTCATTGACTCCCCATTCCCTGGGCTCCCCCAAGGACGTCCACCCATACAGCCCAGTGTACAGGGGCACCCCCACGAGCACCCCTTCCCCATAGGCACCCCCAGCTCCTGGGCAACCCACCCCTATGGATATCCCCCATCGTCATGGACATCCCACCTCTGTGGGCACCCCCTTGGGGCAGCTGCAACCCCACATGTGTACCTGTCAACCTAGGGCACCCCCAGATCCACGGTTCCCCTCGTCCCTGTGACTTTACCCTCCCCAGCAGCCATGGGTGCCCCCCAGCCCCACCAGCCTTATGGCTGTGTGTTCCCAGGATATCCCCTTGGCATCCCCCTGCACCATCCCGTGCGTGTTTGCCCTCTGCCCCATGACTGGTGCTGTGGGGGGGTCCCCTGGCAGCACCCTGAAGTGGAGTTGTTCCTGCAGGGCCCCCTGTCTGTGGTGGTCACCTATGGGGGGGACCCCATCCCCAAGAGCCCCTTCCCAGTCACTGTGGCCCCCCCCCTGCAGCTGGGCAAGGTCAAGGTGCAGGGACTCAACAGCAGTGAGTGGCCGCGCTGGGGGAATGGCGGGGGGACACCGAGGGAGGGGAGCACACTGCATGAGGTGTAGGGTGGGGGCGGGCCTGGCAGGGACACTTGAGCAGTGGGAGCACCCTGGGGGAAGAGACCTTGGAGGGGACGCCTGGGTGAGGGGATCAGCCTGGGGGGCACTCTGAATGTGGGGGCGTGCTGGGGGAGGGCACTCTTGGGTGTGGGGTTCAGGTGGGGTGAGGGCACATGAGGACACGGACACTGTGTGTGGGGGTACCTGCGTGAGGGATACACACCCTGGTCACGGAGTGCAGCCTGGGGGCCCCAAAGGTGGGTGGGGGGCACTCTAGTAGGAGAGGTTTGGGACCATCTGTGCGTGGGAGCAACCAAGATATGGGGGACAGACGTGTGGGGGTGTGGGGGGACACATGCTCTGTGAGGAGAGCCTGGATATGGGGGACACCCCTGGGGGGAAGTGACACACCCTGGGATAGACACCCCCCACCCTGTGATCTGGGGGACACATCTGGGTGTAGGGTCCTCCGTTGGTCAGGGGGCACCCCAGGTGTGGGGTGCCCCTCTGACCCCCCACTCCCCCTGCAGAGGCGGAGGTGGGGCAGGTGCAGGAGTTCCAGGTGGAGGCACAGGGTGCAGGAGGCCAGGGGCAACTGGAGGTGAAGGTGACGGGCCCCTCGCGGCGCCCCGTGCCCTGCACAGTGGGGCCTGCGCCCCCCGGGGGTCCCCACCCCGTCAGCTTCACGCCCTCCGAGGAGGGGCCACACCGTGTCGAGGTCACCTACGATGGGCACCCGGTTCCAGGCAGCCCCTTCCCTGTGGAGGCTCTGCTGCCCCCTGATCCCTCCAAGGTGAGCGTGGCACACGTGCGTGCAACAGGGATGTGTGTGTCCCAAGCCCTGTGTGTCCCTCTGCCCTCCTGACCCCCACGTGCCGCTCACAAGCCCCACGTGTGCCCGTGTCCCCATAACCCCTGCACGTCCCCCCAACCCCGACGTGTTCCTGTGCGAGCAGGTGGTGGCCTCGGGGCTGGGGCTGCAGGGCAGTCACATGGGGACCGCTGACCCCCACCTGTCCTCCTGACCCCTATCTGTCCCCGTGTCCCTTTTGACCTCCATCTGTCCCTGTGTTCCCCCTGACCCCCACGTGTCCTTGTGCCTGCAGGTGGTGGCCTCGGGGCCAGGGCTGAAGGGCGGCCGTGTTGGGGTCCCAGCACCCTTCTCCATTGCCACGCAGGGCGCGGGCAGTGGGGGGCTGGGGCTGACAGTGGAGGGGCCCTGCGAGGCCAAGATCGAGTGCCAGGACAACGGGGACGGCTCCTGCGCCGTGTCCTACCTGCCCACGGCGCCCGGAGAGTACCACATCAACATCCTCTTTGCTGGGCGCCACATCCCGGGCAGCCCCTTCACGGCCGCGGTCACGGCGCCCTTTGACCCGGCCAAGGTGACGGCGTCGGGGCCGGGGCTGGAGCGCGGCCGCGCCGGGGAGGCGGCCGTCTTCTCCGTGGACTGCTCGCAGGCCGGCGAGGCCGAGCTCACCATCGAGATCCGCTCCGAGGCCGGCGTCAAGGCCGAGGTGCTGGTGCAGAACAACCGCGACGGCACCTACGCCATCACCTACACCCCGGCCTGCGCCGGCGCCTACACCATCACCATCAACTACGGCGGCCTCCCGGTGCCCAACTGCCCCGTGCGCGTCACCGTGGACCCGGCCATCGACACCAGCAGCGTCAAGGTCTACGGCAAAGGCGTGGAGCCGCGAGGTGAGGGAGGGGCCACGCAGGGGCTGCTCACCATGGCGCCTCTTTCCCTTGGGTGGGATCTCCTTCTCCCCATGGGCATCCCAGACCTGTGGGCATCTTTTCCTCCTGGGTACCCCTGAGGACACCAGCACAGGCTTCTCTGCTCCATGGGCATCCCCATGGGCACCTTGTCCCTGTGGGTACCCCTCTCGGTGGACATCCCCACTCACAGGCATTCCAATCCCATGGGCATCCCCTCCCCATGGGCACCCCATGGACTGCCCTTCTCATGTGGGGGATCACTGGGTACCCCGTGGACATCCCTCCATGGGCAACTCGCCCTTGCATCGACAGCCCCGTGGCCATGGACACTCCCATGGTCACCAACATCTCCTCCCCATGGACATCCTCTCAAAAGGGAGCTCTCCTGGGCACTCCACAGGCATCTCTCCTCCCCTTGTCCCCCTTGCCCCCACCACTGCCCAGGGGTCCCTGTGGTTTTCCTCTCATTCCTGGGGGGAAGTTCTGGGGGTGCAGGGGGTGTGGGGTGGGACCCCAAGGGTGTGCCAGCTCCCCCCTGAAGCCCCTGTGTGTGCTGAGGGGGCTGTGGGCTCTCAGAGGGAGCTGTAAGGGACCCCCAGGTGAGCTCTGGGCCCCCCTGACCCCCCTGTACCCCTCAGGGGTGCTGCGGGAGGTGGGCACTGAGTTCACGGTGGATGCGCGGGCACTGGCCCCTGCCGGGGGACCCCACGTCCGGGCACGGGTGCTGAACCCCTCAGGGACCCCCATCGACACCTTCGTCACCGACCTTGGCGATGGCACCTACCGCGTGGAGTACACACCCTTCGAGGAGGGTGAGGGATCCCCACAACCCCCCTGGGAACCCCAACACCCCCGGGCACCCCCAGGCCCTCTTGGAGAGCACAGACATCCCCAGGGGACCCCCAAACCCCTAGGGACGCCCAACCCCCAGGGAACACCAACACACCCCGGGAACCTCCAGGGACCGTGAGCTCCCCCAGGGACTCTGCTCCCACACCGAACTCCAACACCCCACTGGGACCCCAACTCCTGGCCAGGCATCCTCCATTCCTCATGAGGAACCCTAAGAGAGGGACCTTCCCATACCACATCCAAGTGGGGAACCCCTTCAATTCCCCCTGGATCCCCAGAACCAGGAACCCCCAAGCCCCCTGAGACATTCCCAAATCCCAACCACAGACTCCCAGCCTCCCCCCAAAACCTCATCCAGGGATCCCAAAAGCCCGCAAGACCTTCCAAACCCCACCCAGGGATCCCCAAAATTCCCTGAGAATCCCCACCCCAGAGACCCCTTGTTCCCCCTCCCTGGGCAGTGTGTGATGGTGTCCCTGTCGCAGGACTGCACCTGGTGGAGGTGACATACGATGACGTGGCGGTCCCCAAGAGCCCGTTCCGTGTGGGGGTGGCCGAGGGCTGTGACCCCACACGTGTTCGGGCGCATGGCCCCGGTCTGGAGGGCGGCCTGGTGGGCACAGCCAACCACTTCACTGTGGAGACCAGGTGGGTGCTGACCCCCAGCCCCAATCCAACCCTGCTCCCCAAAGCCCCCCAACCCCTGCCTTCCAAATCCCCTGCCCTCGCCCTATTCCTCACCCACCGACCCCTCATGCTGTCCGTGTTGGGGGGTTTGGGGTGGGCATGGCCCCCTGCTTCAGTGTGGAGACCAGGTGGGCACCAATCCCGAGTCCCTTCATTCCCACACCTGTGGATTCCCCCCTCCAGAGATATCACCTCCATCCCAAGCCACCAGCCCCCCATCTCCACCCCCTGTCATGGAAGTACCACCACCATCCTCTTGCACCTGTGCCCTTCATGTGCATGTCCCACCTCTATTCCATGTCACTAACTCGCCACCTCCATCCTGTCCCACCACTCTGGCATCTCCATGTTCTGCCACAGAGATCCCACATCCAACTTCTTGCATCCTCTACCACCTGTGTCCTTTCCCATGGATGTACCACCTCCATCCCACATCACCAAACAGGCATCTCCACCCCCTGCCATGAAAGTGCCATCTCCATCCCATGTCACCAGGACGGCATCTCTGTCCCCTTGGCAGGGAGGTGGCACCTCCCTCCCCCTGCCATGGAGGTGGCACCTCCATCTCCCCACCATGGCTGTTGTTCCCCCTGCCCCCACCATGCTTGTGTCACCTCTCTGAGTGGTGGCATGTCCCCAGGGGCGCGGGCACCGGGGGGCTGGGCCTGGCCATCGAGGGTCCCTCAGAGGCGAAGATGTCCTGCAAGGACAACAAGGACGGGAGCTGTGCAGTGGAGTATGTCCCCTTCACACCTGGTGACTACGACGTCAACATCACCTTCGGCGGCCACCCCATACCCGGTGCGGGGGGACACAGGGACAGGGGGTGGGGGGAGTGGTCCTGATTGTCATCTTTTGGTCACAGGGCTTCACTGTGGTGACACCACCCACGGTGGCCCCACAGCCAAGCTGTCCCCTGCCTGTGCTGTCCCCGTGGCCATGGCTTTGGTACCCCCATGGCCACACTGACCCCAAAGTCACACTGACCCATGGCCACATTGACTCCATGTGGAGCCTCTGCCCAAACTATTTCCATGACCATGCTCTCCTTGTTCCCATGCTGACTTTATGGACGTGTTGACCCCGTGACAACGGTGACCCCACACTGTGCTCATGCCCACATTGAGCCCTTCCCCACACTGACACTGACCAACGGTCATGTTGTTCTCGGCTCACATTGACCCCATGGCCATGTTGACCTCATGGTCATGTTGTCCCCATGCCCATTTTGAACCCATAACCATGTTGACCCTATGGATATGTTGACCCCATGGATATGTTGACCCCATGGCCACTGACCTTATGAGCACGCTGGCCCCACAAAGTGCCCATGCACATGATGGACGCACCAACTCTATGGCTGTGCTGTCCCTGTGCCCCTGTTGATGTCATGGCCATGTTGACCTTGTCCTCATGCTGACCTCACGCTGACACTGGCAGTGGCCACGCTGCACCCATCCCCACCCTACCCTGCCCCATGCTGCCTCCCTCATGCACTGACCCCCTTCTCCACACAGGGAGCCCATTCCGGGTGCGAGTGCGGGACGCTGTGGACGCCTCCAAGGTGACGTGCTCAGGGCCAGGGCTGGGCCCCAGTGTCCGGGCACGGCTGCCCCAGAGCTTCACCGTGGACGTCAGTGCCGCGGGACACGCAGCCCTTGAGGTGACGCTGCTGGGGCCCACTGGTACGTGGGGACATGGGAGGCAGGGGGGCCTGTGTCTTGTGGGGTGTCCTGACCTCTGGGGAGTCCTGCCTCATAAATGTCCTAATCCATAGGATGTCCTGCTCCTTGGATCCCATAGAGAGTCTATGGAGGGTCTGTGGGGAGTCTATAGAGAGTCCTGCCCCCTAGGGTGTCCTGCCTCACGGATAGTCCAGCACCATGGATGCCCTGTTCCATACAGTGTCCTGCCTCATGGTGTCCCCTGTTATATAGGGTGTCCTACCTATGGATGTCCTGCTCCATGGGGTGTCCTACCCCATAGGACATCCAGCCCCATGGATGCCCTTCTTCATAGGGTGTCCAAGTCCATGGGGTGCCCTCCTCATGGATACTCAGATCCAGAGTGTCCTGCTCCATGGAGTTCCCTGCCCAGGGAGGTTGTGCCCTTAATGCTGCTCTGTACCCTCCATGTTCTCCAGTCCCACACATGCCCCTGCCTCCCGTGTCCCCACCCCACATATCCCACTGCCCCACAGGACTGCCGGAGCCAGTGGAGATCCGAGACAATGGTGATGGCACCCACAAGGTCACCTATACCCCAGCCACTGACGGGCCCTACACCGTGTCTGTCAAGTACGGGGGACAGGAGGTGCCACGCAGGTGAGACCCCACCTCGGGTGGGCAGAGGGGGATCCCCACGCAACCTGGAGATCCCGGCACCCTCCTGACTCCCTGCTTCCCCCAGCCCCTTCAAGGTGACGGCGCTGCCCACCCACGATGCCAGCAAGGTGCGGGCGAGTGGCCCCGGGCTGAGTGCGGGAGGGATCCCTGCCAGCCTCCCCGTGGAATTCACCATCGATGCCCGTGACGCTGGCGAGGGACTGCTCACGGTGCAGATTCTGGTCAGTGTATGAGGGGGAGATGTGGGGGAGTGTGGGGGTTGCAGGGGGACACACTGAGGAGGGGTGAAGGGCTGCTCACAGTCCAGATCCTGGTCAGTGCATGGGGGAGTCATGGGGTGCTGAGCCCCACAGGGTGCCCCCAGCACAGGGCACTGATGGGGGTTGCCTGCAGGACCCCGAGGGGCAGCCCAAGAAGGCATCAATCCGGGACAATGGGGACGGCACCTACACAGTGTCCTACGTGCCCGATGTGCCGGGGCGCTACACCAGCACTGTCAAGTACGGGGGCGATGAGATCCCCGCATCGCCCTTCCGTGTCCTCGCCGTGCCCTCTGGTGACGCCAGCAAGTGCCTCGTCACAGGTGGGGCTGCCCCCCAGTGTCCTTATGCTGACCTATGTCATCCCCTTGCTGGCCCATGGCATCCCCTCGCTGACCCACAGCATCCCCTCACTGCCCCACAATGTCCCCTCGCTGCCCCACCGCACCCCTCCCTCCCTGCCCCACAGCATCCCTCCTGCCCCATGGCATCCCCTCCTGCCCCACGGCATCCCCTCCTGCCCCACAACATCCAAATACTGACCCACAGTTTCCCCTTGCTGTCCCACAGCACCCACCCCGGACACCCCTGCCTTACCCCCCACCACCCTATGGCTGCCCCCCAGCACACCCGCTGCCCCACTGCTGCCCCCCAGCACCCCTCCCACCGCCCCCAGACCTGCCCCACGGCGCAGTGGGGATGAGCGGGTGCCCCCAGGACAGGATGTGCTGGCCCCCCCGGAGCCCCCCGGCCCCCTCGGCACCCCCGGTCCCCCAACCAGCCCCCCAACCCCTTCTCACCGCTCTCCCTGGTCTTTCTTGCAGTATCCATTGGGGGCCATGGACTGGGTAAGTGGTGCCAGGGGGGCAGTTGGGGGGCTGGGAGGAGGCAGCTGGGGGATAGGTTTGGAGTCCCCCCGTGGCCCTGACCCCACCATCCCCCGCAGGTGCCTGCCTGGGCCCCACGATCCAGATCGGGGAGGAGACGGTGATCACGGTGGATGCAAAGGCGGCAGGACAGGGCAAGGTCACCTGCAAGGTGTCAACACCTGATGGTGCTGAGCTGGATGTGGACGTGGTGGAAAACCACGACGGCACTTTTGACATCTTCTACACCGCACCTGAGCCCGGCAAATACGTCATCACCATCCGCTTTGGCGGGGAGCACGTCCCTAACAGCCCCTTCCATGTCATGGTGGGTGGGGCGCTGGGGGGCGCTGGGGATCTGGGAGGGTTGTGATGAGCACCACGGGTCAGACTTTGGGGGACTATGGTGTGGGCAGCATGGAACTGGGAGACCATGGTGGGTGCCATGGGGCAGAGAGTTGGGACTGTGATGGGAACCGTGGGGTCGGATAACCATGGTGGGTGCTGCGAGGCAGAGAGGTGGGGCCGTGGCGTTGGGAAACTGTGGTGGATCCAAGGGGCAAGGAGTTGGGTGACCATGACGGGAGTTATGGAACTGGGGGACCATGGTGGAGCAGTGTCAGGATGATGGTGGCCATTATGGAGCTGAGAGAGCTGGGAGACCATGGTGGGCACTGTGGGGCTGGATGGACCATGCTGGGCACTATGGGGCCAGGGTCGTGGTGCTGGGGGTTGGGAATATGGGGGTTGATGAACACCATGGAATTTGGAGGTCATGAGGATCATGACCAGGGCTGGGAGCCCACCGTGGGGATTCTCATCCTCCCTCTCTGCCCCATGATCAGGCCACAGAGGAGCCCCCAGCCACCACCGAGAACCTCCGGCCCTTTAACCTCGTCATCCCCTTCACGGTGCAGAAGGGTGAGATCACAGGTACAGTGCAGGGTTGTGGGGACAGGGACCACCCCTTCAGGCACCAGCCCCCCCTCTTGGTGCCCCCACTGACAGAATACCCTCAGGTGAGGTGCGGATGCCCTCGGGGAAGACGGCGCGGCCCAGCATCACCGACAACAAGGACGGGACAGTGACAGTGCACTATGCCCCCTCCGAGAAGGGGCTGCACGAGATGGACATTCGCTACGATGGCAACCACATCCCCGGTGAGCCACTGGGGGCACTGGGGACACTGGGGGGCACTGGGGACCACTGGGAGGTGGCTGAGGAAGGTTGATACAGCTATGCCCTGATTGGACTCCTGTGGGTCGGGCTCTCACCGTGGCGTGGAATGTCCCTGTAGAGTATCTCTGTGCGGTCCATGGTTGGTCACCTGTAGGTTGGGGTGTCCCCATGGGTCTCTGACCATTGTTCCTTGTGTCCCCAGGGAGTCCCCTCCAGTTCTACGTGGATGCCATCAACCCACGCCATGTCAGTGCCTATGGGCCTGGGCTGAGCCACGGGATGGTCAACAAGCCATGCACATTCACCATTGTCACCAAGGATGCTGGCGAGGGTGAGTGATGGCCAAGGTCATGGGGACCCCCCAGTGCCACCAGGAGGGGCTGGAGACCCCTGGTGCCTCCTGACACCCCTTGTCTGGTGCCTCCTGACCACCCCTGTGCCTCCAGGTGGGCTGTCGCTAGCAGTTGAAGGTCCCTCCAAGGCAGAGATCACCTGCCAGGACAACAAGGACGGGACATGCACCGTGTCCTACCTGCCCACAGCCCCTGGCGACTACAGCATCATTGTGCGCTTTGATGACAAACACATCCCAGGCAGCCCCTTCACTGCCAAGATCACTGGTGAGACAGGCTGGGGGGCACGGTGGGGGCTAGGGGAGTTCTGGGGGCCCTTGTGGCCTCCACATGGCCATGGGGGTGCCTGCTTGGCCATGGAGACATCTATGGAGTCATGACCATGAGGGCACCTGTGGGGGCATTTGAATCACCATGAGGGCACCTGTGGGTCATGGAGACCATGGCATGGTCATGGGGACACCTGTGGGATAATGGGCACACTTGCCCCAGGGCCGTTGGGACAGCTGTGGTGTCTCTTGTCCATCCCTGGCCACCAGGATCCCCCCTCCCATGGCCTTGGGGACACTGTGAAGTCTTGGACACCCCAACCTATGGCCGTGGGGATGTCATGGAGCTTTGAGGACCCCATCAGAAGGCCATGTATACCTTATGGGGATTCTATCCATGGCCTGTTCTCACATCTTTGAGCGACCCCTGATTCTGGGCACCCTCTCCATATGTCCACTGGGGCCTTGTGGGGGTTTGGGAGTATCATTCCATGGCCATTGGGGTCCTATCCATCTTGTCGTCCACCTTGGGCCGACGTCCCTGCCAATGGCATCTCTGCAGGGGACGACTCCATGCGCACGTCGCAGCTCAATGTGGGCACCTCCACTGATGTGTCCCTGAAGATCGCAGAGACAGACCTGAGCCTGCTGGCAGCTACCATCCGTGCACCCTCGGGCAACGAGGAGCCCTGCCTGCTCAAGAGGCTACCCAACCGCCACATCGGTGTGCAGGGACACGGGGACACCAGAGGGACACAGGGACATGCAGATGTGGGCACAGGAGATCTGGCACATGAGAGGAGGATGTGGGACCTGGGGACTTGTTGAGACAGGGAACAGTGGGACTATGGGGTCTCAGGAATGGGTGACCTTATGGCATTGGATCAGCAGGGGGTTGGTGGCCATGACCAGGAGACTTGGGTGGTGACCAGGGGCTGATGGTGGTGGCCAGGGGCTGGTGGTGGTGGCTAGGGGCCGGGGATGGTACATGGGTGGTGGCCAAGTCTGATGGTGGTGTGTGACCTCTGTGTCCTCTCCAGGCATCTCATTCACACCTAAGGAGGTGGGCGAGCACGTGGTGAGTGTGCGGAAGAGCGGGCAGCACGTCACCAACAGCCCCTTCAAGATCCTGGTGGGACAGTCAGAGATTGGTGATGCCGGCCGGGTCAAGGTGTGGGGCCAGGGGCTTCTGGAGGGCCACACCTTCGAGGTGGCCGAGTTCATCGTGGACACACGCAGTGCTGGTGAGGGCATGGCGGGGGATGGCCGTGGGGGAGGTGGTAGCCATGGCTAAGGGCAGGATGGGGTGATGGCCATGACCATGTGCTGGTTGTGGCCACCCAAGGATGAGGTGGTGGCTGTGGTTGTTGCTGTGGTGTTCTATGGCCACATGGGATGGTGGCCAAGGCTGTATGTGGCCAGGAAGGGATGG
Source organism: Chamaea fasciata (assembly GCF_029207755.1). Classification (NCBI taxonomy): domain Eukaryota; kingdom Metazoa; phylum Chordata; class Aves; order Passeriformes; family Sylviidae; genus Chamaea; species Chamaea fasciata. The sequence goes on along the minus strand of NW_027094090.1, from coordinate 259,034 downwards.
ATGGTGGTGGTGGTCGTGGCCAGGGCAGGATGTCCCTGTGGCTGGGGTTGGGTGGTGGCTGTGGTGGTGCTGTGGCCATAGCCAGGATGGTTTAAGGACCATGGCCATGCTACAGCTGCGGCCAGCACAGGATGAGGTGGTGACTGTGGTGTGACCTTCATCTGAGTGGGATGGTGACCATGGTGGTGGCATGGCCAATGCCCAGGTGAAAGGTGGCTAAGGCCATGCCATGGCTGTGGCCAGCACAGGATGGGTTGGTGGCCATGATTATGGGCATGGCATGGCCATGGACAGGATCGGGGTGATGACTGGGATTGGGTGGTGACCACGGACAGTTTGGGCTTGTGGCCTTGATGTGACCATGACCAGGACAGGGACAGCATCCATGGGACAGCTCTGATCATGTCCCCATGGCCACCCAGGTTACGGTGGGCTGGGCCTGTCCATTGAGGGTCCCAGCAAGGTGGACATTAACTGCGAGGACATGGAGGATGGCACCTGCAAAGTCACCTACTGCCCCACCGAGCCCGGCAACTACATCATCAATATCAAATTTGCTGACAAACATGTCCCAGGTGGGGCTGGGGGAAACATGGGCGGACAGAGGGTTGTGGTGGGGAGGGGATGCTAGGATCCCCAGGGGTGACGGGTCCCTGTGTCCCACAGGGAGCCCCTTCACGGTGAAGGTGACGGGTGAGGGGCGGATTAAGGAGAGCATCACACGCCGGCGGCAGGCGCCCTCCATCGCCACTGTTGGCAGCACCTGCGACCTCAACCTTAAGATCCCAGGTAGGGTTGGCCTTCCTTCTCATTCTCCTCCTCCTGCCCCCTCCTCCTCCTCCCACCCTCCCTTCTCCTCCTTCTTCTCCTCCTCTTCCTCTTCCTTCTACTCCATCTTTCATCCTCCTCTCTTCCTTCTCTTCATGCTCCTCTCTTCCTCCCCTTCTTCCCTCTTCTCCATCCTAATCCTCTTCCTCCTCCTGCTCTGTGGGCCATGGGGATGGAGATGCATCTCAGCCATTCCAGCTCTGATTTCTCCTTCCTTCTTTCTCTCCCTTCTGTGTGTCTGTGTCCATGTCTGTCCCTCTGTGTGTCTGTGCCTGTGTCCATGCATCCCTCTGTGTGCCACCACCCACTGATACCTCCATCCATGTCTGTCTGTGTGTCCATTCACACGTCTATCCATGTGTCCATTTCTGTCTTCATCCACCCTTGGCTCCATCCATCCCTGCAACCATCCCTACATCCATCCCTGCGTCCACCCCTCCCTGCGCCATCCTCTACTTCCAACCGTGTGACCACCCATGTCTCCACCCATCATGATTCCATCATTCCTGTGTCCATCCTTGTCTCCATCCCTCCATGTCTCCACCCATCCACACCTCCGCCCATCACTACATCCATCCCTGTGTCCATTCATCCCCTTGACTATCCATATCCTCCTGTGTCCCCATCTGTGCATCCTGCTGTTCCCCCACCCGTGCCCACATCCGGTCGTCCCCACGTGTCCCCATGTGTCCGCACCGTCCCTCTGTGTCCCCGCGGGGCGTTCCCCAGGGAACTGGTTCCAGATGGTGTCGGCGCAGGAGCGGCTGACGCGCACGTTCACGCGCAGCAGCCACACGTACACGCGCACGGAGCGCACGGAGATCAGCAAGACGCGCGGCGGGGAGACCACGCGCGAGGTGCACGTGGAGGAATCGACCCGCGTGGGCGGCGCCTTCCCCCGGGCCCCCCCGGAGCCCTTCGGGGCCTTCGGGGCCTTCGGGACCCGCGAGGGCATCGGCGCCTTCGCAGCCCCCGCGCGCGCACACGAGGGTGCGTCCTGCACCGGGGGTTGTACCGGGGTGTGCACGGGGGCGTGCAGCAAAGTGGGATTGCACGAGAGCTGGGTGTGCGTGAGGGCCGGGTGCGCAGGGCACTGGGCTTGCATGAGGGGCGGGTGTGCATGAGCAGAGCGTCAGCGCAGGGAAGTGTGTCTGCTCAAGGGCTGGGTGCACTGGAGCCCCAGTGTCCGTCTGTACAGAGCTGTGCTTGCCCGAGGGCTGGGTGTGCACGAGGCCTGGGGGTGCGTGGGCTGGGCACTGTGCTGGGACAGTGGCTGGCTTGCAGGGAAGTGGGCTTGCATGACAACTGGGCACACTTGCCACAGGAGTGCCCTTGGACAGGGCTGCGTGTGCTCACACAAGGGCCGCCTGCGTGTGCCCAGGACACACCTGGGACAGACTCCCTGGCACACGTGTGGGGAGTGCTGTGCTGACGGGGGGGTGCCCTTCACACGGGTTTGCGTGCAGAGGTGGGGGGCAATGCTGGCTCTTTGCACAGGCAGGTGCACACCTGCTTATGGGGTGTGTGCTCAGCCCAGAGGGCTGTGGGTGCCCTCGGCATGAGTGTGCAGTGTCACAAGGGTGTGTGCGTGTGTGTGAATGTCTGCGTGTGCATGCTGACAAGTGCTTGTGTCCTGTGCATGAGGGGCACACTCGCGGGGTGGGGTGCACCCAGCCAGTGGGGTACGTGGGCTCTGGTGAGTGTTGGGGCATCAGGGCACACTGGCGGCAGGGTGGTGGGGTGACAGTGACAAGGGTGCCCTGGTGGTGGGGTAGCAGGGTGCTAGCGTGCCAGGGAGCCTTTGGGACAGTGGTGAGAAGGTGACGGGGCAATGGGGTGTCCCAGTGCCCTGGTACCAGAGTGACAGGATGCTGGGGTGACAGGATGACACAGTGCCCTGGTGACAGGATGCATGGGTGCTGTGGTGCCAGGGTGATGGCTTGATGGGGTGACAGGGTGCCATGGTGAGAGCATGACAGGGTGCCCCCAGTGACAGGTGCTGGGGTACCATAGTGACGCGGTGATAAGGAAATGGGGTGCAGAGGGGCCAGAGTGCAGGGGTGCAGGATGATGCTGTGATGTGGTGACAAGGTGCCCTGGGGACAGGATGACAAGTGGGCCATATAGTGATGGGGTGCTGGGATGCCATAGCGGCGCAGTGGTGGGGTGACAATGGGGTGATATTGGGGTGCCCAGGTGCCTGCAGGGTGACATGGTGGTGCAGGAGCTGCGATGCCATAGCGATACGGTGTTGGGGTGACACTGGGGTGCCTGTGGGGTGTTGGGGCGCCCAAGGTGACGTGGGCTGTACCTGCAGGCGAGGCATCAGCGCAGGAGCTGTCGGCGCAGGTGCTGAGCCCATCGGGGCAGCGGCGCGAGGCCGAGGTGGTGCCAGGGGGCGCGGGGGTGTACAGCGTGCGCTTCGTGCCCCAGGAGACGGGCGCCCACACGGTCAGCGTCAAGTTCCGGGGGCAGCACGTGCCCGGGAGCCCCTTCCAGTTCACCGTGGGGCCCCTGGGCGAGGGTGGCGCCCACAAGGTGCGTGCGGGGGGCACGGGCCTGCAGCGCGCTGTGGCCGGCACGCCAGGTACGGGGGGGTCTGCCAGGTACGGGGGGTGATGGGGGCGACTGGGGGGATATGGGGTGTGGGAGTGATGGGGATGTGGGGGCAATGAGGGGTGGGTGCTATTGGGGGGATGTGTGGGCGGGTCTGGGTGCTATTGGGGTGTGGGCGGCAGTGGGGGGGTAGGTGCTGTGTGTTGATGAAATCCAGGGTGCTGTGATGGGGGATTTGGGTACAGCTGGGTGTGGGGGCAATGGGGGGGTTACGGGTGGTCTGTGTGGTGCCATGGGTGGGTCATGGGTGCTGTTGGGGGGGTCTGGGTGCCATGGGGAGGCGGGTGCAGGTTGTGCTCGGTGTCACCGTCCTGGGGTGCCACTGAGGGCCAGGGTGACCCCGGTGACCCCGCCTCCCCCCCAGCTGAGTTCAGCATCTGGACGCGTGAGGCGGGTGCGGGGGGACTCTCCATTGCTGTCGAGGGGCCCAGCAAGGCTGAGATCTCCTTTGAGGACCGCAAGGATGGCTCCTGTGGCGTCTCCTACCTGGTGCAGGAGCCAGGTGAGGGGGGGCTGTAGTCCAACATCCCCAACCACCCCTAACGTCCCCCACGGCGCTCAGCCTGGGGCTGGGGCCGCAGGACCCTCACGTGAGGAGGGACCCGCATGCAAAGGTATCCCCAGTTAAGGGTGGCCCCAAGGGAGGGTGTCCCCAAGGGAGGGTGTCCCTATGAGTGGTGTCTCTGTGCATAGGTGTTCCCAAGGGAAGGTGTCCCCATGTGGGGGCTACCTGCCTGATTGTCCCCTGTCCCCCAGGTGACTACGAGGTGTCCATCAAGTTCAACGAGGAGCACATCCCTGACAGCCCCTTTATTGTCCCTGTCGCCTCCCACTCTGATGATGCCCGACGCCTCACTGTCACCAGCCTGCAGGTACTGGGGACACCCCCTGTGAAACCCTGGGGCACCCCTGGGCTCACAGATGTCCCCAGGTCCCCAGGTCACTTCTGGGCTGCTCTAAGCCCCTGTTGCACTCTTGGGAAGCCCACTGTGTGCCACCTTTGGGTCTCCTGTGGCACCCTTGGACTCTCTAGGGCCACTTCTCCCTCCCTCCTGTCATTCTTGGGGCCATCTCTCTCTCCCTCATGTCACCCCTAGACCACCTTTATGCCACTCCATGCCAGCCTTGGGACCCTCTCTGGTGCCAGCCTCACATCCCTTGTGTCACATTGCACCCCTCTGTCACCTTTGGGACCACTGTGTCGCCCCTTTGTCTCCCTTGGGGTTCCCTGGAGCCACCTCTCTCTCCCACATGTCACCATTGGCACCCTCCCTGGTGCCACCCCCGTGTCCCTTGCATTAATCCTGGGCCACCTTGCACCCCTGTGTCACCCTTGGGCCTCATGTTGCTCCCCCTGCCCCACTGCCCCCCATTGTGTCCTCCACCCCCCTCATGTCTCCCCATTCCCTGGGGTGACCCAACTGGCATCATTCATGGTTCCCCTCTGTCTCCCCCGTCCCTGATGCCACCGTGGTGTCCCCACAGGAGACAGTGGCAGTGAACCAGCCGGCGTCCTTTGCGGTGCAGCTGAACGGGGCCCGTGGGGTCATCGACGCCAAAGTGCACACGCCTGCAGGGGTGGTGGAGGAGTGCTACGTGTCCGAGCTGGACAGCGGTGAGGGGACATGGGGACACCGCAGGGACACTGCGGGGACACCACGGGAACACTGCGGGGACACCACGGGGACATTGGGTCTGTGGATGTGGGGTTGTGGGCACAGGACATAGGGACATGATGTGGGCACATGGGGCTTGAGAACATGGGGACACGGGGTATGGCAACAGAGTGACACAGGGACATGGGGACACAGGCCACGGTGACGTGATGGCATCCCGCAGACCAGGACACACTGGGGTTCTTGCATGGGATGTGGGGACACAGGGATCAGGGGGCATGGGATGTGAGGACACAGGAATATGGGGACATAGCTGTGTCCCCCTGATACGCACTGGGGTTCCTGCTGCACAAGAGCAGGGGTGTGGGGACATGGGAGTGTGGGGACACAGGGACACGAGCACCCGGTGACATGTCTGTGTCCCCCAGACCGGTACGCCCTGGGGTTCCTGCCACGAGAGAATGGTGTCCACTCCATCGACCTGCGCTTCAACGGACGCCACGTGCCCGGGAGCCCCTTCAACATCCGCGTGGGCGAGCAGAGCCAGGCTGGGGACCCCGGGCTCGTCACTGCCTTTGGGCCGGGCCTCGAGGGTGGCCGCACAGGTGACACTGCTGTGGAGACAGGGACAGGGACATGGCTGTGGGAGGGGAGTGGGGGCAGGGACACAACTGTGGTGGCGGCAGGAGAGACACGGCCGTGAAATGGTGGTGGGGACAGAGCCACGATGGAGATGTGGCCGTGGTGGTGGCAGTGGGGATGTGGCCATGGGAGCTGCCATGATGGGAACGTGGCCAGGGGTGGTGACCACAGCGGCGTCCTGGCGTCCCCCTCATGATGCCATCCCCATGTCCGTGTCCCAGGGGTGCCTTCAGAGTTCCTGGTGCAGACAGCCAATGCAGGGGCAGGAGCACTGGCTGTCACCATTGACGGCCCCTCCAAAGTGGAGCTGGACTGTACTGAGGTCCCTGAGGGCCACCGCGTCACCTACACCCCGATGGCCCCTGGCAACTACCTCATCTCCATCAAGTACGGGGGCCCCCACCACATCGTGGGGAGCCCCTTCAAGGCCAAGGTCACGGGTATGAACGGAGGAGACTTGGGGATGGGGAGGGATATGGGAACTAGCGGGGACACGGGAACCGAAGGGAACATGCGGATACTGGAGGAGTCCCCACCACATCATGGGCAGCCCCTTCAAGGCCAAGGTCACTGGTACAGATGGGGTGGGGGTTGACACAGGGATGGGGGGCATGGATAAGGGAGATTGGGGGAGGAGAATATGGGGGTCCCCAGTGTGGGGTGACAACGGGTCAATGATGGGCATGATGGAGGGTTGCAGGAGGGCCACCCTGGAGGACCCCAAGGGTGACATGAGTTGGGGGGTTCCTAGGGTGGTGTCAAGGGATCCTGGGGGTGACATGGGGTAGGAGTCCCAGGATGACATGGTGGGGGTCCCAGGGGGAGGGGGGGTAGTCCCCAAAAGATGTCCTCATGTTCCCCCACTATGGTGTGATGGGGGCTGTCCCCATGGTGGGGGCTGACCGTGTCCCCCCTGTACTCCCCAGGCCCACGGCTGTCGGGCGGGCACAGTCTGCACGAGACCTCGACAGTGCTGGTGGAGCCGGTGGTGAGGGCGGGGTCGCGGGGCCCCCCTGCCTTTGGGGGGGTCACCAAGGCCCCGTCGGACGCCGGGCAGGTGGTGGCCCGGGGGCCAGGGCTGGCAGCCGCCCGCCTGGGCCACAAGAACCACTTCACCGTGGACTGCAGCAAGGCCGGTGAGGGGCACTGGGGGTCCTGGGGGGCTTGGGGTGGCTGGGAGGGGCACGGGGTTGGAAGGGCAGATGGGGGCTCAGCAGAGCAGGCCAGGGGCTCCCAGGGGAGTCCTGTGAGGGCCTGGAGGAGAGGTGGTGGGTCTGTGGGGTGTTCAGGGAATTCTAGGGAGTCTTGAGAAGGAATGGGGTAGGTTAAAGGGGGGCCTGGGGGTCCTGGGAGGCGATGGGGTGGGTAAGGGGGGAGTCTGGTGGAGGGTCTGGGATGCAGGGGGGGGAAGTTCGGGGTGACCCTGGGGTCTCAAGCTCAGGGTTCACCCGCCCTGTGTCCCCCCCAGGCACAAACATGCTGCTGGTGGGGGTGCACGGCCCCAAGGCGCCGTGCGAGGAGGTGCACGTGAAGCACGAGGGGAACCGCATCTACACGGTGACCTACAGCGTGCGGGAGCGCGGCGAGTACGTGCTGCTGCTGCGCTGGGGTGACCGCGACGTCCCGGGGAGCCCCTTCCGTGTCACTGCGGCCTGAGACCCCCCTGGGGAAACCAGAGGGTCCCGGGCCTGTCAATAAAGCACTGGGAGAGGAAGAGTGGTCTGAGTGATGACGGGGACACAACACGGAGCGGGGCTCGGAGGGTGCCGGGGTCCTGGGGGACTCTGGGGAAGGACACCAGAGCCGGGGTGTCCTGAGCAGGACACCAGAATCCTGGGGTGTCCAGAACAGCACAGAAGGGTTTGGGGGTGGTCCTGGAGGTCCGGGGCAGGATGATGGGCCCGAGGGGGTCCAGAGCAGGACGTCCTGGTGCTGGGGGGCGTGGGGGGGGCGGATTCTGCGGGGCTGCAGAGTGGGATTATGAGATCCTGGTGTGCGATGGTGAGTTCTGGAACAGGACACTGGAGGCGGCCTGGGAGGGTCTGGGGCAGAATGCCGGAGTCCTGAGGGGGTCACAGGGGCATTCCATGGCAGAAGAGCCGTGGCCTGGGGGGTCCGGGGGGGTTCTGGGGGTCTCGAACAGCGCGGTCCGAACTGCCCTGCGGGGCCCGCGCCGTCCGGTAGGGGGCGCTGTGCAGGGGAGCGCCCCGCGTCCCCTCAAGGGCACGGCGCACTGCGCATGCGCGCGGCCACGGGGCGGGGCCAGCGGGAGGGGGTGTGGCGAGGACGCGGGAGGGGCGCGGCCGGCGCGGGGCGGGGCTCCTCCCACGGCGGTGGGCGGGGCTCGGGTGCGTTGCCGGGGCAGCGGTGGGCGGGGCGATCGGGGGCGCGGAGGCGGCGGGACCCGGAAGCGGCGGAGCCCGAAGCGGCGGCGGGTTCCGGTCGTTCCGGATCGCTCCCGGTCCCGACGGCCGCTGCCGGCGGCGCAGCCCGATCCCGCCGGCTCCCGGCAGCGGCTCTCCTCCCAGGGTCCCGATCCCTGCATCGGGATTCCGTACCGAGCGGGCCCCGGGCATGGCGGGCCGCGGGAAGCTGATCGCCGTGATGGGCGACGAGGACACGGTGACCGGGTTTCTGCTGGGCGGCATCGGGGAGCTGGACAAACACCGGCGGCCCAACTTCCTGGTGGTGGAGAAGGAAACAAGCCTGGCCGAGATCGAGGAGACGTTCCGGTGTGTTGTGGGGGGAAGGCGGCCCGGAGGGCACGGGGCGGTCTGAGGAGGGGCCTGGGCTGTCTCAGGAGGGTCAGGAGGGTCGGGAAGGTTTGGGAGGTGTCTGAGGGGTCTCTGTGGTGGTCTTGTGAGTCCCTAGTGGGGTCTCGGAGGAGGTTCCAGGCAGGTTTTGGGGGTTGGGGGGGTCACAGAGTTCCTGGAAAAGAGGGAGAGGGCTCGCAGGAGTCTCGGGTCAGGGTGCCAGGAGTGTTTAGGGGATCCGGGGGTCCAAGGGGAAACGTGTCCCCCCTCCCTGGGGCGCCCACGGTGGGCCCTCTGTGCCCCTCACTCTCCCATTTTCCCCTCTTGGCAGGGGTTTCCTGGCGCGGGAGGACGTGGGCATGATCCTCATCTCGCAGGCGCTGGCGGAGCAGATCCGGCCGGCGGTCGCAGCCCACGCCCGGGCGCTGCCCGCGGTGCTCGAGATCCCCTCCAAGGACCATCCCTACGACCCGGCCCGGGACTCGGTGCTGCGCCGCGCCCGGGGGCTCTTCGCACCTGATGAACTGCGATAGAGCCCCTCAGGACCCCCCGACCCCTCCCGACACTGCCCCGGATCCCCCTCTAAGCTCCCCCAGACAGTTTCCCCGATACCCCCGGTATGTGCAAACCCCCGCGGCTCCCCCAGACTGTCCCCTCCGCCCGGTGCCCGTGGCCCTTGCACCCAGCCACGGGTGACAGCGCCCCCCAGGCGCTCCCAGACAGTCCCCGGTACCTTCCCACCGCTCCCGCAACTTATTCCCACTCGACAACTTGTGACAGCCCTCCCTCGTACCCCAGAACAGCCCCCGGCACCCCCCGGGGTTACAAACTGGGCCCTGGGGGTCTCTACCCCAGGGAAACCCACCCAGGGGCCCCCGGCCCACCTCGTGCCTGGGGATCCCCACCCCAAGAAGTCCCCAGCCCGTCCCAGGGTGCTGCTGGGGGGTCCCTGGGGTTCCCGGGGTGTCCTTCGGGTGCTGGGGGGGCTGTGGTTTCCCCCTGGGTCTGAGGGTGACACGGGGAACCTGGGGTGTCTCTGAGGGAGCCACGGGGGCCTTGTGGGTGACCCGTGACTGTGTCTCAGCCGTGTCCCGTGATGGGGAAGTGCCACCACTGTATCCTGCTGAATCCTGCCAGATCCTGCCTGTAGGCAGGGAGGGACACCCGGGGGGGGGCAAAGGAACACCACAAGGACACTGGGAGTTGTCACTGTGACCTTGTCACCATTCCCCCAGCTCCTCCCCAGCCTCCTCAGCCCCAGCAGAACCTGGGGGGAAGGTTATTTATTGTCCTTCCCTGGTTCCTAAGCGTCATTTGTGTCCCCCGTGCGTCTCCCTGACAGTGTCCCCAACATGCGCTGACACCACTCATTGTCTGCTCTGCTCTGTGGGGTGCTGTGGGGGATGGGGGCAGGGGGTGGACAGAAATGGGGGGGACTTGAGGATGTGGCACAGGGACATGGAATGGGGCACGGGGGGACAGAGACATGGAGGGCTCAGGGCACAGGAGCACCCTGAGACTTCTCCATAACCCCCGCCCTCGAGGGGACAGCAGGGATGAGCCCCTGCACCCCACAGGGATCCCCAGGGCCTGAGGGGTATTGGTCTGAGGGCCCCGTCCACCCAGCCCTGCCCCCATGTTTCTGTTCCCATCCTCCATGTCCCCATGGGCCCTACGCCCCCTCAGCAGCCCCTGCTGTGCCCCTGCGGACTGAGGTGACACATGGAGGGGTCCCCGAGGCTTGGGGGGGCTTGAGGGGGAACCCACATCTCTGGGGGACCTGGGTGGTGGCCATGCTGGGGCATGCAGTGGGTGGGTGGGCAAGGGTGGGCACAGGTGGACACGGACACAGTTGTCACAGATGCCACACACACAGAAGTGTCTCACACAGGCCACACAGGTGTCTCACACAGGCCACACAGGTGTCACACACACACACAGAATCCCAGAACAGTATGAGTGAGAAGGGCCCTCTGGTGATGATCCAGCCCAACCCCTGCCCAGATCACCTGGAGCAGGTGACACTTGTCCAGGTGGGTTGGGATGTCTCCGTGGAGGGAAACTCTGCACCCTCCCTGGGCAGCTGTCCCAGGGCTTGGCCATTCCAGGATGGAGGGAAGTTCTGCCTCATGCTGAGCTGTGAGTATTGGAGCTCGGCGCCTGGCTCCTTGTCCTGTTGCTGTGTCTGGCACCATCCTCACACCCTGGGGAGATCGTGGGGATTGGTGGGATCCCCCCTCAGATATTTGTATGAACTGGGGCAATCCCCTCAGGTGAGAGATTTGTGTGGACTCAGGAGCTCTGGCAGCCAGTCAGGCACAGAGGGGGCACTGCCAGGGGCAGCACAGGGGATGGAAATGGCTCCGGGAGTGCAGGTGACCCAGAGCGTGGTTACTGGGGCAGGCAAACGGGACGTGGAGCAGCAGCAGGACATGGTGTGGCAGTTAAAGCAGCCCGGTGTGTAGGAGGGCACAGGCACCCTCCTGACTCTTAGCGGTGAGCTCACCTCAGGTGTGCATTGCTTTTTCCACTTACCCGACTTGATTAGACCCAGTGGTAGTTTACACCCTGACAAAAGCCATTGCTGGCAGGAGTGTGGAGACCCAAACAGAGCTCCCCAAGAAACAACCAGCTGCCCAGGTCTCTGGCTGCAGGGCGTGTCTGAGCCTGCTGCTGCTGCTGGAGGATAGTGGAAACAACATTGCATGTGGTGCGAACAGGTGCAGGACCTTAAAGAGGAGGTAGAGAGGCTGAGGATTATCAGGGAGTGCGAAGGAGAAATAGACCGGTGGAGTTGCACGCTTCCATCCAGGAGAGAAATGCAGTGCATGAAAGCTCAGCAAGAGTCAGAGTAGCCCTGACCCTCTTGCCATCAGGCAGGAGGAGACCTAAAAGCTGGGGAATGGAAACATGTCCCTGATTGGGGAGGTAGAAGAATTCCCTCCTGGCTTCCCTCACCTTCCCAGGTGCTCTTGCAGAACAGATACGAGGTGCTGAATTTTGAGGGTCAGGCAGATGAGAGTGGAGAGGAAGGTTGGAAGGTTGACCTAGTGGGTCTCCCAGATCACAGCTGCAGTTACTAAGAAAAAAAGAAGGGTGGTTGTCGTGGGTGATTCACTTCTGAAGGGAACTGAGGACCCTGTATGCCAACCAGACCCATCCCACAGGGAAATCTGCCGCCTCCCTGAGGCCCAGGCTCAGGATATTGCTGAGAGACTCCCTGGGCTCCTTCAGCCCAGCGATTGCTGCCCACTGCTCGTTCTGGTCGGCAGGGATGAGGTTGATGAGAAAAGTATCAGGGTAACAAAAGAGGACTTCAAGGCACTGGGATGCCTGGTTGAAAGGACAAGAGCACAAGGGACAAGAGGTGGTGGTGTCGATTCCTTCAATAGTAAAGATGAATGCCAAAATGAACAGAAAAACCCATGGATCAAAAAGTAGCTTAAAGACTGGTGCCACTGGTGGAACTTTGGGTTTTTTGAACATGAGGTGGCTTGTACAACACCAGGCTGGAGACAGATGGGGTTCACCTCTCTAGAAGAGGCAAAAGGGTTCCAACCTTTGAATTTGCAGGGCTGATTGAGAGGGCTTTAAACTAGGTTAGAAGGGAGAAGGGGATGAGACCACGCTCACTAGAGATGAAGCTGGGGACAGCAGGCCAGTGTTGGGGAGAGATCAAAAGCCTCACTGAAGGGCGTCTATGCCAATGCAGCAGTGTGGGCAACACACAGGAGGGGCTGGAGGCCGTCATGCAGCAGCAAAGCTCTGATGTAGTTGCTGTCATGGAACTGTGATGGGATGACTCCATGGCTGGAATGCTGCAATGGATGGCTCCAAGCTCTTCTGAAGGGACAGGTGAGGAAGGAGAGGTGGTGTGACGGCTCTGCATATTAGGGAGTGTTTTGACTGTCTTGAACTTAGTGGCAGTGATGATAAGGTCGAGTGGTCATGGGTGAGAATCAAGGGGAAGGCTGGCAAGGCAGATATCCTGGTGGGAGTCTGCTCTAGACCACCCAACCACGATGAAGAGGCAGATGAATTATTCTATAAAGCGGTGGCTGATGTTTCGTGGTTGCCAGCACTTGTTCTTGTGGGAATCTTTAACCTGCCGGATGTCTGCTGGAAACAACACAGTGCAGAGGAGACAGTCTTGAGAGGTTCCTGGAATGAGTGGAAGAGAACTGACTCAGGTGAGCAGCTGAGCAAGGGTGGGGCCCTGCTGGACCTGCTGTTTGCAGACTGAGAAGGGCTGCTGGAAGATGTGGTGGTTGGAACCATCCCAGGGACAGTGACAATGAAACGGAGGAGTTTTCAATCCTTGGTGAAGTAACAAGGTGTGTCAGCAAAACCTCTACACTGGACTGTCAGCGGGTGAACTTCAGCCAGTTTGGGACACTGATTTGGAAAGTCCCTTGGGAAGCAGCCCTTAAAAACAAAGGGTCCCAGGAAGGCTGGGCATACATTAAGAAGGAAATCTTTAAGGTGCAGGAGCGGCCTGTCCATATGTGCCGAAAAATGAGCTAGTGAGGAAGAAGTGAATGTCCCCCTGAATTTGGCATTGGTGGGGCCACACCTCAAGTCCTGTGTCCAGGGCTCATCCCATAGAATGGGCAGCAGGTGATTCTCTTGGACTGTGTTGTGTGAGGGAGATCAGGTGTGCTGACTGCCTTCCATCCAGAGAGCAGCAACCGTATTTTCCCCTATAATTTCATACTGTTATCTTTCTACCCTCACCCGTCCTCCCACAAAATACTTCAAGAAATTACAGAGGAAAAAATAGAAACTTCCATTTCTTGAGGTATTTAATCAGTCAGATACCTTTATGAAATGGATTTAAATAAACATAAATAAAAGGCTAATGTGTGTGAACTGGCAGAGAACTGCTGTTTTACAGTGAGGATCACCACATTTAAAATGTTCATTCAGGGTGGGAAGAAGGGCACGACAGGCAGTTATGGCTGGTCAGCCTGGAGAACAGAAGGTTCCAGGAGACTTTGGTGCCCCTTCCAGTACTTAAGGGGGCTTAGAAAAAGGTTGGAGGGGTACTTAGGACTAGGGCATGTAGTGATAGGACACAAGAAAAATGGCCTTAAGCGGAAGGTGGGCAGATTTAGATGAGGTGTTAGGAAGGAATTTCTGACTGTGAGGGTGGGCAGGCCCTGGCACAGGGTGCCCAGAGCAGCTGTGGCTGCCCCTGGATCCCTGGCAGTGGCCAAGGCCAGGCTGGACACTGGGGCTGGGAGCAACCTGGAATAGTGGAATGTCCCTGCCTGTGAGAGGGATGGCACTGGGTGGTCATTCAAGTTCCTTCCAGCCAGGCCATTCCACGTCTCTATGACTCTGTGCCGCCCCTCCCTGCCATGCCCCTCTGTGACAGCAGCCCTGGGCCGGGGGCACTGTGAGCACCACAAAGGCTGTGGGTGCTGTGCTGGTGGCTGCACTGGAGGTGACACCTCGGTTCTGGCTGCTGCCACCTGCACTGGCACCGATGGTTTTTCTGTGGGCGCTCGTCCTGCTGGCCCTGGCCTGGCCCGTGGGGGGCACCTGGGACAGCTGCAGGTGAGTGGTCCGAGGGGCTGGGAGGGAGCTGGAGGAACACTTGGGGACTTCCCTGGCAGAACCAGGAGGACAGATGCCCCTTGGGGGTCTTTGGCCCTGCTGCCACTCAGCACCAGGTGGAACCTTCAGCCTGAGCAGCAGCAAAGCAGCAGCAGCCACCAAGCAGGGCAGTGATGGCTTTGTGCTTCCAGGGGCACCTGCGGCCTCCGGCCCATGGCTTCTGACCACAGCTCTGCACTTGACTACAACTCCATGGCTTCTCCTGCTGACACATCTCCTGCCATGGGTGGCACCGGTGTCCAGGCAGGGGCCTGGCCTGGCATTGTCAGCATCCAGGCCACCTGGCAGAACGGCACGTGGCACATGTGTGCAGGTGTCCTCCTCAGCTCCCGGTGGGTCCTCACGGTCGCACACTGCTTCGCCAGGGCCGGGTAAGACACAGCAGGGACAGAGACGTGCCCAGAGCACGGGCAGGCGCCCAGGTCACAGCACCACGTGCCACTTCCCTCTCCGCCTTGGGAAGCAGAAGGCCGGGAGAGGTTGGAGCCCGTGGCTCCGCTCCTGTCACCCCTCTCTCCACCAGGCGCCTCCTCAAGGGCATGTCCGCCTGGGAGGTGGTGATGGGGGCCGCAGATCTGAGCCAGCCGGGCCCCGAGGCCGCGGTGAGACACATCCAGAGGCTCCTGGTGCACCAGCACTACGTGCCCGCCACGGCGAGGAACGACATCGCCCTGCTGGAGCTGGACCAGCCCGTGGAGTGCAGCGACTACATCCAGCTGGGCTGCGTGCCCGACGCCTCGCTCAGGGTCTCGGAGCTGAAATCCTGCTACATCGCCGGCTGGAACTTTGCCAAAGGTGAGCTCCCCAACAGGACGTGCGCTCCGAGGGCGAGCTGCGCACCCCGGGGACACGGAGCGGCCGCAGGCAGAGTCCGCCCGCGGGACGGCAGCGGGGCCGGGGCTCGGAGCAGCCCGGGCTGCGGGAAGGAGTCCCCGGCGAGACGGGGCGGGGAACGGGCTGAGCTGGGAGGTCCCTTCCCAGCCGAACGATTCCTGCTGGGCCTGAGAAGCCTCTGCAGAGATGGGCCCGGCTCCTCCTCCAGGCCAACAGCAGGGACACAGCGGGACAATATCGCTCCGTGGGCAAGGGGCAGAGCCGGGCCCGGGGAAGGGGAGGGGATGAGCACCGCGGCGATGGGGGCTCATTCCCACGGTTCTGGGATCAGGCATGGTGCTGCAGGAGGCCAAGGTCCAGCTCATGGACACGGAGCTCTGCAACAGCAGCCCGTGGTACGCGGGGTCCGTCCATGCTGACAACCTCTGTGCTGGCTACCCACACGGTGGTATCGACACCTGCCAGGTAGGAGCCCCCACACACAGCCCGGCCTGTCCCCTGTCCTCCCCTCCCTTCCCACCTGCAGGTCACTGCCCTGTGACCCCTTGTCCCCAAGGAAGGCCTGGTCCTGCCCATCCAGTGCCCCCAGCAGACTCAAAGTGTGGATGTGACCCCGGAACATCTGTCCTCTGCACATCTGGGACCCGTGTGCAGAGATGGGAGAGCTCCCGACCTGCTCCCAGCCGAGGGCCTGGAGGCTCCAGCCCCTGAGCAGAGCGTTCCTGAGCTGGGAATGCGGAGCTGGGCCTGGGAGAGAGGAGCCAGAGCCGGGCTGGGAGAGAGGAGCCAGAGCCGGGCTGGGAGAGGGGAGCCAGAGCCGGGCCGGGAGAGAGGAGCCAGAGCCGGGCTGGGAGAGAGGAGCCAGAGCCGGGCTGGGAGAGAGGAGCCAGAGCCGGGCCGGGAGAGAGGAGCCAGAGGTGGGCTGGGAGAGAGGAGCCAGAGCCGGGCTGGGAGAGAGGAGCCAGAGCCGGGCTGGGAGATGGGAGCCAGAGCCGGGCTGGGAGAGAGGAGCCAGAGGTGGGCTGGGAGAGAGGAGCCAGAGCCGGGCTGGGAGAGGGGAGCCAGCCCTGGGGTTGGCAGCAGCCCCCCACATTCCCTGAGCCCTCTCTCCTGGCACAGGGGGACAGCGGGGGTCCCCTCGTCTGCAAGGACAATGGAGCCGACTACTACTGGCTGGTGGGAATGAACAGCTGGGGAAGAGGCTGTGACAGAGCCAGGCACCCCGGGATCTACACCTCCACTCAGCACTTCTACAACTGGATCCTGCTCCAGACGGGCCTGAGCCCAGCAGAAAGAGCTGGTCCAGCCCCAGAGCCAGTCGTCACCTCGGCCTCTGAGCAGCATGTGAAACCAGAGGAACCAGAGGAAGAAGAGGAACCAGAGGAACAAATCAACTTGACCCCTCAGTACAGCCAGAGACCAGAGGTGACATCCTCGGGCACATCACTGCCCATGCCATTCCCACACCAGATCCTGGTGCAATTCTGGAATCTGCTGCAGGACTTCCTGCAGTTTATGAAGGACAAAAAAGCTTGAGCAGCAGCAGGATGAGCAGCATCCAGGGCTACAGTGGACCATGGGGCAAAGGTAGCCTTGGGGCCAGAGGCTTCTCTGTCCTGCCCCTGCTGCGGCCACACCGATGCTGATGTGACTGAGGTGCTGAAGTAAAGTTTCTGTGTTCACTATTAATTGTGTTTGCAGCCCTGCTCAGTGCACCCGCAGGCTCGGAGAGTCCCTGCTCTGTCTGTCCATCTGCTGTGCTGTTCACATTCATTCTTCAGCCTGGAGAGCGCTCCAGGGAAACCTCGGTGCCCCTTCCAGTGCCTGAAGCAGGTTATAATAATGGGGGAGAGCAGCTTTTTGCATTGACAGGTTGTGATAGGACACGGAGGAATGGTTTAAATCTAGAGGAGGGGAGATTTGGATGAGGTGTTGGGAAGTTGTTGTTACTCAGGGCGTGGTGAGGCCCTGGCATAGCATGCCCAGGGAAGGTGTCGCTGCCCCTGGATCCCTGGAAGTGTCCAAGGTGAGGTTGGACAGTGCTTGGAGCAACCTGAGATAGTGGAAGGTATCCCTGCCCATGGCAGGGGCTGGAATGAGATGATCTTTAAGGTCCCTTTCAAACCAAACCATTCCATGATTCCATGACTAGGTGTGTGTGTGTCCAGCTCTCTGGAATTCACCACCTTGAGCACACACACACACACACACACACACACACACACACACACACACAGAGACAAGAGCAATGGCCACAATCCAACAAGCCGGGACAGAAGCAGCCCACGGGTGTGAGCCCACCTGTGTCAGTTATACAGACCTGGCAGGAGAAACCTCCTGTGCTCAGCAGCCCATAGGACCTGGCTGTTCTGGGGCACAACAGGGATGGGAGCCCGGGGCTGTTGCAGCAGAGGTCCCGGGTGGACTGAGGCCAGCACTGGCTCAGCTGGCAGCAGGCTGGGCTGGCCCATGGCCTTACACCACCTGGGACCTGCCTCCTTACAGCAGCAGCGCAGGGAGGATGCCATCTCATAGCTTTGTAAAAAATATCCTTTAGTGTTTGCTTTCTGCAGCAGGTACCACTACAGCATCTGAGCAGGATCCTTCCTGCAGGTCCAAGATGGCTCATTTCTAGCCAACTCTGTCCTAAAGGAGCAGTAGGAATGAGTGACCATCCATGTGGGATCACGTGGATTCTCCCATCCCTCCCCTGAGCGAAATGTGCAGCAGTGAGGGCCAAGCCAATGAAGATCCTGCCCCGGTAGGCTCCCACAAGAAGGGAAGAGGCCCAGCTGCCCATCACCACAGCTCTGGGACATGAGAAACATCACTGTCCTCTGTGCAGGCCCCAGAAGTCCAGAGCTAAAGGAAAACCAGGCTCGGGGTCTAGGCAGATGAGGGCTCCTCTTCAGTGCAGCTCTTTCCTATATCTGACAAATCCTCGTTTGTCTTCTGCAAGTCAAAGCTCTGGAAAGGAGCAGGACAAGGAACTGCTGAGAAATGACAGAGACTGCAACAACTGTATCTGTTGTGGCTCCTTTAGACTCCGCCTAGGGCAGAGAGAGCTCTTGTGATGTTCCCACTTTCCCCTTCTCAGCCCAGACGTGAGCAGCACACAAAGCCCACAGGATCACCAGCAAAGGGCAAAGCTTCCCGCGCTGTAGACTTCCCCCCTTTGCCACAGGAGAAAAAGGGCAGAACTGCTCATCTGACAGGACTCGGGATGGGGCAGAGCCCTCCCTACCTCCAGCTCCCGCAGGACCTCGTCCATGAAGTCTCCCGAGTGCTGCTTGTAAGCCACGGCCAGTCTGATGGCGTCGTTGAAGAGCTGGGGGAAGGACAGGATGGGGCACGTGGGCATTGGGTTTCTATAGCAGATGAAGACTGTTCCCATATCCCAAGGAGAAAAAAACCTCTCTGCAGCTCTCCATAGCTACCAGCCTCTCACATGGAGCTGAAATGATGAACCGTTTCCTGCTCTCTGTGCCCACAGCAGCCCCTGTGTCCCTGTGGCCCTGCTGGACCAAGCCCAGCAGTCAAACACCAATCTCACCTTCACCACGTTGGTGCCATCGGCAGCAGACACGAAGTAAAAGGGCAAACTGAACTTCCGGGCAAAATTGAAGCTTTTCTGGGTCACCTTCATATCCGCTGAGGCAGACAAAGAGACGTGGTCAGTCAGACATGGCAGGAGGTCCAGCAGGTGGGTGTCTTCTGTGTGACACGTCAGTCCCTGCTGCCCCAGACAAGCCACAGCCCAGTGACAGCAATCACAAAGGGCTGGCTGGCATTCCCCATGAGAGGGAACCCCCCAGACCCCTGCAGAGCCAGGTGAACAGTTTTGTCAGCTGGTGCATTGAGACACTCCAGCACAGAGGAGTCTGCAGGCTGAAGGAGCAGCACCAAGGCCATCCCTGACTGGTCCAGGGAAGCCACAGAACAGCTTTTGCCCCCTTTTGCTGCCATTTTTGACTAGGTGCTACTCCAATCACTTTTGGGTTCTTGATGGCTAGAATGAGCAGTGTGGTAAGGACAGAATTGGAAGAACAAAACTTGAATAAAACTAAAATGGATCAAATTTGCACTTTTAACTGCTGATGACACAGGACAAGTACCTGTAAGACAGCAGCTGAGGCCAGCACAGTACCCAGCCCTGGCAGACTGAGGAAATCCCCTGGAGCCAACAGACAAGGGACATTTGCTCTCAGTCAGGACAGGAGCAAATCCCACCATGACCCTGGCAAGCTGGGAGCAGAAGGAACACTCACCATCGATCTTGTTGGCCACTACAATGCATGGAATCTCTGGGCGGAATTCCCTCAGCTCCTTGTACCAGCTGTTTAGGTTCTTGTAGGTGACCTTCCGCTGCACATCAAACACCTTCCAAGAGAGAACCACCTATCCCAGGGCCAGCCCCGCACAGCTCTGACTGACCCAGGACAGCTCCCACCAACACAAGGACAGGACCCAGAATGATCCCAGGAAGACAAGACAAAGGGAACTGGGTGTTATTAGAAAGGGTTGAAAGAGGAAGGGTCAGTATCCCCAAGCCCTTCCAGCAGGAAACAGCCCCTTGATGTCCTTTACACTGTCATGGTGTCCTGTGCAAGTCCCTGCCACCCACACAGGGAGCTGGCACCGGGAGCAGTTTGTGCCAAGCAGGATCAGATATGGCCTCCTCTGTTCTGACAACTAAACCATCAATGAAAATTACTGGGGCTCCCAGGTGGTGAGGAGCAGTGGAAAGTGAGAGCGACAGGAGACAAACCAGGAGATGTGAATAGGTGAGGAGCCAATGAAACAGGGAACAGGGGCAAACATGAGGACACTGAGAAGACAGCTGAGGCAGGGGATAGAGGAAAGTGTTACCAGGAGAGACAGACCAGAGCTAACCAGGTCCATCTACAGGGGGTTTATCTGGTGAGAGAAGAAAGAACAATCTAGGAAAGTTTTTTAAACCACTGGAAGAGACAAGGAACACACGGCAGGGCAACCATAAAAGTAACACAAAGGCCAAGTGTCACTGAGACAATTCTGAGCCCAAATCCCACGGGTCCCAGCTGAGACCCCTCACCATGATGCAGGCGTGGGCCTGGTGGTAGTAGGAGGCGTGCATGCTCCGGAACCGCTCCTGGCCCGCCGTGTCCCAGAAGTCTGTAATGCAAAACCAGCTCAGAATGGCACAACTCACCGAGCTCGGCTTTTCTCACAACTTACACCCAGGAGGCAAAGCCCAGCCCATCTGCTCCAGGACACAAACTGTGTTTCACCTCACCAATCCGAAACACTCCAGGGTTAATTGTACCAAACTGGGACCTTTCCTTATGGGCTCAGCTGTGGGCTGTGCTGGCACTGGCCATCAACAAAGGAGAAGCCACTGGTGACACGAGTTGTATGGGACAGCAGCACCAAGACAGGTAGAAGTGCAAAGAGCAGCAGCAATGTCTGGCACTCTGTCACTAGGGATCACAACAGGAAATTACCTAAAGCTCCAGAAACTGCTGGACACTGCTGATTTCTGACCTAGTGATGGTCAGCCAGGGCCCTGCAGTGGGAAATGCTCTAGCTCCTCTCACAGACACCTGACTCCGCTCTCCCAGGGGTAGAGAAGTGCTGAAGGTAAGTCAGTCAGAGGCAAACAGGCTCCATGGACATCAGACATCCTGGGGCAAACCTGGACACCACCAGGATGCCTTTTGCTATTGGTGCAGCTCAGGTGGAGATCCCCCACCTCTCACGGGGTTTGTAGGCTCACATCTGAGTCTGGTTTGCTGTATAAATTGGCACAGCCCCTTCAGTTAAGCACCTCAATGTAGTCACACCTCTTGTCAGCTGGACCCAAGTGTGGCGCTGTACCCAAAGGCAAATGAGCCAGTTTCCTTAGGGATTCCTTTGCACTGATACTGTGCCTGACTGGACTCGGCCAGACCTGCTGGACAGTGACTTTCTTAAACTGCCCAAATACAAACAGGTCCCTCTCAGACCACATTTGCATTCACTGTCCGTGTCACAACAAAGATCTTGAACAGTGTCAGCCCCAACCCCAACGAGCCATGACCAGTAACTCTATGTGGTCATCCAAACCATTCTTTATCCTCCAGTTATCCATCCATCCATCCATCCATCCATCCATCCATCCATCCATCCATCCATCCATCCATCCATCCATCCAGTCTCTCCAGCTCAGAGCCCAAGGCATCGTGGGGACACTGTCCTACACTTTGCCAGGCCCAGGGGGATGATGGAAGGCACTTTGCCCCATCCATCAATGCTGCAGCCCGGTCACAGAAGGGCACCAGTCTTGTCACGATGTTGTTGTCTATCAAAACACATAACCAAGACCCAGACTGAGCACATCTCCAGCTGTTCCCTCTGCCACGGCACGGCCTGTCCCCGGGAGCACTCCACTCACCCACGCGGACCTCCTGGCCGCCCACGCGGGCGCGGTGCTGGTACAGCGTCAGGGCGAACGTGGAGAGCTGCTGGGGGCGGCTGCGGCGCGTTAAGGAGCCGACGGAGAGGCGCAGACCCCGCTCCCACCGGGCCGGGCCGGGCCGACACCGCCTCCCGCCGTGCCCGCCCCGCTCCCCGCAGCCAAGGATACAAGCCATCGAGCAGGAACCGCTCCAGGAGCCTGCGGAGAGAGCACGTGCCGCCGTGAGCCCGGGGGACCCGCCGCTGACCCCCGCCCGTCCCCTCGGGACCCCCGCCCGTCCCCTCGGGACCCCCGCTCCCCACGCACTTGGACTTGCCCACGGCGCTGTCGCCCAGGCAGATGATCTTCACCGTCTCCTCAGCGCCGGCCGCGGCCTCATCCCGGGCCCCATCCGGGGCTTCCTCCCGCGCCCCGTCCCGGCCCTGCTCCTCCGTCGCCGTCGCCATGGCAGCGCCTGCGCGCCCCGGCTGCCGCGCGACGCCTCCCGGCCCCGCCCATCCCATCCCGGCCCCGCCCATCCCATCCCGGGCCCGCCCATCCCATCCCATCCCGGTCCCGCCCATCCCACCTCAGCCCCGCCCATCCCACCCCCGGCCCCGCCCATCCCATCCCGGCCCCGCCCATCCCATCCCATCCCATCCCATCCCACCCCGGCCCCGCCCATCCCATCCCGGCCCCGGTCCCCGCCGTCCCAGCCCGGCCATGGCCGCTCCCCGCCGCCTGCAGCTGACGCTGGCGCTGCTCAAGCCGGACGCGGTGGCCCATCCGCTCGTGCGCGAGGTGAGGGCCCGGCAGGGCGGGGCCGGGCCGGGCCGGGCCGGGCCGGGCCGGGCCGGGCCGGGCTCTGCACAGCAGGCCTCGCCGCGGCCCGCCGCCCCAGCGCCGCCTCTCCCCGCAGGCCGTGCACGCCGCCATCCTCCGTCACCGGTTCCTCATTGTCCGCGCCAAGGAGCTGCGGTGCGGCCCGGAGCAGAGCCGCCGCTTCTACCGGGAGCACGCAGGTACGAGCGGGGCGCAGGGGCAGCCGGAGCGGGATGCTGGCTCGGGCCGGTGCCCCTGGGCCGGTGCCGACTCGGTCCGTGTCTCTCCGCAGGGCGTTTCTTCTACCAGCGGCTGGTGGAGTTCATGGCCAGGTACGTGCCGCGGGTGTGCGGGGCAGCGCCGCGCTGCAGGGGACCCGTGTGTGGAGGGGCTCCCGGCGTGTGCGGAGGTGGGAGGCTCTGGCGCGGGGAGGATCGTAGCCTACGGTGACAGCAGTGGTACCTGGCGGGTGGCACCCCCGAAGGCGGGTGGAGTAGGTCACCAGTGCCAACGCCGTGGCCTCGGTGCCGTGGTAGGACCGTGGCCCTCCCCATGGCCTGGCAGGGCAGGCCAGGGCCCAGCGCGGCAGCCCGTGGCTGTGTTGTACCGGTGTGTAAGGATGAATAACCTGTTCGTAACAAGCTCTCCATGATCTTTTCTCCTGCTGTTTCTGGGCCCTTGCTGCAGTGGCCCCATGTGGGCTTACATCCTGGCCCACGAGAACGCTGTCCCTCTCTGGAGATCCCTGATGGGACCCACTAAAGTGTTCCGAGCCCGACACAGTGACCCAGACTCCATCCGAGGTGCCTACGGCCTCACAGACACCAGGAACACGACCCATGGCTCAGGTAGGCCTGGCATTCTCGGCTGGTTCTGAGGGAGGCAGGAATGATGGTGCTTTGTCTACCTTTGCTTTACTTCTGGGGCTCCGAGTGAGCAATTTGTTCCCTTCTGCAGACCCCACGCACACCTGGCCAGGTGCAGCCAAGCCAGGTGCCTTTGGAGTCCAGCACGTGTTTGTGGTGGCAGACCGGGATCTCTCACTGCCTTTCCCTCTCTTTTGACAGACTCACCTGCCTCAGCCAGCAGAGAAATTGCCTTTTTCTTCCCCGAGTTCGACGAGCAGCGCTGGTACGAGCAGGAGGAGCCCCAGCTCCGCCGCGGGCAGCTGTTCTACAGCGCCGAGGAGCGCGTGCACCGCGTGCTCCGGGCACAGCAGGCAGAGGGGACCTGAGCTACCCCTGGTAGGGTTTGGTTGGCAGCACCTGTGGGCACTCCGTTGGGGCACCAGACACAGAGCTGTGCCATGTGTCAGGGAGCGTGGCAGAGGGAAAGCCTCGTGCTCACTGTGCTGCCTGAGATGAGGATGTGCCGCCTGGGGTCCAATTATTGGTGTGACAGGCAGATGCTGGGGTGCTGTAGGAAGAATCCCCCCAGCAGTGCTCATGCTGACAGAGTCTGGCCATGCAGCTCCCTGGCCCCCTGAGTCTGTTTGTGTGTGAACAGGGCAGGTGAGTTGGTCAAGGGCCAGGTGAAGGATGGGTTGCTTGTTCCAGATGGGATTGGCCTGGGCTTGCTGATGGGAAGCCTCAGGTTCTCTCTGCTGGCTGTTCCCATGGTGCCTTAGGGAGAAAAGAAGGAAAAAGAGCATGAAGAAAGGCATCAGCAGGGCAACATGAACTGTCCTGTCCTTGCTCACCTGCAACTGGGCTGGGAAATGAGGAGCTTTGCCAATAGTTCTTCATGTGAGACCGCTTGGAGCCCTCAGTGTCCAGGGCCTGACTGGGCGCCAGGTCAGGTCCGTGTCCTTGGGAAATGGGATGGACAAGGCCATGGAATCACCCAGATACGTGATGGAATGATGACAGGGCAGTGCAGGAGGGCTTAGCTGGGAGGTAAAGAGCCAGGTCCTGGCCGGCTGATTTGTGTGTCTCTCTGTGATGCCACGTGAGGTGTGTTCCTGGACAGGATTTCAGTCCATTTATGCTGTCTCCCCACGGGCTCCCTACAGTGCTGCCATTTTAGTTACAGTGCCTTGTGTACTGAGGGAATTCCCTTTGGGCAGTCCCAAATGCTCAGGCTGGGGAAGGTGTGCTGTGCTGTGCCTGGGGCAGGAAAGCTGAGCCGAGATTCACCAGTGCCCTGGCCCATCGCAGAGCCAAGGCAGGGACTCCCCAGGTGCTTCCAGAGCTCTGTGAGGTGTTGGGTAGTGACTGACAGTGCTCTGTGGTGGAAAGCGCTGCCCAGAGCTGCCATGGTGAAACTCATCCGTGTTTGTGTTCCCTCCTCCTCCTGTCTGGGATCAAATGGTCGTTGTTCTGTTCCAGGTACAGATCCAGGGATCTGCAGGACGTCACTGCTGTCCCTGTCCTCAGCAGTGTCCAGAGTGGATCTGCTCAGGATCCCGTGTGCCTTCGCACAGGTCTGAGAGCTGCTGTCCCCAGGGCTGTTGATACTTTATTGATATTTTGTCAGTTGTTTTATTGGTTCCCAGAGGTTTTGCTCAGATCTGTGTGTTTTTCTTGTGACGATTAAACTTGACTATTTTTCACCTTTCTTCTTTTATGTTGCACTTTTCTTTCTGGATATTCCTTGGGAATGTCATTAACTGATAGTTCCTGTCTCACACTTGCCATTTTTGCAGTTCTGGTGTTTTTTCCTGCTGGCTTGCAATGGTTACATTTGGGAAAAGGGCCCCTTTGAACATTGCCAGGCCAGAGAACGCAGACAGCAGGATTGTCACAGAGTGGCACCACCTCACAGCCACGGTGATTCTGGTACCTGCTGCGTGTCACCTTGACATTGCCCTGGCCCTGAGGCTGTACCTGAGCACAGGTGCTCAGGCTGGGCAGCCTATTGCCCCAGACAGAGAATTGTGTGAATCTAAAGCTGCCCAGCAAACATTATCAGAGACCTGAGGTTGAAACACCTGGTGTTTGATGCAGGAGGCAGTGTCAACACTGATTTTTGGTCTCCAAGGAAGTCTTATGGAACATCACAGGTAACTCTGCTTTGAGGGCTCTTATCAAAGTTCAAAGTGGGTTTTGTTTTGGTCAGGTTTGTTTTTTTTTTTCCGTTTTCTTTTCCCCTTCCTTGTAAATACCCAGTAAGTGATTTTTTGCTTTTCCAATGATGTTTGCCCCATCTCTGGCAGCTTCTTGGGCTGAGCTGGGTGGGCCTGGAGCAGCCTGGTGTAGTGGGTGACATCCTCGTTCACGGCAGGGGCGTGGAGCGGGATGAGCTTTATGGTCCCTCCCAGCCCAAGCCATTCCATGCTGATAGGTGTTTGTTACAGCAAGAAATCGGTCTCCCAGTTTGTCTCAAACCAAGACAATGTGGCACCTCAGTACAGGTGTGAAGGGCAGTTTGAGATCCCTGGTTTGTCCTGGAAGCTGCAGGTCCCTGGCCCACCCGTGGGGTGGGTGCACAGGCGAACGGGGGTCTGTGCACAAGGCTGGTCACAGCTGTGTGCCTGCAGCAGGTTCTGCCCCAGGTGCTGCTGCAAAAGCACTGCCTGGGGCACCAGCCACAGCCCGGGCACCTGCAGAGACACCTCAGGTGTGGAGCTGGGCCAGGGCGTGTCACAGGGACTGTGGGTTTTGGGAGCAAACTTGATCTGCTCTTGGAAGAACTGAGCAGGTTTGTGTCAGCACTGGAGGGGATGACACGGCTTGGCCTGGGAAGAAGGGAAGGGAAGGGAAGGAAAGGAAAGGAAAGGCTTCAGAGGGAAATCAGTGCTCAGCCCAGCCCAGGCCTGGCCTCAGTCCCTGCCAGCACAGGCAGAACCCTCTCAGCTTGAGGAATTTCACTTGATTTATTGCTGTAACAAAAACTTCTAGTTACTGATTCAGATACTGAGGAAGCCCCAAGATAATGATTAAGGAAACGTGGGGAAACACCTTTCCTCTACTTTCCCAAGTTCAGTCCAGCATCTTCTGTCCCTTCTTTCCCTGCAGGTTCTGCCCAGTCTGTCCCAGTCCCTGAGGGAGGTGACACAGCACAAGGGGCTGGGTTGGGCTTTGCTTTTCTGCTTGTTGTTTCTTCCTCTTTCCTTCGTGTTTACTCACTCATGGCACACCCATAGGCTTCAGTCCCTCAGGTGTGAACCTGCTCTGCCATGGTCCCTCCCTGGGCTGGCCCTTCAGGGACAAATGGGCCAATGGGAATTTCAGGAAGTTTGTAGAGGAAAACGCCACGTCCTGCACCTGGGCAGGGATGCTTCCTTTTGCCAACGCTCACGTGAGGGGGCAGAGAAGTACCTGGAGGTCCTGATGGGCCATGGGTCACCCCTGAGTCAGCGATGCTCCTCCCTGGTCTGAGAGCATCCTCAGGGCTGGGAGCCAGAGCACTTGCCCACAGGTGAGGGAGACCCATCCCCTCCCTGGGGCACAGGTAAGGCCACCTGTGCAGCACTGGCAGCAGTTCCAGGCTCCCCAGTGCAGGACAACCTGGTCAGTGTTGGAGAAGATGAAAATTTAACAGGAAGGTCTTACAGATATAAATGCTTAGCAGAAGGTTCATTAGAAATGAAAGCAAGTTTAGATACAGAAGGATAAAAACTATTTAAGTTAGGGATTGCTGAGTTAGTTGTTACTGAACAAAAGATGAGTTGGAAGAAAACTTTTATGGTTGAGAGCAAAGGATAAGTTGTCTACAAACAAAAACATGCTTTTACCAAGTAAAGAGAAAAACTTAGGCAGAGAAAAACTTAGGCAAAGAAAAACATGTTTTTACCAAGTAGTAAAAAGGTCTAAGAATTTTCCACTGCAAGAAAACTGAAAAACAACTTTAAACGGTAACAAACTAACTCAATGTGTTGGGATAGTGCTAACCATAATACGGTAATCAGAGTAGTTGTGATAGGCTGTAGGTAAAAATGTAAAGGTATTGTGAATGATGCTGACTGGTTTTTATGTATTCAGATACTCAGTAAAGGAAACGATATAATGCATTGTAAGCAGAGCTAAAGTGGCTTCAGGCCGGCCTACAAGCTGGAGCTGGCAGCTTTAGGCGTGGCTCTGTCACCCCATGACCCAGGGCTGCTGTAGCACCTTTGATACAATAAACAGCATTTTGAAGAACCGCCTGTTGTCCCAACACCCTTCTTTGATGCATTCTTCTACAGGTCAGAGCTGGAGTCCAGCATGGACTGATTAGGACATCTGAGAACCTGACAGGTAAGGGGAGGCTGAGGGCTGGGGCTGCTCAGACTTGCAGCTCAGTGAGGTTTATCAATGGGTAGAAATCCCAGGTGTGAGCAGGGAAGGGAACCTCAGGTGTCCCAGGAATGGACACAAGGCAATGGAAACAACCTGAAACACTGGCAATTTCACTGAGACATAAAAACCCCTCTTTTATTATTTTTATACTCCAAGGGTGATAAAATAAGGTCAGGAACCCCTTTGCCAAGGCAGGCCTTTGGGCTCAGTACCCTCCAGAGATCCTTTCTGGGCTCCTGGGCCACAGGTGTGGACCCTGGGGTGTTGCTGCAGTGGCTGCACAGGGGCCACGTGGGCACCTGGGCAGCAGGTCAGGGCTCTCCTCCCTCCTGTAATTTGTACCTGCCCCACCTGGGGGGCTCTGCTGCTGTTTAGTATTTCTCTCTTTGAAGCTGATCTGCCCTTTTCCCAACAGCTGTGTCCTGCTTTGCCCAGGTCTGGGGATGAGGAAAAATGGATACAATGGAAACAAAGACGAATTTGCCTCTTCAGTGCCGACAGCACTTATTTCTGCTAAAGCTGCATCTCACTGTACAGACCTAGAGACAAGGGTGTTGTAGGTGGCCAGAGATTTTGTGGATTTGATCCTGTATCAGGCTGTGGATTTTCACACGGAAAAGACAAGGAGCCTGGGAAAGCAGCCACAGAATCAAATCCCAGGCAAACAGAAGTGTTGGTGTTCAGGGAAGGCTGAGCCAGAGAGATCCAGTCCATCCCCACACTGAAAGTACCAAGGAATGAGCAAACAGTCATCTCAGATTTGGGGGTCACAACCCTTGTTGTCCAGTTTTCCCACAGCTGCTGTACAAAGCAGGAGGAGCAAGGAGTGAGAGAAACACCAAACTGCGAAAAAAATCCTCGGAGGTAGGGACTGTTTTCTCCCTAGCACAGAAAATAAACACTCCCCACCTCATGCCCCAGACAAGCCAAGCATGGGATGGATCTAGACACGGACCAGATGTAACTTTGAGACCAGGAAAACCCCATGACATTCCATACTCCTGTCTACACAGACAAGCCATCCATCTGCGGGATGCACTGTCCAAAGCCTGGCAGACTCCAGGAAGAACCAGTTTTCATCTCTCTGTCAGATCCCAATGCCAGTTATCAACATGTCCAGAGCTTGATTGGCCCCTCCATTCACACATGACTACTGAGTTACTATTAGCCAGATTTCCTCATTAATGCTCCCCTACCTTCCAAAATGTTCCAGATAAGCAAAACGCAATTCTGTACCTCCCACAGCACCCAGGGAAAATGAAAAGCCTTAAGTTGTGCAAAGTTGCTGCTGCTGGAGCTGAATATTTATATTTTACACAGGGCTGTGTTGATCCTTTCCAGAGAGCAGATGTTCTGTGGAAACTCTTTAGAAATCCATCCCTTCCCTGAGTGCAAGGAGAGTTCTGGAAGCAATGGGAGGGATGAGTTAGGGTAACAGCACTGTTGGAGTGTCTGTACAATCCTGGAGCAGGTCCTGCGTGAAGCAGCAGCCGTGGTTCAGTGTTTCCCAGTCCGACCCCTGGGTACCAGCCCCCTGCACAGGCACAACAGGCAGGAGAAGTTTAAGTGTTGGACAGAAGGGGAACAACAGGAGAACGACAGATGTGAGATTGTGGCAGCATCATCCATCACAAAACTAAGCAGAACCAGCATTCAGATAATGGACTTGGTTATTTTGCAATACGAAGTTTGGAGGTCAAATGAAGCAACCAAAAATCTTCGTGGCAGAGAAGAATAAGCCAGAGGCAAGGCCCAGGCCTCTGGTTTCAGCTTGATTTGTATCCACAGATCACGGATGGGAAAGGGGCAGCAAGGAGAGAAAAATGAGATCAATTGTGTTAAATTAAACCCTTTGGAAGTTACAAATCAGAGGTGACTCAGCAGAGAACCAAGAGGCACCTGAACGACACAAGTCATGTATGAGGGATGCAGTGGTGTAGTAACTACTCCTACCTACTGTGGGATGTAGCTGGTGTGGCTGGAGCAGAGCAGGAATTTGTGCAGGAGGTACAACCTGGATTGCAAATAGCCCTGGAATCTCAACACTACATTTTCTGTTGCAAAACCAGATGCTTTCAAAATGCTTCCTGTTACCCAAATATTTCCCAGAGCCTGTCAAAGCGCTGGCCAATTACTTACTGTTTTCTCTTTTTGTTTTGCTTCAACAGTTGCAGGTGTGTGTCCTGTCCACAGACATTTCAAAGGTGGTAGGTCTGTGCAGACTTGGCCCTTCTCGCTCCAGGTGCCTCTAGGATGCAACTGATCCCAGCAGAGGTGAATAAAGCGGCTGCCTTGAACTTTTACCAGCCCAGAACTTTTAACAGCCCCCTGTGGGCCTTGTTTACACGTTCATAAACAAGCCAGGTGAGCAGGTGAAGTGCTCTGGGCTTTTGTAATTGGCACGGGAGCTCCTGCGGCCTGCTCCCCGCAGATAGGAGTCTGTGGGGAACGGGACCAAGTGGGCAAACTGGGAACGCAGGAACTTCTCTCCCCAGCTTCAGCCTCCTGGTGGAAGTGCACTAATTGGCCTCAGGGGCAGAGTTGGTGCCCACAGCTGAACGAGGAACCTCGGGGCTGGCTTTGTGCAGCCGGGGACAGAGCTGTGGGGAGAAGGAGACAGGCAGCAGGAGACAACTGCCCAGGAAGGACCATGAGCAACCACGAGGCAAAAGCACTGCTCAGTGGTGACAGGAGAGACTTTCCTTGGTGCTCTCTGAGCACAAGCTGCCCAGGAAGAGCCAGTGACCCCAGGGCTGGTGCTGGGACCACGCTTTCCTTCTCCAGGCCATTGCAGGTGTCAGCCCTCCTCTGACCATGCGATGCAAGGGTGTCCTAGGGTGACTTTATGATGCTTCTGTCCCCTCTCATCTGTTCTGTTTATGGTGGATGTACGTTGGGGTGGTGCCCCAGGGTAGGAGGCCACTCACTTCATGTTTTGTGAGTGCAGTGCTTGGGCATCTGCAAACATCAGCACACCACAAACAGATGTAAATTCAGTCGGCTTTGGCCAGTTTATGGTTAGGCCATAAAACTGCAACCCTTCTTGCCCAGTCTTCTTAAACACAAGTGTGAATTACCCTGGACAAAAGCTTGAAACAGTACAATTTTCTTCAGACAAAAATCTCCTTCTCAGGTGCTGGGAGGGGAGTCTGGCAGGAATCTCCAACCTGTCCCACAAGATGTAGGGTGAGGCTGTTGTCCTGTCTTGGATAGGCCAAAGTGGAAATTCCAAATTTAGCTTACTGCTTGCCTGGTTCTGGTAACAGGTGGCCCTGACAATTTAGCTAAAAATAATTTGAAAAATCCTGAAGGACTTTTCCTGAGGAAATCATTGGGAGAACCCCCTGAAATACTATTCTTGGGAAACCTGATGAGAGTTTCATTCCAGCATCAGACTTGTGCTGTTGGGCAGGGGCTGCTGGTCCTAGCCATGCTTTGAGCAGGCCCTGGTAGCAGAGGTGGCTCAGGCTGTGAGTGAGCTCATCTGTGGCCAGGTGAGTGCTGAGAATCTCCACGGCCAGAGTCCAGGGCCTCTCAGGGCCTTCATCCAGTGCCCAAGGGGTTTTTCCCTGAGATCCAGTGAGGATGTCTCTTGTTCCAGCTTGTCCAAGTTGCCCCTCCTGTCACCATGCAGTTGTGAGGAGAGTCTGGACCTATCACCTCTCCCCCACAACATGAGGAAACTGCAGACCATGGTCAGGGCCCCCTTTTCCTTGCTCCAACAACAGTGGGACTTGTGAGAAAATCCTGCAGAAGAGTGCCTGTGGAGGGTTTTAAAAACTGGTGCTACAATCACAGACTCTCAGATTGATTTGGGTTGGAAGGGACCTTAAAGCTCACCCAGTTCCACCCCCTGCCACGGGCAGGGACACCATCCACTAGCCCAGGTCACCTTAAGCCCCATCCAGCCTGGTCTTGGACACTGCCAGGGATGGGGAAGCCCAACCTGAGAAGAAAAGGAAAACACAAAAGCACAAGCTCTAGGTTGTATGAAATCTGTTGGAACTGCTGTCTGGTCAACATTTGCAGGACAGGACAGTTTTAGTGGCCTCAGAACTGCATCTGAGGCAGCCAAAACCACTGAGGGAAAAACCTGAGCACGAAACTGTTGCAGGCTCAGGGAGAATCATGGTCATTATCAACCCACAGAGCTCCCGAGCCAGGTGTGGCTGCAGGGATCCTGGGCCCAGAGGCTGCCTGGGCAGCAGCAGGGAGAGCAGGGATGAGGGCAAGGAGGGCACTCAGTGGGCACACGTCAGACCAGCGGCAATGTCGGGGAAAGCAGCAGCTGATGCTTTTCCTGGCAGGGCAAGCCCCTGCCCGGGCCGCCAGGTTCAGAGGGAGGTGTGAACAGGTCACGCTCTGCCTAGAGGGCAGGGACAAGTGGAGTGCCACCAGTATCTGTCTTGACACATGTGCTGTGGAACATCCTCATCAGTTGTAGGAGAAAGCTAACAGAGTGTTCTCCTGTCAGGGTTGCGGGTGACACAAGTCAAGGGGACCAGTTCTCCAGCACAGGGCCAGAACGACACGGGCAGAGCGGGAAATGGAGCCAGAAGGAACTGGTAAAATTCAACAAAGACAAATGCCAGGTCTTGCATCCAGTGCTCCCTGAAAAAAAACACGCCGACAATCTCAGGAGAGGTCAGTGAAGACCCCCCAAGAAGGATAGGGCTGGGGCCCCATGCTGAGAGCAGGGGCTGGAGTGCTGGGTGGATTCTGCCCACAGGAGGAATGGCTTTGGGGACACCAAGTAGCTGTTTGTCTTCAGTCCCTGTAGGGAAGTTATCCCCAAACCAGTGCCAAGCTCATCACAGTGGGACATGGAGGGAGGAGGAGGGACAGCAGGCAAAATCCAGACAGAATCCACCATTTTCTTGTCCCCATCCTCAAAGGAGGCATTTGTGCCCATGTGGAGGCCAGGACCAGCTGGCACTGCTGCTGCAGGGAGCTGTGATAGATACAAGTGATGGTGGTCTCTGCTGGAGAAAGAATCCTTGGGTAGGAAGGTGCATCCCTCAAAACAACCAGGAAAACAGGACTGGGAGAAGTTCCTGGTGTTACAACTGTGCACTTGGTTTTGGGATGTACAGCACATGCTTGGAGAAGGTAAGTTAAGAGTCTGATTTTCAGAAGTGACAAGTATTTCTAGGATCTGGGCCCAATCCTGAAGGCTGCACCCCCAATTTGAGGTATTTGGTTTAAAAAAACAACTCCCTTAACATTCCACAAGTTCATGGAGATTTGATTTTACTGCTGGACACCAGTGGCCAGGTTTGATATCCATCAGGAGACCAGAGGGGGACACAAACTGTGATATTTCTTATCCTAAAGGCTGTTCTGAAGACCTGGGCTACCAGAAGTGAAGTTTCTGACATCCAGGGAGATTTCAGTATATTTTAATATTTGTGCCAAGTATTGGGGAATCTCAGAAAAGTCCCTTTTCAGATATCAAAGTGGGAGGTGGTTTCTCCAAGTGCTGCCAGAATGTGCCTTCCCTAAAACTTTGGGAGAGCGGCCAGGTTTTATTGGAATGTCATGGCATCAGTTTTCTGTGTGAAACAAGGAAATGCTCATCATTGCCACAAGAAAAAGGTGTAATTTTGTAAACTCAAAGCAAAAGAGTGAAAGATTCCCATTATCACGGCCCCTCTGCCCCGCCAGCTCAGCTGCCCTGCCTGAGAGCTGCTCAAAAAAGGCAGAGCCCAGAGTCACTGTTCCACGCACACACAGGACACAGATTTACAGCTACACACACACACACAGGGCCACAGTCACAGCTGCTCTTTTTTTGCAACTCGCTGGTTTTCTTTTTCAGCCCCAGACGCTCTCTGACCCGCATTTCCCCTCAAGGAAGCTGCCACTCCCCGGTATCTGTGCTGGATTTCACACAGGGTGCTCATCCCCATCTAGGGTTGTAGCCTACACTTCCCCTACTTCCCAGAAGGTGTAACTGTTCAGCCTCTCATCTCTTGACATTCCAGATCCAGAGTTTATGCTGGGACCATCTCCCGCTTTCCTGTCATCAAGAACTGAAGCTGCAAGGACACCACAGTGAAGAAGCAATACTGCTTCCCTGCTGCAGAAACATCACGGTGCTGTCTCGACCTCCAAATTCCCTCCCCGTGGCAGTCCTTGTTTCCTGGGGTTCTCTCTTTAAATTTCCATGGCACTACATGGTGAACTCCAGCTAAACTTACTCCTTCTATCAGGAATAGCTCCAGGCTCTGAGCAGGCCATGTTGACCCAGCTTGAGCCAGAGCCATTCCACTGCTGAGCCCTTTAAACACGCTGCGCACTGCTCGGTGCCTTCTGTGTCCAGTCAGTGCCACTGCCAGGGCTCAGTCCCACCTGCACAAGTCCTCTCCCAGGCCTCTGGACCACATCCTCTCCTCCAGAGAGCTGTGCATTGGGCTGAGTGGGCATGGTCAGCATAGGTGATGAGAGCACAGGAGTGTAGGTGCCATGCAGCCAGTGCCCCTACGGCTGTGGTGCAGCCAGTTTGGCCAAAGGCCAGCCCCCCTCACTGCTCCTCCCTGCTGACAGTGGCAGGTGCAGGCGCCTCACAGCCCTGCAATAGGAAAATGGGGCTGTAGGAGGGACTTGGGGCCCAGGAGCCGCAGCTCCCAGCCCCTCCAGCAGTCTCCTCCCATGCCCAGGTGCTGCAGCCAAGGTGCCTAAGAGCTGCAAGGCTGGAGCGGAGTCCAGCACCGGTCTGCATCTGGCACAGCCCAGGGCAAGGCAGGAGGTCAACGTGGGTCCTGTGTCAGAAGGGCTTGGTCCCATGCGCTCAGATCCCACTGGTGCAGGCTGCTGGGTGCTGCTCCTCGCTCCTGTCACTGAACAGGAGCCACCTCTGAAAGCCTCTCCCCAGGGCCCCTGCAGGATTAAAAGCTTCTGCTGCGCTTGCAGCATCGAGGACACACGGGCTTCTCGTCATGCAGGTAAGACAAGCCAGACAGCAGCTGGGGACAGCTTACTAAGGACTAGGTGCCATCCAGTCTGTGCTCGTGGCTGTGGAGGTGAGGAGGGGTGAGGGGGCAGAGCTTCACCACGTCCTGTCGTGCGCTGCTGGGGGGGAAACCTGCTGCTGGCCCCCAGGGCTCCTGGGGGGTCTGGGCAGGCTGTGGCTGCTGCTCCTGCCTCCAATAGAGGCACCCAGCCCTTTCCAAGAGAAATGAATCCCGTGTTGTTGTCTGCTCCCTCAGTTCAGCCATCCCCTCACACTGGCCTTTGGCTGTGCCCTCCCAGGGCTGAATGCTCCAGGCTACCTGCTCTGCTCACCTGAGTGAGTACAGATGCAGTGGCTTGGTGAGGAGAACCACATCCTCCTGCAGGAGCAGCTTCCCTGGGTGGGTACAGAGCACATAGGTGTTCCTGCACGAGCAGAGTTGGGTCTCTGGCTGGCTCATATGTCACAAGGGTCCCTGCCACCTCCCGAGGGAAGGACAGGAACCTGACTGGCACTGGTGGCATCTGTGCTCCCTCTCTGCTCCCCACCCAGCCTTTCTGGCCTTGTCTGCCTGGGCAGAGGTGTGTGTACCTGCTCCGTTACCTGCACAGGGTAACACCTGCTCAGTCTGTATGTACCAGGAGAAATCACTTTCAGTGCAAGTGAGAGAGGGAGGAAAAGGGTCGAGCAAGGTGGAAGCTCTTTCCAGGCTCATTGCTGTGCTGTCCAAGGGGGACAGGGAGATTCTCCTCCCCTATCTTCCTATTCCTTGGCGCACAGGATGTCTGAAGACAAATGGAATAAATCTGGCATCTCTGAAGTGTGGGTGTGCTTGCTGACTGCCGCATCTCTCCAGACCAGGGTGAAAGTCAGCGTCATTCCTCTGCACATTCCTGTGGCTGGTCCACAGCCCTGGAGTTCCATGTCCAATCCAACCGGAATTTGTCAGCGTGGGGAGGGCACCAGCTGAGCCCTCCAGCCGTTGTTGTCCCTCCTGCAGTGACGTTACCGTTCCCTGCATTCTGTGACACACAGGGTCACTGCTGTGCCCCCATGGTCCCTGCAGGGCTCCAGGGTCTTTTCCCGCTGTGATGGGCTCACATCCTTCTTGCTCACCTGCTCTTTTCCCAGGTGTTGAGCCCCCGCTTGGAGCATGAACAGGTGACTAACCCTTATACGCCCAACCTCCTACTATTGAATTTATTATTATTTTTATCACTCTGGACCCTGAAGTCCCTTATCCCTCCCGTGCAACAGGCAGTCCCCACGTTTGGCAGTGCCAGGTCCACCTGTCAGCAGCCTCCTGCCTGATGAACAGTAGGAGTAGCATCCAGGCAGGTCCTGGGCAGAGCCTTCCCCCCTCACCCCACACAAGCGGGTACCCATGCCCTCACAAACCAGCTGCAGAGCGCTGTGACAGCTCACACAGCCTGGATTTCCAGTGAGCACGGATCCACGTGCATGCTGTGTGGCACAGCAGCAGGGAGGCAGGAGGAAATTCCCGGAGAGTCGCACCACGGGCTCCCCCAGCTCACCCCAGGACCCTCTCCCAGCAGCACTGGGACAGGCAGGCTGGGCTATTCCTTCATCGGAATGTTCTTGGCTCAGGCTGGAGCTGGAAGAGCAACGGTCTGAGATTTCCAGACCACTGGGCGACACAGTCCTTGTGTCCCTGTCCAATATGTGCAGAATTAGTAATTTAAGAAACCCCAAAATGTGCAGAATAAGTAGTTAAAGAATATG
The DNA here is from genome assembly GCF_029207755.1 of Chamaea fasciata. Classification (NCBI taxonomy): domain Eukaryota; kingdom Metazoa; phylum Chordata; class Aves; order Passeriformes; family Sylviidae; genus Chamaea; species Chamaea fasciata. The sequence goes on along the minus strand of NW_027094090.1, from coordinate 222,975 downwards.
TTGATCTGTGCAACTACTTGAGAACTTGCCCACGCAGAGGTTTCCCAACCTGGCACATCCTGGATGGAGTGACAAGTTAGAATGTCACTGTGCCAGGCAAGGAAAATCTCATCTTCTGACTGAACATTTTCCTCTCAGAGTTGTTTTTTTTTGTTGTTGTTGTTTTTTTTTGGTTTGTTTGTTTGTTTGTTTTTTAATGTTGAAAAACTAGCAAGTGAAAGAGAAATTAATCAGAACTTAATTCTGCTTCTACTAAGCAAACCCTGGTATTGCTCCCAGTGCACAGGGAGAAAATACCCTCAGAAAAAGGATAGTCTTCAGCTGGAGGACCTGAAAGTTATGAATGAAGCAGAACAGACACTTGGAGCCATTCCAACAGGAAAAAGGGCACAATTTTAACAGTGTTTTGACAGTTTCCTGTGGTAAGCAGCTATAAGAAAACTCCCACCAGACAACAGTGAATTCTCCAGCACTTAATGTTATAAATGCATGACTGATGCACAGATACAGGCTTTGGGCAGGGAAATCAAAACCAGATCAATGGGTCTAAAGCAAGGGAACCAACCTGAAATTAAATCAGATTGTTTAATCTCCTGAGTAGACATGACAATTGACTTCTGTTGCTAAAAGTACTTTTATAAAGAGGAAGGGGATGCTTTATTTTTTTCTTTCTTTCTTCTTTTTTGGGTCTTTGCCCACTGTATTTGCCCACTGAAGCACCTTGGCCCCACCCATGGAGTCCATGGCATGGGCAGGGTGGGCAGCAGCAGCCCCGGCAGTAAATGCCCAGCACACTCCACCTCCATCAGCCCTTGGCTGAAGTTCTGAACTGTAAATGCTTCCTCGTGCCTCCTCCATCTCTTGGACATGGTGATCACAGCTCCATGTGACATGGAGCAAACCCCTTGTGTCAGGGTGAAAATTGAAATAGGATGATGGAAAAAAGGTTGGGAGTTCCAGGCCAGGAGATCCCTGATGGTTTAAAATTTCCTGTGGCTCAACAAACCCTGCGTGATGAGCTGCTCTTTGTTGGAACCTGTACTTTTGTAACTGGAATCTCTGCTTTGTGAGAGATGGTTATTACAGAGCAGGAAACAGGATAAAGAAAAAAATATTTTTTTTAACTGGTGCAGGGTGATGCCATATCCCCAGCCCAGGGCTGGGGAAGAGCAAGCTTAGGGGCTGTGGCATCTAGGGAATGCTGTGACCTGTCCAGGGCCAGGGAAATATTTACTCACCATAAATACATCCAGGAGGGGGAGAGACACACACCTGGAATAGTCATCAGGGCTAGGGGCTGGGCAGGCAAAGAACTCCAGGAGGCGTGGGTGGATGCCCCCTGCTCCTGGGTTTTTCCGTGTGCTTCTTGTGCACTCAGGTACCCAGCACTGGATGGCAGATCTTTGGACTCCACAACCCCAGTGTCTGTGAAATCTGAACTTGGGAAACTTTCAACCACGACGCGGATGGGATCGGAGCCACACCACTAGTGACCCCCTTGCCTCATGTGGGGCTGCGCTCTGGTCCCCTGGCTCAAAGCCCTCCCCTCATCCTCAGTGCTTACTTCTGCCCAAAGCCTGACCCCGTTTGCCCCGTGGCAGGTATGAACCAGACACAGGTGACAGAGTTTGGGCTCCTGGGCTTTTCCCACGGCCAGCCCTTCCTCTTTGCTCTTTTCCTGGCCGTTTACCTGGCCACGCTGCTGGGGAACTCCGCAATATTCTGCCTCGTGTCCCTGGATCCCCACCTCCACAGCCCCATGTACTTCTTCCTTAGCCACCTGTCCTGCCTAGACCTTTGTTACTCCTCGGTGACGGTGCCCAAGATCCTGGCAAACGCCCTGCGCCCACAGGCCACCATCTCCTACGGCGGGTGCCTGGCTCAGATGTTCTTCCTGATGTGGTGTGCGGGGTCCGAGTGTGCCCTGCTGGCCCTCATGGCCTACGACCGCTACGCTGCCGTGTGCCAGCCCCTGCGCTACGCCCAGACCCTGAGCCCCAGCACCTGCGCCCTGGCTGCTGCCGGCTGCTGGCTCTGGGGGCTGCTGGACTCAGCTGTGCACACCCTCCTGGCGGCCCGGCTCTCCTTCTGCGGGGCCGCCCGGCTCCAGCACATCTTCTGCGACGTGCCTCCGCTGCTGGCGGTCACCTGCAGCGACACCCGCCCCAACGAGCTGGCCCTCCACGTCTCTAGCATCTTTGTGGGACTCAGCCCCTTCCTGCTTGTCGTCATCTCCTACCTTCGCATCCTGGCCACCGTCCTCGGGATGCCGCTGGCCACCAGCCGGCGCAAGGCCTTCTCCACCTGCTCTGCACACCTGCTCGTGGTCACGCTGTACTTCGTGACAGCCAACCTGAACTACAACCGGCCCAGCTCGGGCTACTCGCCGGCAGCCGACATCCTGGTCTCCGTGTTGTACTGCGTCGTCACCCCCATGCTCAACCCCCTCATCTACAGCCTTCGCAACCAGGAGGTTTGGGGGGCCCTGCGGAGGGTTGCGCGGGTGGGCTGCACATCAGGCTCCCCAGGCAACCATGCCTGAGCAGTGCCAGGGCTGCCACGGGCTGCCAGCGCAGCGCGGGCACTGCAGTGTCCCTCCATGGGACATTTGTGACAGCAGAGCAAGCCCGGGGCTCCAAGCACACGGCACACTGGCCTCACTTGTCTCACCCTCAGCACATCACTGATAGCAAAAGGGGAAAATAAAGTCAGGAACAAGGCTACAGGTCCAGGGTTCTGTCTTTATTTTCCAGCTGCCATATGCTGAGCTTGGCACAGGACCTGCTGCAGCTGTGCTACTGCCAGGGAGCCCTGCAAAAGGCAAATTCATGTGGTGCCAGATGTGTGCTGGCCCTGAGTGCGGCCACGAGCTCTGTCTCAGGCTGACCAAGGTGTCGAGTCAGGTCCTCTGCAGAACAAGGGCAGCACCTTAGACTGCAAAACCTGGCCTGGACAAGAGGGGCTGTCCCATCATCCACCGTTCCCACATGCCTTGGCTTTAAATCTGATATCTGCTGAGTTTCCCCAGGCTGCCAGGGAGGCTCTGCAGCACTTTGTACACGAGCACAACAGCTTGCACGGGCCACCCACAGCCTCAGTGATGCAGTCAGACGCGGAGGTCTCAGCACCGAGAGCTGGTGGCACTGAACTCACCAGAAATGCTTTGCTTCATGGCCAGAAAAACTTCCCTGTGCAGCTGTTGTGAGTGGTGTGGCTCTGGGTGATGGTGGCTGAGGACTGGCTGGGGGAGTGGGGCTGCCTCAGCCTCCTCTTCCAGCTGGGGTCCAAGCTCAAATGATTCTCTGGGTGTGGGGGCAGTGGCCAAACCTGCAGGTGTGCACATGAGGCGGAGCAGTGCCCAGCACTGTGGCAGAACCAGGAGCAGGGGCTCACTGGGGCAAGGCAGATGACACAGGCAGGTCACACCTGCAGTCACACAACCTTCGTCAGCTGGACCCAAACATGCTCATCTGTAGCTCAGTTACCAAAAAATACCCAACACTAATCTGCTTCCAAAGAAACCCACTGGAGAGTCAGAACTGGGGCTAGGAGGCACGCAGCCTTGCTGGGAGCAGTTTGCCATTTCTTAGTGCACAACACATGCTGATCTTACTCTTCAGGGAAAGAAATGTTTCTGTAATCACCTGCTGGGTTGGGCTGTTGATCCTATCCAAACAGGCTGTGAGCCCCTCAGCCCTCCTTGCTATTTGCCCCTCTGGATTCTAAAAAGTCCTTGAAACACCCTCAGTCCAGTGCCACTGCCACATCAGAGTGTGACCAATGAACCCCTTTCTGAAGAGCCCCTGGAAAGGGACAGCAGGAAATGCAGCAGAAACTGCTCAAGGAAAAAGACTGGGGAAGTTACCTCAGAGAAACAAAAATCCCAAAGAACTCCAAACAGAAACCCCAAAGCCAGCCAACCAGAAACCCAGACAAGAAACCTCTGGAAGACTTTCATTAAAATTGATAATTTTTAACCTGAATCCAAGTGCATCTTTCCTGCGACAGACAGACACAGCCTTTGGGTTTTCCCAGGATCAAACACTGAGCAGGAATGCCACACTCCTGCCCAGGGAGTACAGGCTTGGTCAACTGCTGGGTGGTCCAGACCTCACCTGCCAACCACACTGAGCTCTAAAGCTTTAATGTCACGGTGGGACCCCCTGCACACACTCCTGGCAGTGGCAGTGACTGGGCTCTGCTCCCACAGCTCCTCAGGTGCTGTTCTACTCAGCTGTCCCTGGTTTATTGCTGCTGTGATGGTACCTGCATCCCACAGATGAACAATTTCGAGCTGAGCATCCACCTAAGAGGCACCGGCTTGAGGGAGGGCTTTGCTTTGCATTTCTGAAAACGGTTTTAAACATTAGCAATAAAATGTTTTCTTCTTGCCCTGCTTCCCACCTGCCCAGCCTTTTCCCCACATCTGTGATGAAGAGTCAGGGGGCCTTTTCAGGAGCCTCCAGCAGACACAGGGGACATGAGCTGTCACAGAATCACCGGGACACAGTCTGAGCCAGGCCAGAGCAGAAGCTGTGAGGGAGGGCACAGCCCCCGGGACAGACACAACTGCACCCAAAAGGGACACACAGACCATGTTCATGTTTCTCTGGTCCATGCTGCAAACATGGCTCATCCTAAAAATGGAAAGCCTTCCTTGGAATAAACACAAATTTGGCTTTCCCAGTGCTCTTTTCCCTGACCCCTGACTAGGATGCGATCCAGGGCCACAGCAACTGACAAAGGTCCCACAGCTCACATCCCTTCTGCCTTGCCTGGACTAGATTTGGCGTCTCTGCTCCAGGAATTGGCCCACTGGGAACAGGACACACTCCTGCAGGCTTGCTGGCTGACAGGTGGGGCAGCCTAGATAGAAGAGACTTTGTATTGCACTCATATGCCCTTAAACCATCCCACCTTTCCCACCTGGAAGTGGATGGGAATCAAAATCCTCATGGGCATAGGACAAAACATTCTCTCTGGCACTGCCAGTTTGCTCCTTGATATTTCTCTGGATTGGATACACCAAGCTGAGCCAAATGAAGCTGATAACATGGGAAAGGCAGAAGCAGAGACAGGCTGCTGTGATTTGAGATTTGACACTGGCCAAACGCCAGCCACCCACAAAAGTGTGAAGTCTTTCCTGCCAACCCTTATGTCAAGTCATGAACCCTTCATTAAAATTTTCTCTCCTCTGCCCAGCTGTGGCAGGGGAGGGTGAGTGAGTGACTTTTGTGGGTGCCTGGCGTTTGGCCAGTGTCAAACCACAACAGAGGCAAAAGTTTGGAAGGAAGTAGCTTGCACTGTGCACATTTCATTGCAGAAGCTTCACATAATTTGCTGGGAAGAGGCCAAATCTGCCATGGCACTGTCCCCGCCACCAGCCTTCATCCACCATCTCAATGTGCGTGATTGTGTCCTCAGGATCAAAAGAAATCTCATCATCTCCATCTGCAAAAATTGTCAAGAAAAGACAGTCACAATGCGAAGAGAACCCCAGAGAGAGCTGGGTCACATCCTTCCCCTCACCTTCCCCCAGGCAGAAGACAGAACCTCCAAGAGTTTACCTCACCCAACCCCCATCCAACAGCATAGACAAAGCAGAGAAAGAGCAAAACCCCACAGATGAAACACAAAGCTTCTTTGTTCCTATCCTGCTTTGAGCCAGGACAAGACTAATTTTTTGCAGTAGCTGGGAGGGGCCATGACCAGGATACAGAGGTTATTCTGTACCACCCCATGTCATTGCCAGGGGTGGGGGAAAGGGACTCTCGATTCCAAGGAAGATGGGGTTTCTTCTGGCTGAGAAAATGTAGTGGAGGGAGACGTCCAATGCTGTCTATTGGTGGGTGTTTTTCTGTGCGAATAATTAATTTTTTTATACCTTTTCTTATTAATGTTGTTGTTACTGTTTGCTTTCTTATTGCTGTTTCCAGTAAATTATTCTTATCTCAGCCTGTGAACTTTGCCTTTTTGTGCCTCCAGTTGGAGAGGAGAAGTGATGCATGTTTTTTTACTGGGAGTACTAAACTGGAGAATACTATTCCTACACCATGACAGTTCCCAAGCCAGGTCTCATTCTGCTTTCCAGGTGGAAGAAATTTAAACCACCAGGTCACAGTATTTTCCCCACTGCTGATGCGGTGAAGCCCCATGTCCCCACTGCACTGCCCTGCCGGGGCACAGCGCCTTCCCCTAAGCCCTGAGGGCAGACCCACCTCCTTGGTAATCGTAGAGGGCCACTGCACAGATCCCGAGGCTCTGCCCCTCGTAAGCACTGTCCGTGTTCCCTGCAGAACACAGGACAGACAGATGAGACAGAGGCTGATGCAGACGCACAGTCCTGGTCAGCGCCACCCTCCAGCCCAGCTCTGGGGAAGCACATCCAAACCCTGTCAGCAAGGAGAGCTGCACCACAGCCCAAAGCAAGGTGTGAGCTCCCTCCCCTTCTTCAAGGAGACAGTTGGGTCCTGATCTTTCATTCTCCTCTCCTAAGAAAAAGGCTGGGAATAACTCCAACCTCTTCACTTGCCATCTCCAGTACCAGCAAAGCTGCAATGGAAGCACTGACAGCAGCCCATGCAGTTTGCTCTTGTGCTTGAATAAAGGCTACCTGCACTCCTCACACCAGGAGACCCCACCCGAGCAGGCCTCAGGAACACCTGCCATGTGGGGAATGGGCTGAACCGGAGGCACCCACAGGGCACAGGGCAGCCGCTTGCCAGGAAACTGCAGCAAGAGCTTTGCTCCACATCCAGCTTCTCCTGGGCCTGTGGCTGCCTCCTGCCCAGACCCCAGTCCAGCAGATTCCTGCTGTCCATCCAGCACCCATGCAGCTCATCTCACCTTAGAGCTGGGCAGGGGAGTGGGACACAACCAAGTCTCCATCATCGGAGGCTGCTATCCTGACCACAGTAGACTTCAGGATAAAAATTCCCTCTGGAGTTCGTCCCATACACCCAGTGAGGTTAGTGGACAGGTACAAGCTCCCCAAGACATGGGCTCTTCCATCAGTACTCACCCCGGTGGGGCTGGCTCTGTCTGGGCTCCTGAGGAAGGATCACCTCATAGTCTTCACCTCCATCTCCTCCCAAGCCATAGGTGGCATCCATCTTTCCCAGCGGGGCTGGCAGCTCCTCATACTCAGCACCTCCACTGGTAATGTCACAGTAGTCAGAGGGCTCTGGCAGCTCCTCATAGTCTCCACCAACATCCAAACTTACACTGCAGGTGGGCTGGCCCTGGCTGGGGACCTTGCACAGCTCTGCATCCAGATCTGCTGGCCTTGGTGGCAGAGTGGGTGGTACTTCTTCATCCTCCCTTTCGGCCTCCTGCCATGTGGTGGGAAAGTGACAGGAAAGTCACCTGGAAAGCATCCACCACAGGCAGCTCCTCCCTGACTCCCAGCACCTGACACAAGGCAGCCCCTCTCCTGCTGCCAGGGCACAACTGGAGCATCGTCCCCTGCACACCAGGGGAACAGTTGAGCTACTCGGGCCGTGCTGAACCACAGCTGGGATTGCTCTGGAGACCCCCAGGACTGAACCCTGTTCATACTCCACTACAGCCCACGGTCGTGCCATTGCACTGACCCACTCCCAAAGCTTGGCCCACGGGGTCAGGTGCTGTGCAGCCATGTCCCATCCCCATCCCAATGCTCCCCGTTATCCTTCCAAAGCCTCTCACACCCCATGGCTGTGCTCCACAGCCTCCTGCAGGGCTGCACATAAAGCACAGCCCCTCCCAGGTGCAATCCCCTCTGCCTGCTCCCCTCCCCAGCTCTCCCAGTTTGCCTTGGCACCTGCTCTCCTGGTGACACGGGCTGGTCCTCAGCAGTGCTCCTGGGCAGCCGTGCTGGCATGGCTGGAGGGGCTGCCCCGGTGTGCTCCTTCTCTCTCAGAGGGATTTCCTGCTGGGGAAAAGCCGTCAGACCCTTCAGTCCCTTTGAACAATGGCTGTTCACATTCCCAGCAGAGCAACTCAGAACATTTCTCTCCATCTACAAACCTGCTCTGGGCCTGGGCACTCACAGGCTGGTGAAAACAGTGGGGCAGCCCCGAAGAGGAGCATTTTGAGGGGGGGACAGCTTCACTGTTATCACCCCTGTGTCCTCTGAGTGTAGGAACAGCACCAGGTGGGAAGGCAGGTAAACACATGGGCTGGGTGCCATCTCCAGTTTGCTGGGATGCATCCCACACACAGACTGCTGCGATGGCAGTGCTGGGGAGCGGTTACCACACCGTTCGCCAGGCAGCAGAGGCAAAGGAAGCTGAGGTCAGAGCACAGGCACCGCGGTTGGGTGCAGATATGTCCTTATATGTGTGTTTGGTGTGCTGAAAAGGAAAGTCCAGTGACAGCTGTGAAGCTCAGTGGCCATTCTTGGCAGCTGCAGGGAAGCAGTTTGGACAGATGGTTACCCTCAAGAGGCCAGATAGGAGGACACGGAGCTGCAAGGCTCTGAGGAAAAGTCTGTGTCACGAGTCTTGGAGGACACAGCAAGACAGCCCTGGCTCACCTGCTGCCGAGCCAGCCGGTGCTCCTGGGGCTGCCTGACGCGCTCCTCCTCTGCCTTCCTCCTGCTCTCCTCCTCTGCCGACCTGGCCATGTGCTCAAAGCGTGACCGCAGGCTGCTGGTGCCACCGGCAGCTCCTGTGAGGGGACAGCTGATTGACACAGCCCTACGTCTTCCCTCCACCACCCCAAGCATCCACGAGAAACCCAGACGTCTGCCTTTTCCTTACAGTTCAGCCACCTCCTCCTGCTCTCAGCACAGGTTATGCCCCCATCCCATCCCACCACAGCACACACCTGCCAGCCTGCTGCCACAGAGGGCCGGTGCGGCCCGCAGCTTCCTAAGCCCAGAGCTGGAACTCAGGTCTCACCTGCCTCCAGGGGTCTTGTTTTCTCATAGGAGGAGGTAGGAGCTGCCATCTCATCAAAGCCAGCAGCACTCTGCGAGAGGAAGGAAAGAATTTTTCAGCTTGTTGGGCAATGCCAGTGCTGGTTTGGGTACTGGTGATGGCAAGCTTTGTTCTCAGGAGTGTTTGTCCTCACCTGCACACCTGCCCTGGCCCAGGGGAGGCTGTTTGTTGGTTGCAGCCCCTGCTTCTGACACCTCCCTGTCCTGGGAACGTGCCTGTTGCCCCCAGCCAAGGGCACAGGTGTCCCTGCCCAAGAGGTGGCACTGAGAGCTGGAAAGGCGCTGTGGAGCCCAGCGGGGGAGGCTGAGCCGTGGCACAGGACAGCAGGGCTGGGGCCACTCCCTGTACCGTGGCAAGGAGCTGGGAGGATGCCTGGGAGGATGCCTGGCCATCTGCCTCTTCCCCAGGCCCAGGGACACTGTGCATCCATCCCTGCACTCCCCGTGGCATGAGGCCTGAGGGCACTTCCCTGCTGGATGCACAGCTGCCTCACCTGCCCTGTGTGTGCAGGGGCACAGGTGGAAACCAGCACCTGTGTGTGAACACCTGCGGCATCCCTGGCTTCAGGAGGTATGGAGAGAGGCTGGACTGGGAATAGTATTGGTGGGGAGGGTGAGGGAAAACCAAAGCGAGATAGAGAAGGCCGAAGGGTTTATCTGCTGTCATGAGTAAACTACCTCAGGCAAAAAGGAACGAGCAGGTAGGACGCACATTTCAGCTTGGCACTTTACACCAGGTGTCACCATAGGCTGGGGCTGACTGTAGCCATGGAGCCCCGTCAGCAGCTCTGCCCTCCCCGCAGAAAACACACCTGAGCAGGCAAAGCAGCCTGCAGGCTCAGAACCAGGTGTCCACAGGTCACAGCAGAGGTCTGGACATGCTGTGTATGAGACAGCATTCGTATTTTGTGTGAGCCTTAATCTGATACCGAGTGTCCAGAACTTTACCAAAGTGGAGTTCAGGCTGCCTGAGGGTCTGTTATGCTCTGCTCTGGTGCAGTGAACTCAGCATTTCTCCATTCCTGAGGACCAGGCAATCTGAAACTTAGTCACTTGCTCAAATAATCCTTATTTTTACCATGTTAGTTTATGCTTCAGTATTCTCAAAATGCACAAATTCTTCTCCTTCAGCTGGGCAAAAAGCAGTGATTAGGAGGAAGCAATTACAGGCTGCAGCAGTCTCACCTTATCCACTCTATCCTTCTGGACCCCATAACGGCCTCCAAACCCCTTGGCATAGTCTGTACGGGAAAAAAAAAGTTATTTTATAGTATTTTGTATGCACCTCTGACTTCGGTATGCTGTGACCGGTGATATGAGTTTGCATGTGTTATCTCTAGTTAGCTCCACACGTGATGACATACAGAAAAAGCCAAGTGCCCTGGACAGTAGCTTTTAGGACTAATCCCACCCTCCTTTCAGCTGAGGGCACAGGTGTGCAGGGCTGTAGCTGCCAAACCCGAGCCAAGGCACCAGGGTGAGGCCAGTCACCCCACCTGAGAGGAGGGTGGTCCTGCTCAGTGAGGTCAAACATGCTGTACACGAGGCATTTCTGGGATCTGCTCTGCCTCGTTCTTGAGAGCTCCTGACTTCAGTGTGTGACTCGTGTGTGCAAAGAGCAAATCTGGACAGAACCGGGGCAGGGAGGTCACAGTGAGCTTATGGTCAGGAATGCTCCTCACAGAGAAAGCGCGGCACAGTCTGGGAGTCCCGACTGAGGGACTCACATTCCATGTCCCCCACTGGTCCAAGCTCCCACCCACTCTGCCCTTGTGCTTTGGGGTTCACTGTGTCTCAGCTGCCCTGCAGCATGCTGGACACATTCTGTTTTCAGCAGCTGGATCTCTTACTACGAACCACAAGCTCCAGACACAGGTCTCTGTGTGCTCTAAGGAAACTGCTACCTCCTCTGGAAACATTGCCCAACCTTTTTGGGATGCGTGGGGTTGCACTTCTTCCTGATGGTCCCAGCCAAGGGCATTCTTGTCCTGACGATCCCTCTGGACCCCAAACTTCCCACCAAAGCCCACAGAATAGTCTTCAGCCACAGAGATCCGGATCAGGGCATGGAAGAGAACACACAAGGGAGGGAAGGAGACAAGTGGCAGCAGTGTGAGTTCAGGCTGCTCTCACACGTTTTCCATGCCTGGGGCTTAGAGAAAGACATGGAACAAAGCCAAATTTCCTCACCGGTGCTGCAGCAACAGCCCTCCCTCCTCCCTGGGATATGTCACCTGCTATTAGCACCTGCCTGGGCTTCCCCTTCACCCTTCCTTTGGTGACATGCTCCAAGAGATCCCTATGCCCATGGAACTCTTCTGCTCCTCTTACTTCAGCCTGAACTCTTTTCAGCAGCTGCGCACTGTGCAACGGCTTTCCTCACCTGGCCCATTCCCAACAGCTCCCTGTAGCTCTTCCACCACTCTTGCAGCAGGTTGCAAACGCCCTGCACAGTGCCCCATAGTCCCACTGAGCACAGTCCTCAGCTCCAGCCCTGACACTGTCTGCTCCCCACCCTCAGCTGGCTCCCCCAGCTCCCTCACCTCCTCCAGCACCCCCAGCTCACCTGGCTGCCGTGGCTCACCTTTCTGAGAGTCATGCTTCTCCGCCTGGCTCTTGTAGTCAAATCCCACAGCTGCTTTGTCCACCTTATCCCTTTCCACTCCGTAACGGCCACCAAAGCCCTTGGAGTAATCTGGGGTGGTGTATGGAGTCAAATGCTGCCCCCAGCACGGGGCTGGTGAGGAGAGGACGGGGAGCAGCACTGGGAAGGGCCCCCAGGGAGAAGGGGCAGCAGCAGACATTGTGGAAACCACCACAGGAAGTGAAGGGTTGGAGGGGGCAGAGTGGATGGCAAGGAGCCCCGCGGATGAGAGCCCACAGGAACGGGGGCACGAGGCAAATGGGGGTCGGGGGACCAGGAGACACCACGGGCCAGGAGGAAAGGGAGGAAACAGATGTGCCAAGGACAGTGGGAGCTCTGTCATCCGTGAAGGCAAAGCCAAGCAGGGCTTGGGCACTGGCAGCCCATCTCCCATCCTACGGACATCAGTCCCTCACCCACCTCCAGAGCCAGGATTTCAGCCTGTGGTCTGCCAGCCTCGGGAAAGGGCTCTAAGTAAGACGCTGAGCCTTGGGAGTACAGGAATGGCAAAAGGGCTTACACTTGCTGTAGTGGGATCTCAGCTTCCACAAGGACGCACCTGGCCCTGGGGACTGCCACCAAGGCTGAACCCCATTCTCTGCAGACCTGCTCCCACTCTTCTCCCTGGCACTCTGGCCATGGTGTGAGAGCACAGCACAGTTGCCTTGTGCCTCTCCTCTTTCCGTCTCCAAACCAGTGATCCATCAATGACTTCAACCATGTTCAGCTGTCTTTGAAGGACCACCTGGTTATTGCTGGCTGATTCCTGAGACATTTCAGCCTCCATCCGGACTCCTGGCTGTACAGACTCCTCCTTTCAGACACCTGCCTGCTCAGGCTCTAAATCCTGCCCTTCAGGAGTGAAACAGAGACACCTCTCCCCGTTCCCTGATGCCACAGGGATCTCACAGGTCTGCATTTCCCGGGTCTGAGTTGAGGCTTCTCCAACTTCAGCCGTACCAATCCATGGAGGCTGTGATCTAGCGAAATAGGCGTAAGAACATTTTGTATTCCAGAATGGATCTCTGTTTCATAGAAGCTCGGTCATCTGTAAGTCCTAAAAATTCTTAAACTTATCGTGACTGAACTATTATCTACCTATGGGGCTGTTATGAAATGGATCTTCAAGAGAGCTGTTTTCAGTCAACACAGATTTTATGACTGTTACCTTGCTGCTGGAGCTTCCAGTATGGACAGATCTTTATGAAAAGCAATCCAAACATTTTATTTCTGTCATTTCCATTTCCTGAGCAATTTCTGTGGTTTCACACAGCCTGATGAATTCTTAAGTCTACAAGAATATGTTAATGGAGCACAACTGCATGTCATTCATTATTTTAAGATGAACCAAGAATGCCTCAAACCATTTTCCTTCTCTTACAGTTTCCTTTCAAATGAACCTGATTCAGTTATTTCCTTGGTAATGCAGTATTCCTCACATTTACCTGAAACAGCAACAGGCCATGCTCTCTCATCTTCTCTTGGGTACAGAATATTTAAAATACCCCGAGTTTCAATTCTTGCACTGTTTGTTGAATTATCTGCAGAATTCCGCAGAAGTTTGGATGCTTTGAAGGGTTTTGCTTTCATATCTGTTGCTGTGCCTTTTTCTGACAGGGCTGCTTTTCCAGCAATCACTTCTCGAGTGCTACAGTGGTCAAGCTTCCTCCGAAGCAGTTCTGCAGAGGGCTTTGAGAGGAGAGGAGGCACAAGCCATTCATCACAGCGTGGGGGTGTCTCCTCTGCTCAGCCAGGACAGGGCTGCCACCAAAGCAAAGCACAGAGACAAGCAGGATGACCAGCATGAGGATGGTGACAGGACAGCAGCAAACGGAGCCACAAGGGTGATGGACTGGGAACAGGAATCCAAATCAAGAGACAGGAGACTGCCACAGCCAACAGCATGGGACACTGGGAGCAGAAGAGAAGCTGGGAAAAGGGTCAAGGGCCACATGTGCCCGTGGACTTGCCTTTCTGGGACGAGTGCTTCTCCACCTCCCCCTTGTATTCAAAGCCCACTGCTGACTGGAACAAGAAGGGGAGAACTGTCAATCCTGAAGGCCAAGATGGGTCTCAGCCTCCCTCTCCTGGGGCCCGGCTGCTACTGGCTCCCTGCCGAGTGCTGCAGCACGCAGGGGCAAACACCACGGCCCCTGGACAAGCAGTGTTCTGCCTGGATGGGACAGCCCCACCACAGCAATGCACACCAGGTGCCCCCACGGGTGCCCCACCCTGTGTCACTGCCCTGTGTTACTGATATGTTTGTTCATTAAATCCAGGATATGGGTGACAAGTTAAGTGATAAAGGTAGTCTCGCATAATTTGCGGTTGTAAGCAATATTTTCCAGGAAGTCAGCGATTCTGAGTCTTGAAACGCGGCAGGGGAAGAGCAGACCCCAGCAACAGAGACGCACATGCGCAGAGTACTATTCAAGGAAGTCACGCACGCCGGAAACCGGACTGTATAAGAGGAAGAACTAAAACCCTGACTGACGCGGCAGTGGCGGGATAATGGTCCCCCTGTCGCCCAGCGCTGCATTACCTTATTGTTACGCTTGCTGTAATTAATAAAATCCTTGATTGGGACAAGCAACGGTGTCAGACTATTCCGTGCAAAATTTCCTCTATAACACCCTGCACACAGGTAAGCTGTGCTTCAGTGTGACCACGGCACACCCTGCGTGCCGCGAGCTTTGAAAACCGAGCCACCACCTGGTGTGCAGCCGTGCTCTAGGGACAGCACGGGCCACAGGTACCAGTTTCAGCTGCACTGTCCAACGCACCTTGTCTGCTCGGTCCCGCTGCACTCCGAACTTGCCGCCGAAGCCCTGGGCTGCGTCTGTCTGGGAGGAGTGCTTCCCAACATCGGCAACGTATTCGTGTCCTACTGCGCACTGAGAGGAGAGACAGTGTGACATGAGCGTCCACGGTGCACAGGCAGAGGCACCACAGCTGCTTCCACGTGCTGCGGACACGCTCACAGCCACAGGATAACGGGTCCAAGCCGACTGTGCGATGGTGCCCGCGCTCTCCACGTGGCCTTCGCCAGCAGCAGCTCTGCTCTGAGGCCTGGGAGGAGCCTCGAGGGCTGTCATCTCACAAACCATCCCCACTGCCAGCTCATTAAGCAAAGTGCAGGGTGCCGAATGCCAGCTGCTCTCAAGTGCTGGTGGAGTTGCTTCGTGGATAATCACAGGGGAGACAAAGAGAAAGGTGCAGATAGGCACACACAGCCGGGAACTCCAGGCAGAGGTCTGGCACCCATTCCCCATTTCTGTGTCTGATAGCGAGGGCAAGCAAACCTCCAGGCCAGGCCAGGATCCTGCTCTCCCTGCTGGAGGTGCTGTGGCCAGGAACCACAGACCCTCTATGCCAAAATGGAACACCTGTGCTCAGACTGCTGGACCACAGTGGGGGTGTTTTTGTTGAGCAACTTCTTGGCCTTTGTCTAGTTCCACCAGGATGCTGCAAGGGTTCAGCTTCTGCCCCTTCTCCTGAGGAGTGTGTGCAGTTCCTGACTACAACAGCTCTGGCAGGGAGAGCAGGGAATTTTTGAGGACAGTCTTTCTCACCCTGCCGTCCTGGTTCAGTCCCACAGTGACCACACCTGTGGAACTCTACTGCAATCTAATAATCTCACTTCTGAGAAAGAAGCATTCAGAATTGCTGAAAGGTGCAGGAAGAAGTGTGATAATGATTCTCAAAAAACACAGACCAGATCTGATGTCTAGGGCTTTATCTTTGGGAGATCTGAGGTCTGTAATGCAGAATACGAGGATGGAACAATATACATTGGTTCTCCAAGCACAAGTAGGGAGGCACCAGATTTAATTGTTAAGTAAGCTTGAACAGCCACAGGAAGTCCTTCACCGCTAAAGGAGCATTGCAAGGAAGTTGTAGAGACGAGTTATACAAACAAATTCAAACAGATCCTGGAGGCAGATTATGGGCTAGCTGAACATGTGTGAATCTGTGCAGCCATGCAAACTCTCCATTGTCTCCCCTCAGGGTCAGGCCAGAAAACAGGGATGCCACTTCCTTGATGAGAAAAACACTTTTCCACTGAGGCCCAAGGAAGCCTTCCACAGCTGTTACCTTATCCATTCGGTCTTGCTCTGTTCCAAATTTGCCCCCATAGCCATAGGATGCCTTGGGGCCAGTCTCCAGCTCCTTCTTCTTGATGACCTCATGTTCCTCTGATACCTTGCTCCTCAGCTGATGGATGCTGGAGGCAGAGACAGGGCAGGTCAGTGTGGGATTCTGCAGAGCCATGCAGCTCTCTGGAGCATCCCTGTGCCCCTGCACCAGCCAAAGCTCAGCAGGACACACGCAGGACCAGCTGCCCGCGCTGGGCTCCCCTGGGCGCCAGCCACACACGCAGCCACTGTGCCTGCCAGGGCACCCCGGGGACTGGCAAGGGAGCAACGGGCTCAGGGGGACATCCAGCCCCTCTCCTGCAGCTCTGTTCAGGGCTACACGCCGACCTTTCGGGACCCCGCACCTTCCTTTTCCCGGGAGCCGCACTGGACACCCCGCAGGGCTGCGCGGGGCTGGCCCGGGCAGGGAAGGCGCGGGCAGCCTTTGCACCGGGGCAGCCCCACGGGCAGGTGCTCGCCCCGCGATGCCCCGGAGCTGCGGGGCGGGACCCAGCGAGGAGCCAGCCCGGCTGCGCCCCGCTGCCCTCCGCAGGGCGGCTCCCCACCCCGGCGGGCTGGCTCTGTCCCCGCGGGGCCGGTCCCCCACGCCCCCCGGTCCCGGTCCCGGTCCGCCCCGCCGCACTCACTCGATGTGCCCGGCGCGGCCCGAGCCCTCGATGGTTTTGGCTCCCCAGCGCTGCTCCCGCTCGGAGATGTCGTTCTGCGGGACGAACCGCGGCCGTCAGCCCCGGCCCGCACGGGGCTCGGTGCGCTCCTTCGGACCAGACACCCCATCCCCGCCGGGCCGGGCCGGGCCGGGCCGGGGTCTCCGACCCGCTCCGCGGAGCCGAGGTGACACCCGGCACGTGCGGAATTCGCTGCTAGGGACAATATTTGAGAAACCGCAGTGACCTCAGCCCCCCAGCCTGGCTGTCACGGCCTTGTGTTGTGGCTTTGTGGAAGGTCTACATATAACATGTATTCTATAAAGTGAAGCATCGACAAAGTCTTTCCTAGTATAAAATAAAGCTGAAAATATGTATACATAAAATAGAATGAAAAAAAAATAATATGAAGTCTTATTCTGTTCAGGCCCAGTTTGAATGCTTCCACAAATAGAAGAAACTAAGTAAGCAAAAAACCAGACAGTGTAGATTTTATCTAAGACACTAATAGCTTGAAACGATGAGAAAGGAATTTGATTTTCTGCACCAGACGAGAATTTCTTACTGGAAATAATTAGGCAAGACTGAACCTTGAAAACACAGGACTCTTGTCCAACGGGAGAGGCTTATTAGGAAAGTAATAGAGAACCAAACGGAAAATGAAAATCATGACCCTGTATGAATGCAGAGGGTTCCCCTTCCACTCTCTAACCAGCTCACTCAGAGTCAAACTAGATAGAAAACAAGAGTGTAAGAGGCACAGAGCTGTACCTGCACAAGTTGACTGTAAACAGAGTAGGATTTTTCATCTGGAAAAAAAGATAAATGAGGGAAATCCTGGATCCTGTACAGTTACAAAGAGCGTGGGACAGAGAAAATGTGTTTGCTGTGTGTTGTAACAGATGTTGTGGAGAGGACAAGGGAAGATACCAGAGAGCAGGTTTAAGAAACTCTGCATACTCTGCACTCCTCAAGTGCCATTACTTGTGGTCAGACATGGGGCGTGCAATGATGCAGGAAGTTCTGGAGACTAAACCTGGAGATGTGTCAGAGGTGGCTCAGGCAGGTGACCAGGCAGTACCTGCGAGGGGCTGATGGCACTTGGCTGATCCTGCCCTGCCAGGGCTGCTGCAGCCGTGCCGAGCCCTGAGCCCCAGCCCAGCTGAGCAGCAAGTGCCCAGGGCCAGGAGCTCTTCACACCACCAGGATAACTGTTGCCACACAAGACACTCACCACAAAATCGGGGTCCGTGTCCCAGTCGTCCCCCTGAGCCTCCACTTTCACTGACACGTTGTGTCCCACAACTGCTTTCCACATCTGCACAACAAGGACACGGTGTCACCCAGGGTGGCCACGCATGGCCACAGCTGGCTGATACCCAGCCCCAGCAGAACTTGGGCTGGAGGGAGCCCTTACAGGCCACCTGTCCTCACACATCTGTCCCTCATGACAGCACAGGGCACTCCAAAATAGCTGCTCCCGAGCCCCAGCACGTCTTACAGCAAAACACACAGGGAGCTGTAGGTGTAAACCACAGCCTTCGTGCACCCTGTCTCTGCAGTAGGAACACACACCTCATGGCAATGTAAATGAACGCTGGCATCCAGTTACCAGATTCTGCTTTTCCAGCACATGTTCATTTTCTGTGCTGTGGGAGGCTGCTCCCTGTGTTACCCCCCTGCTGGCATGGTTGCACTCACTGCTATGGTGTGCTCCAGCACTGACGCTGTGCTGCTGGAACTGAGGTGGACTCCTCAAGCCTCTTGTCTGTTTTCAACCTTTGAATCCCTGCTCAGCAGCCCAGAAGGGTCAGAGCAAGGCTGGGCAGTGGTGTGACAGAGCTGGTGCTGTGTGGTGTTCACGTCTGTCACGCTGAGAAAATGGGAAATGGGGCTAAAAGCACTGTAGGGCTAAACTGCCTGAGGCTGTGGTGGAACCACTACTGCAGGCCTGGAGGAAGTGATGGGCCCAGGAAGTGGAAGTTAAAAGTAATGCAAAATCTAAACCCCCTGTGTTTCATTTTCAAGGTGACTGTGAAAAAAAAAACCACGATGAAAAAGCCCTCCCCAAAAAACGGAGTTTTACGAAATGAGAGAGGGAAGAGGAGTTGGCTGCCCCTTACACCCCAGAGCAATCACTCTCATCAGAGCCCCATCCCTTCATATCCCACCCCTTTTACTGCCTGCAGTGTTGAGGAACCACAAGTTCTCTGTGTTGCCCAAAGCAGCTTTTTCATGGGGCAGAGAGAAAGATTGAAGAGAATGTGGAGGAAAGACTGAGCTGAGCCCTGTTCTCCATCACCCCGAACTGTGGCCAAATCAACAGGAAGGAAGAGACCTCCTGTGTGCTGGATCTTCAGTTAAGAGCAGCTTTTGCCATGTGCTGCGCTACCCCCTCACTCCCACGGCTGCATGGAAGCCTCAGACAGCCCGGAGCACCTGGGGCAGCTGCCCTCTGTGAAAGCAAAATGTTTATGCTGAGTAATTAAGTAATTCTCTGTTGATGCTAAGTAATTAACTGCCCCACATCAGAAGCTGCTTTAGTGAATAACCTTCCAGTTTAGTACAGTGCACTGCTCAGTTTCAAGCTGTCCTTTCCAAGGAACCAGCACTGTAAGACCAGGGAGCGAAGAGAACAGAAACCAAATGAGCACAGCAGCGATGATTCTTTTGTTAAACAAAGGCCAGGTAGTCAGCTAAGGGAGAAGTTGAAGGGCTTAGGCACACCTGGTTTTAGGCCTTCTCCAGGGGCCTTGGGACCACAGCTGGTCTGTGACATTCCCCACTGACAGCAATCCGGTGCCAAATGGAATAGAGCTAATTGCAATTAGAGGCAGGGGAAGCAGAAAGGCTCATGTGGACAACACAGCCCCATCGAACACCACCTTTATTCTTCTTTTCCCCTCCCTCATTTATTTGCATTTCTCACGCCAAAGATTTTTAAAGTTCGTTGCTCATTTTTGTAAAGCATAAACCAGCAGTAATAACTACCTAGCACAGGGCTGCTCGTGATCGGGGCAGCTGATTTGAGCTCAAATAAGATGGCTCAAGGTTTCAAATGCTGCTGTAAATGGCTCTTGAGCACCCATTCTCCAAAGCCACCTGCCATGCATGGTGGAAACCATGACAAACCACAGGTTGTAATCGTATCACGAGGTTCTGGACTCTGTCTATATGAGAAATATCAGCCAGGGTAGCATTTCAACCCTTTTTTTTGTCCCATTTTCCCCTGGGAAAACATCCGCTATAGCACAAATATAGGGCTGCCACAGCACATTCATGCTGGTAGATTTGGAAGTGTGGTTCTTCAGAGCCTCAAACACAAGAACCACAATGATGACAGAACAGCCTGAGAAGCAAATTCCGAGCACAGCCCACTTAAACATGCCTGCTCAGGAAGGAGTTATCTTTGCCCACCAAACGTTACACTTTTTTTGTAGTAATTTCTCACTTTCCACTCCCAAACCCCACTCAAGTTTTCTTACCTTTAAAGGCTCACCAGTTCCTGCTGACAAACTCGCTGCTTTTTGCTCAGGGCCCTGCTGCCAAAGACCGCTTTGGGCCTGTGTCTGCTCAGAGTTCCTGTTTTAACTTCAGCTCTTTTCACTTCCTGCATCCCAGCCCCCAGCTCTGCTCAAGTCGTGAGTCCCAGGGCTGGCCCCAGTGCTGCAGTTCCCCTGAAGGCTGCCTCTGCCCCGAGACACTGGTGCAGTGCAGACCCAGAGTTCTCCCATCAGCACACTGGAGCCATCCCATCAGGTGCCAGCACACTTTGTTTTAAAGAAGACTCTGACATGGGTATAAAAAACAAAGTTCTGGTGGAGGTGCAAATCCTGGAGCCAGGTCTTGAGCATGCCTTTGACTTTCAGTATCTCTCCCCATTACTTGGAGGATTGAGGAGGACACTAACTGTGCTCCTGAACCTTTTCCCATTCTGCCAGGGCCCTGAAAACTCCTTTGATCAAACTTGGACTTCTTGTTGCAGTATCACCAGTACCCACATGAAAAAAAACCAGAATGGGCACAGTCCAAAGGCTGCACTGAACTTAAGGCAGCTGTCTGGTGACACCCCTGCCTCAGGCCTCTGGGGGACAGCAAACACTCCTGAGAAGACTCTAGCACATGGATCCTTTCATTGTGCTCAGGAGTGACTCCCCTGCGACTCTATCCCTCTGCTGTTTCTCCTCAGCACTGGCCTTAATGCTCATCATGAGAGGTGGGTTATTCTGCCCTCAGTGAGGGCACCTGCACAGGTTCCTTGCACCTCATGTGCTTTGCCATTCCCAGAGCCTCACACCAGTCCTGTAACAGGAGCTGAGATGATCAGGAGGGTTCCCCTCGGAGGTCCATGCAGTAACCTGCATCCACTCCTCCCTACCCCTGATGTTGCCCTCCTCCTGGCACAAAACCAGACCCTGTCCCAGCCTCAGTGGTGGTGCTGAATTGGCCTGAGTGTCCCAGGGATGACAGAGCACAGCTGCTTCGGCTGACCTCCTTCTCAGGGTCAATTGAAAGTAGATCAAAAGTCGAGGCAGGACAGGTCCATTGGAGAGGAAACACAATGTTGAAATGTTTGAGACAGGAAACATCAGCTAAAAGGCCCATCTTTCATCAGGTCAAACCACAAAGCTGTTCAGTCAGACTACGCTTAGCAAACCAGGAGTTCCTTTTGAGGTTTTATTTCTATATTTAATCTAAGCTATAACTGTTCCATCTGCAGGTATAAAACATTTATTTGAGGCATCAGATTTGTGCCTTTCTTCAGTACAGGAAAAAAAAATGCAGGGGCTTTAAGGAGACATACTTTGTTTATAATCCTTGCTCCTGGTAGTGGAAACATTATCTACAGCCTTACAACACCCCAACGCTGGCGTTTGTTCTGATGGTGGTGGGGGACTAGAACAGTGACTATGAACAAGGGTACCTGGTTTTGACTACAAGAAGTTGGGACAGTTTAACTGTAACATCTGAATTATCACAGTCCAGCTCACTGTTGCCAACCTCTGTAGCTGTCCCGGGGCTGCACAACTCTAACAGAGTGCAGTGTTCAGGCAAATGTGGAAAAGTCAACCCAAGAAGATATTGTTTTACTGGAATTGCTTTCATGCTGCATGCAAGTGGTCTGGGGTGGAAGGGACCTTAAAATTCACACACCCCTGCCATGAGCCATTGTCTATTCAAGTGCTATTTCCTTATTTTGTCAGCTGAAAAAGGCTGAGCAAGAGGTGAGATAGAGAAAAAAAGGTCACCACATTGTATAAAGGAACAGAGCTTCTGCAACCATCACACAAGGCAGCGCACACACAAGAGACCTGCAGTCCCACTGTGACCCACATAAGGTGTGGTGATACAGCAGCACTACACCCTCCACTTGGACAGGTACATGACAATGTTACACAAATTCCATCTGAAAAATAAACTTTATTATACATACAGGAGCTCATACCCCAGGAAGCTATAGACAAAATATTTGGTCACTGAGTTTGACATAGTTAAAGTTCACACTGATAATCATGGACAGTCCACGAAGGGAGATGGAGCGCCAGTGCTCTGGACCTGCCAGAGATCCAGCTGGTTGAGCTACCGGTGGAATCAATCCATCCTCAAACAGGCTTTCTGCACTGGCTAGAGCAGCTCAGTTTATCAGCAGTATCAAAAGAACTACCTCTTTCCCATGGGAAAAATGCGACTGTTAATGCTCTGCTAAGAGGCAGGTACGATTCTCCTGGCCAGGACTCTGAATGGAGCGACCACTCGGGATCTGACAGCGAACGCAACTGGAACTTCCTTTGCATTCAACATTCTCCTTCTGGAAGAGGGCAGTCTCAAACTCAGGAACCTTTTAGGAAACATATGGAAATATATCCATATTTCCATATATCCTAAACGATCCAGTCCATTTGCATCATTTGATTTGGGTCCAAATATGCCCAAACACGCCCAAACACCAGCACCAGCTTTGTACACCAGATACCAGGTTTCAGAACTCTGGCTCCTTCCTCAGCACAGGAGAGAGTGTTTATTCCTGGAGTTTCTGCCTTTGCTTTGGGCCCACACAGCACATTATGGACCCCTCCAACACAGCATGTGCAGGTTCAGTCTTGTGATGAGTGGATGAGAAGGCAGGAGCAGGGCTGCTCTAATTTCTAGAGGTAAGGCAGCACCTTCCATCATGAGAGGTGCACAAATGCTATAAATAGGAGAGTTTTTAACTTAAGAGCTAAACAGTTTCATGTTTCCTATTCCTTTTAAATAACTAAATTATTGGCATTATTTTACAGGCTTGTCAGGGCAGACATATGACTGATTTTAAATGGAATGCTCACCAGGGCCGGATATACTAATTTTGGCCCTTCTTCAACAGGAGATGCAACTGAGCAGGAAACATGATTTTAAGATTCACATTGCTTAAAGTGCCCATACCTTCCTTAGGATATGCATTTCAGATAGCTTTGAGCCATGGAGCAAATCTAAGAGGTGGAAGAAAGGGAAGACAATTCTTTTACATCCAGCTACAGTGCTCCCCCAACCCCACTCATAGATTCAGCCTAAGAGGGGGAAGATTGCGCAGTTTTAGAAGTACTGAAGTACTGCAGCAACTCAAGAGTATTTTTCTTATTCCTACTGCAGCACAATACTATCTAAAATGAGTGGTACTACTTCCAGGCACAGGAACAGATGCTGTCCTTGAGGCTTGCAGCACAACCCTGGCTCAGAAAACGAACCACTCGTGTAGAAACACCAAGGGAAGGGCAGATCTCCTGGGAGCAGTTCCCCAGCCCCAGCACTGACTCTGACAGCAGCACTCAGGTGCTGGGTGCAGCTGCTGCTTCAGGGCTGGTTTGGGAAAGGCTGCAGCCAGGACAAGTGCCGCCCTTCTACGAGGGTGTGCAGGCCCTCGGCACACACAGGGCTGAGGCTCGAGGAAAGGCTGTCACTCCTGTTCACAGGTGGCCTGTAAAGCACAGGAAGAGCAGGACGTGGAGAGCAAGCAGATACATGGCCACGAGCAGGGGCAAGTGGGTCCGGGAGCGGAAGAGAGAACGTAACAGGCGTCGTAGTCCCAGAGTGCTCCGAGCCTGGAAGAGTAAAGAGAGGTTCCAGTCACTACAAGGAATGGCTGTGTCCCCAGCTGCCGTCATCCAGAACTCCGCAGATCATCGAGGTATGTTTGTTTAAGCTAATGAGCATAAAACATCCCCAAATCATTCCACTGTCAGGCCTAACACTAGGGCAATCCTCATGAAATATTCCCCTTCCCCTGCTCTCTGCAGGTTGTCCATGAACCAGCCCCATCCCATTCTTTCCACAGCATGGCGAGAGCAGAAAAACTACAGTCCCCAACCAATTTACGTGTGTCTACAGAGCAATTTAACTGCTGTAAGTTCACAGTTTCTTGAATCAGCTGGGGCTCACACAACTGACAGCTGTGAATGTTAAATTCTTACCCTGCTGGAATTATTATCCATGGAGTCGATCAGCAAGGACTGCTCATGACCTGGAGTCATATCAATGCTGGCACTTAAGGAAGATGCCCACTCACTTGACTGCAACCTGCCACAGCAAACATGAAATTAAATTCAGTTTCTTATTATGATGCCCCAAATAAACACTGTAATCAAGCTTAGGAAAGAAGGTATTTCTCAAAAAAAGAAATTAACCCCTGCAAGCAAGCCCTGGCTTCACTTGCCAAGAGCTGGTTCCATTTGTACAGGTGTCAGGTCTCCTGAGCTCACACTGAGCAAAGGAACAGGGTGACACAATTAGCAAGAGTCCTTCCTCCTTTCAAGTGAAATTCTATAGTGTGACTTGAAAGAAGCCAAGAGGGATAATACACCTGTGTGTTTTAACTTCTGTGAAATTATTTTGGAAGCCAGCTCTGGCTGCAATCGTGCCGGTTCTTCCTATTTTCTAGTGACAGAGGCAGCAGTCACATCCTGGGGCCACCATTCATTAGTGAGATCAGCTGCAGGAGGCTTTTATAGACTTTAATGCCAGAAGGAGCTACAGTTGTCCAAACTGTGTAGCAATTACCACAGAACTTCATCCAGAATTGTTCCACACAGACCATTGTTTTTTGGCTGAATCAGCGAGTGTGGCTGAAGAAAGGCATTGTTTTCACGTAAAAGACCCACTAAGTCCCTAACTCCAGTTACTTGAACAACCAGGAAATGCACAGCACGAGTGCTTACAATCAGGTCATTTGCTAAAACCCCCTCCATAGTCAACGAGGAGAATCAAGCATTTTGATCCTGCTGCTCACTGCATCTTAATTCCAACACCCGGTCCAGGTCAGCTGCCTTTGTTCTGCTGACTCTCAGGGCTTCTGTGCAGTGCCCTGAGATTTGCAGAGTCCTCTGCACTGCAGACCCCAGTGCCGACCCACAGGGCAGGAGAGGGGTCTAGGCAAAAGCTAACCCTGGGAAAGGAGGACAAAAGTCCTTTCTCCTAAGTGTTTAATTGTTTCTCAGTAACTGAATTAATGAAAATTTTATGTTAATTGGTAATGCATTATAAATGAGTGACATTCTTCAGGTCAAAACTGTTTCATGCATGACAGACAAGTGCTTACTGAGGAAACAAATCCCCTGGAAGCATGAGAACTCCTCTTTGGTCTGCACCCAATTCTCAGTCTCCAAATTCTATTTTCCAGCAGTTAATTTAACTAATTGAGAAAGCTGGCATCTAATTTCTAGACAGAACTTGTCCTAACATCTCATCATTTGTCTTATTCCATCTGCCTACAACTGAATGAACTGAATTTGCTCAACTCTGGAAAACACTTTTTTACAGTAAGAGTGACTGAGCACCAGGCCAGTTGCCCAGGGAAGTTGTGAAGTCTCCTTTGGAGATACTCAACAGACATCTGGACATGGTCCTGGGCAACTGGGTCCAGGCTGAGCAGGGGGTTGGGCCAGATGGTCTTTGGAGGCCCCATCCAACCTCAGCCTTTCTGTAATTCTGTGACAGACATGGAAGTTGTCTCTGTGCCCCCAGTGCCACCTGACAGAAGGATGTGATGAAGCGCAAATGAAAAACAGGGATAGTGAAAACACACTTCTACGTGTCAAAAACACACTTCTGTGGTGATAGTGTTTGCTCAGGCTGCCTCACCTCCTGATCTGATCCTGTGCTGCAAAAAGTGCCTCCTCTGCAGCAAGACGACGGTCTCGTTCTTCCTCCAGCTGCTCCTCTAAATACTTCATATCCTGCTTTGTGCTGCTATGTAAGTGTTCTGTTTCAGACAACCTGTCAGAAAATAAAGCATATGCCAAAAAAGGCTTAATCCACGGACTACTGTGATTCTATTGTATTCACTGATGCACTGTGTGAACAGACTCAAATTACCTCCCAGCTCACACAGGAGACTTAGTCATCTTTACTGTATTTAAACTGTTTGGAAAACATGAGAGAAGATAAATCTCTTGAAACTTCTGTTTCACATCAGAAAGGAGTTCCTTGGCTCTGTCAACACAGATCCACCTTCTGAAAGTTATTTTGAAAGGGTTTGATGAATCACATTCTAGATCATAGTTTCAGAAGGCTACAAGGAAGTCTGCACTACATCTCAATTCCAGACACACTCTCAGGCTACAGCCTTGAGACCAGGGCCATTGATATACTTCAGCAGCTACTGAGGATGCAGCCCACCAGATCCAAGATGCTGGTTTGGCTGGCATTGCTGCTGCATGCTGTCCTTGTGGGTTTTTTTTTGAATGTCTAATCCAAAGAGCTAATGACAGCTACCAAGTGCATACGACAGCTCCTCCAAGTCCACAAGATCCTAGTGTGGGATTGAGTTTTCCCAACACACTGGTACAGAGTAAAAGCAACAGGCTCATCACTAGCCTCAAGGCCTCCATCAGGACCCCTGTTTTCTCAGACTTTCTTTACCTCAGCTGCAGCTCCTGCAGTTCAGGTGTGTAAGTGCCTCTCTGTGGCTCATTCTTTTCTTGGGGGGCTCCTGGAGCGGCGTCTGTCGCAAACAGCTCCTGAAAGAACACAGGAATGTCCTGCAGACTGCACTGAATGCAGAGGACACACAGCCACTACAATGCTGGACAGTTGGCAGAGCCAATTGAAATGAGCTTTTTCCTGCTGTGCAGCAAGCCCAACTCCCTTACCATGCTCTTGTCTGCAGCCTGCAGCTCCTGGAGCTGCCTCTCGAGCACTAAGCAGCGGTTCAGGACCTCGCTGTAGTGCTGATGGCTCTCACAGATGCTCCGACTGCTCCCATGGAGCTGGAGGGAGAGGGCATTTTTCTCCTCAAAGACCTGTGATAGCTGAGAAGAGAACACAGCTGGCAAGCAAAGAAACTGATTTTGTGAAAGCAAAATTGTTCTCTAACTGAGGTTAAGAATTCCCTTGAGAACATATAACTGCCACGCTGCCCATCACTAACATCCAAAGACCAGTGAATCTCCAAGAGTAGCTTGTGGCAAAGGTTTCTGGAACAGCAGTCTCAAAACATCAAGGAGATGGACAGAGTACTAAATATCCAGAACAAGATTTATAAAGTGCTGATATTGACCTAAACCTCTCAGAAATACCATCAGTAAATTATGATTTTGTAGTCTCACTTTCTCCTTGAACACAACTCTTTTTCTCAAGATGGATAAATTCTGGGTCTTCTATTTCAGTGTGGGAATTGACTGATTGTGATTCTGCACTGAAATGCAGGAAGTGTTTCAAGCTGGCAGGTGGAAGTGCAGATGACAAGCCTGCCTTCCCAAGGAGGGACTTCCTTCAGCAGCACAGAAAGCAGGAGGGTAGAAAGTGCTCCCAACAGAAGACACGGAACCTGTAAACAACTTTCTTCATATGGTCTCACTCTCTGGTCTTCATCTCTCCCCATCCAACTTCTTTCCCTCACTGTCCCCTCCATCTATCCTCTCTTCCCCCCTCTTCCCTTCTCTCACCTGTTTTTTTCCTCCACTGCCCTCTTCCCTGCTCCTTTCTCCCTTTGGTCTTCCTGGGAGAAAGGGCACTAAATTGCAGTGGCAGAAAAGCTGCTGATTCAGACCCTGTCACTGAGCCTGCTGGATGGGACCTGCATGGGGCCGGGATATCCTTTGGTCCACACAGAACAGCTGTCCCACTCATGGCTTCTCTCCCCAGTGCTCTGGCTGACCCCAGCTGCTCACTGCGGGAGAGCAGTGTGGGACACGGAGGATGGGCTCTGGTGTTGTGTGAGTCCTGTTCGGCAACAGTGAATCCGTCGGTGTGATTCTAACACCGCTTTTCAGAGATGTATTTCTGATTTTGTGCTACTTCACTGAATGCCTGCAAGGACAGGTTCATTCCTGCTTCCTGAGCCCTATTCCAGCCTAACCCTCCCCAAATTCCTCATCCCTGACTGCAAGCAAATATAAGGCATGGATCAGTACCTTGCTGTTTAACTGCTGAATTCTGAGCTCTTTCTGGTGCAGTTCTTTCAGACTGTCACTTAGCTGGGCCTGGAGGTGTTTCATCTCTGTTTCTAGACTTGAAAAGTCTCCTTTCAGGACTTCTGGAGAAATCTGCCAAGGAAAGAACAATGAAAAGTATACTGCAAATGTAACAACTCTCTCTTGTGTTAAGTCCTCTCTTTTCAGTATTCCAAGGTCAAACCAAGCGTTATTCCTAGACCTGGAACTCAATCTGCTCAGGCAAAAGAGCAAATGGGGAATAAACAGAAATATCCTAAAAGCCATCTTAAAATACAAACAGTTAGGAAAGATCACCAAACTTGCACAAATGATGGATTCTGCTCAACAGTTGTTTTAAAGCTGTTTACAATACAGGAAGGAAAAAAAAAAAGGCACATGAATGAGAAAAGAAGAAACAAACAAAAACCTAAAGCAATGTCCACACCGCTCTAATCTACAAAACCCAGAAGGCCAGCACTGAAGAATCCTCCTGGAAAGCATCCCATGAACACTGTTCAAGCTTTTTCTTTGCATATATGGATGGGTGTATCAAAGGGACAAGGGAGATTTGCTACCCCCTCCACTGACATAAACCACTGGAACATTGCAGACACGGGTGGGAGAGTTCTCTCTTGGCTCTGATGCACTGCACTGTGCATGCAGCCTTCCCCAGACAAGCAGAATACCAAGCATATTCCACTCCACTTTTAGGACTGTATAAAAGAGGAATAATGAGAAGGTGCAGTGTTCAAGCCTCAGCCTCTCTGGGCTTGAACCAGCATTGTAGATCCCTCTTACAGTAAAAAACAGCAAGAAAACTGTAATAGAAAACTTAAAAATTAAGATGTGACATTGAAATGAGAACTAGGACAGAAAATCTTAGATTCAAAGACAGTGCAAGAGGGCTACTCTAAAACAGCCAGAATACACACCTGAGAAGTTCCATGCTGCCCCAGAGGACACAAGGTGCCTAGGAAGCCCTGTCTCTTTTACCCTTTCTTGAAACATTGGAAACCAGGAACTTAAGGAAGAGCACTTAAGAGTATGCCGTATTTTCTACAACTTTCAGTGATGCCACTTAGACCGTTGGCATTAGCTTCAGAGGCCTCGCAACCACATCCAATACTGCAGTCTGTAGGAGCTGGATGCAGGCAACACATGCTCTTCTGGCTGACTTTCAAGCTTCACATAAAGAATCTGTATCTTTCCTTTCCACCCACCTTACTTTGGTGCTGTTCCTCTGTGGTTTGAGACTTGCTGAAGGGCAGCCTCATTTCCTGTGCGATCCTTTGTAAATGGCTCAGCTGCTTGTCCTTCTCTGCTATGGCCATCAGGTACTGCTCCTTCATGCTGCTGCTCTGCTTTTCCCAGGTGGTCTTCTCCTGTCTGCCCAGCACAAAACAAGGGAAATTACAAGGAAGTTACCAGTACCACTTACGATGTCCACGTATCCAGCTAAGAATGAGCCAAGGGTGATTCAATCCTCACCTCATGCTAGACATGAAGTTTTATAACCAAGCCAAGCTACGACAACCCACTTAAGCACAGGAACCTTAAAGTTGGTTTAAGGAAGTTTTCTGTATTGGGTTGAACCCTTTGGATTGTTCCATGCTGTCCTAGAGTGATTTTTTTCACACTTTTTGTGTTCCTGGACATTGTTTTCATCTCGCTGTACAGAGTTTTGTCAAGGAAGTCACTGGCAATGCCACTTGTCCCCATAATAATTTCTCTGCATGGTCATATGTGCACCAGACGCAGTACTGATCCCACCGCACCAACCTGAAGCCATCACTTCATGTACAGTGTAAAAGCTACACAGGAAATAAACCTCCTGCTTTCTGTCAAGATAAATAAAATTTGTAATATGCTACAAACTTTACAAGATCTGAAGTGTTAATTCGAGGGTCATATTGGGGGCAGGGGGAAGGGAGAGAACTACAAGTTCTTATATCACTCTGGACAAAGATAAGCCATAGAACTTTCTACAAAGAAAATCCCACTCTTTTCATTCCAGCCTCAGGCATTCTTAAATGGATCTCTGAACTATCTGAAAGCATTTCACCCTGTTTTCAGAACAGAGCATATTTGTCTGACTAGTTTTAGTCCAGTTGGAGAAGACAATTTTACTAGACTTGAATTACAGAGAGAATTAAAAAAACAAACATAGAAGACATAGAGCAGGTGAAATAAAGGATTAGACAGCCATACAAAATTAGTATGTTCTAAACTATGATACCAGTGGGATAATAAAGGGTCTTCAGCAGCAGCCTGGAATGGAGAGTACTGTGATCATATACATAAGCTCCAGTACAAGAAACAGCCTCAGTTTCCTCTCCAACAGATGATACTGACCACTGGATGAAGGAAATAAAAACTAAAAGGTCATTGATCTATTTCACACAGGAACTGACCTCCAAGCTGCTGGGCTGTAATTCTGAGGCAGCAGCTGAATGAGAGAAAGACGTGTTCTCTCCTGGCCAGGGCAGAGTGCCTTGGTGTCACCTGGCACAGTCCAGGCTGAGGTTCTCAGCATTCCCTCCACCTCTGCCCACAACCGCTCTTTGAGAGAAATAAACACATCTGCAACCTCGCCGAGGCAGGGAGCAAGATAGACAGTTCACCTGAGTTGCTGGAGCTCCTGCTGGTACACAGCTCCTTCTTGCTTCAGTTGTTCCTGCAGACGGAGCTGTTTGTCTGCCTCTTGCTCCCACTGCTGCAGTTGTGCCTTTAAGCGAGAATTCTCAGCGGCTTCCACCCCGACCAGGATGTACTGCTGCTGCAGATTCTCCAGCTCTCTTACCTGCAGTTAAAGAGAAACATCAGTGTGTGACAGCTGAGCAAGCATCAGGTTCATTACTTAGAACTCTTCAAGAGCATTTCTCACTGTGGTGTCTGGAGGGAAAAAAGATGACATTCAGATGACAGAGGAACTAGAAACTAAATAATCAAACACAGCAGTGCACTAAAAACTGCTCAGCAAAAAACCCCTCAGACAATTCTATTGTTAATGAGGGCAGTGAGTTTTGAGCCCTCCCATGAAGACGTGATATACATTAACAAAAAGACTCCAGGCTACAATATTACTTATCTTATTCAGAGGAAAACTAAGTGACACAGAAGGAGCTGGTTAAGCGTAACTCCTGAATCTGGTATTTACTGTAAACCAGGAAACTGATAAGTAAAATCCTTTTGGCTCTCCAATTCCAGTCAGGCTGTAATTAGAAATAAGCTGTTGTTACACATGCACCACTGCAATTGTTTTTGAAGACAAGAAGACATGGCTGACTCCAGAGATGGGACAGTGCTTAGTGAGTGGCAGTGGGACATAACAAACTCTGTCCTCTGACCAGTAAGAACAACTCTGGAACTTGCTGGGCTGCACTGTGCCAGAGACTATACAAACACAGACACATCCAGTGTGCAGGCAAGGATGTCAAAAGGAATCTGCAATGTCTTGTACCTGCCTTGAAAATCAGCTGCCAAGAGGAAGAGGAAACTCAAGTCTTTGTTCTAGTCTTTTTTAGAAATCTAAGGCAAATCAAATGAGTTGACACAGATGTGAACTAAGCAAGTTAACAAGGACCTTATTTCCATGATTTCATATCTTAAACCAAGCCAACAGAGAATCCATCTGAGAAGTTAACAAGGAAATCACAGCCTCCATGCCAGAGAAAGTAATATAGATGGCCCATACCAGATCCATGGCGTCTGATGGAGCATGCCCACAAATGCCACGGTCATTGGGAGGCAACTCCATTACCTTTGAAAGGTCATGGTGACCCAAGAGGCTCCTGGAGACTGGAATAATGCCAATGTCATCCCTACCTACAAGAAGGGCAGGAAAGAACTGTGAACCTACAGCCTGGTCAGCCTCATCTCCATCCCTGGGAAAGTGAGGGAGCAACAATTCCGGAAACCGTTTCCAGATACATGAAAAAACAGGTTGGCCAGAGGAGCTGCGGAATATCTATCAATGGAGATATTCAAAATCCAACAGGACATTGTACAGAGCAACCTATTCCAGCCAACCTTGTTTGTGCAGGGGGGTTGGACTAGAAGATCTCCAGAAGACCCTTTGAATCTCAACTATTCTGTGATTTTGTGAAGAGAATTGCAATTATCAGATCTAAGCGAGCTGGATTTTAAGACTTAAAGATCCAGACCTCCCTGTGGTCCTTTAAGTAAGAGCAGGAAAAGAGAACACGGACTTACTACTCTGTCTCTGTCACTCTGCAAGGAGGCCAGTGCCTTCTTCAGACTCTGCACTTCTGAAGAAGTGGTGGAAGTGCTCCCTTCTGCTTGTTGTTTCACTTCTTCAATCTTACGTTTTTTGTCCAGTTCATTCAGCAGACGGTCTCGGTCATTCTGCAGGCTTGCCATAGCCTTGGAGAAAGATTTGACTTGGTTGGAAGAGCCTTCCAATTCCAAAGACAAGCGGAGAAGCTCATCATCTTTAGCTCTGAGCTGCTGATTAAGTTTCTCAATCTGGGCCAAGAGACCTCTTTCATCACTAGCCTCCTGCAGTTCTGTCAGCTCAGACCTCAGCATATCTCGGTCCCTGGCAGTGGAACGTTGCTCCTCTTGTAGCTGAGCCATCTGTTTCTGAAGATTCTGCACTAGACTCTTTTGTTCCTCTAAGTCTGCAGAGTGTTTCTGTTTCAAAACATGAAGCTCTTCATTGGCCTGGTCTCGGCTATCCTGAAGAGAGCTCATGGACCTCCCAAAAGACTGAATTTGAGCTCTGAGATCTTTGTTTTCATCTGTGACTGCAAGCAATTTCTGTTCCATTTCCATCAAGTCCCGTGCCAACTCTGCTACTCTCTCTTCTGCTGTCTCGGTTTCGTTCCTCATTATCCCTGCATCATGATGCAGGTGCTTCAATTCCTTCCGAAGCCTGTCCTCTGCCTCTCCCACTCTCTTGGCTGCATCCCTTTGAACACATTCTAGCTCCCCCTCAAGTTCTGTTACTCTTTTCTGGGAGAGGGAAAGCTCATGACTCAGTTCTTGTACCTCTTTCTCTCGAGCCTTCAGTTCTGCTTGACACTCCACAATGGGACTCCCCTCATGTAACGCTGCCATCTCACTCTGCACCCGGGACAGAGAGGACACAAGAGTTTCAATCTCTTGAGACATACTGACTTTATCCTCTCTTAAAGCTTCCACGTGCTTCCTGAGATCATCCTGAGTACGCTCTGACTCTTTCAGCTGTGTTTCTATGCTGGCCTTCTCATTTTCCAGGGTTTGGATCCGCTGAAGCTGTATTTTGAGAAGTTGCTTCTGTTGGGAGTCCTTTATTGAAATCACTTGGTTAAGGTCTTCTCTGTACCGCACCAACTCTGCGTTCAGCTTGGCGTTTTCAGAGTTGAGGTCATCCATCTGGCTATGGAAACTTCTCATTTCTTCCTTGAGCTTGTTGTTTTCAGCAGCAGCCTCTTGAATCAGCTGGTCTTTTTCCAAGATCATAACAAGATGGTGTTCTTCAAGCTGCTTGTAGTCCCTCAGTATGCGGTCTCGGTCGTCCTGCAGAGATGACATGGACTTAGTGAAGGAGTCCAGTTGTGCCTTCTGCTGCTTACTTTCTTCTCTGCTTATCTTCATCTTTTCAGTGAGATGATCAAGTTTGTCATGAAATTTGTTCTTCTCAGTTTCCAAGGCTTTTCGATCTTCTTCCTCCTTACTTAGCCTAGACTCCAACTCTTTCAGCTCTTCAGAATGTTGCTGCTGTAATTCAGCTAGAGCAGCCATAACTGCTTCTTCTTTGGCAGACAGCAAACTCATGATCTTTTGATCTTTGGCACTGGTTTCTTCATGCAGCTTATTTGTTAGGTCCTTGGAAGCCTGCAGATCAGCTTCAAGCTGTTCACAGTTGAGTTTAAAATTCTGGATACTGGTCTCTTGTTGCTTGACCACAGCCCCCAGCTCTTCCCTGGCCAGCTCACATTTGGTGAAGGAAATCTGTAAGTCAGCAAGCTGGTCTCTCAGGCTGCTGATTTCTGACTCCAGTTCCTGCTGTTCATTCTGAGACTTGCTGTACAATTTCTGAGACCCCTCAAGCTGAGTCAAAAGCTCCTTTTTTTCCTCCTGCAACATTTCACATGTTTTTTGATGATGCTGAATCTCCTTCCTGCAGTCAGCTTCCCAGTCTTTCTTGTTGCTTTCCAGCCTGAAAACAGAAAAGATAAAGTTTGTCAAAAATCCAGACAGTATCTCAGTATGTAAACCCACACTAACACTGTTCTTATACAAATTTAGAAAAGCCACAGAATTGCTTTTACTTAAAGAAAGCAAGCTGGAAATATCTCTCAATTTAAAATTCCAGATATCTTTTAAAGTTCTGACTGCACTACTGCCTGAAAGGGGTGGTGCTAGGGGAATATATTATTTTAAAGTTGTTCATGTCAATACTGAAAAAAATGGAGGCACTTAAATACTGAATGTCATCACCTCCTTGTCATTACATTACTTCTCATCCATTGCAACTAACAACAAAAACAACCTCACACCACCTCAGGAGGAAATTGCTGATCTGATACCTTTGATGTCCATTCCGTGCTTCAGCGTGCAAAGACACAGCATACAAACTTTATAAAACAATTTACTCGTATAAGAATGCTTTGGTTTTGAATTTTGGAAATACACAGATGTATACACATTTTGATAGGTTTCCATAGCTCCATCTTCCCCTTAAAATTTATTTTGGGATTAAACTGGAATTACGTATCCCAATGCCCTCTTGACCTCTCAGTGCAAAAACCCCATGCAAAAGAAACTCTTTAATTAATCTGAAACTTGAAAGACTCTGGATAGTAATCGGATGGTGAGTGCTTGTCACAGAGAACAGATTTAACACATTTATCCTAATGACATGAAGAAGAACTATTCCAGAGAGATCACCCGGGGTCCTTGTGCAGACAACAAATACAAAGTAACACTTTCCTGATAAACTTCCCCTACCACAGCTTATTTACCCGGATATATGAGTCTGGAGTTCTTCCACACGCATGGTCATGTCTTTCATCTGGTTCTTTAGCATAACACAAGCTTCCTCTTTTGAACGTATTTCTTCTTCCTTCTTTTGAATAGTTTCACTGAATTTCTTCTCCCATGTTTTTGATTCATCTATCACTCTATCCCTATCATCCTGAAGGGAAGACATGCTCCTGGTGAAGGCTGCAAGCTGGGCTAGCGTTTTGTTTAGACTACCTTCCAGTTGCTTGGCTTCTTGATCCTTTGTCTTCAAGGAGTCTTGCAGATTACCAACAGTTGTTTCCATATGGTCTTTCTCCCTCTGTAATGTTACCAGCTTCTCTTCCATGTTTTTGATCTCCTTTGAGTGCTTGTCTTTTTCCTGCTCCAGTCTTCTCTCAAAGTCCTCATCCTTTTTCTTCATTTGAGTTTTAATTTTCTCTTTGTTTGCTTGCAATTCTTCTTTCACTTTGATACTCTCAGCTAGAACCCTTGCTGCCTCACTCTGAGTGTCATCCAGCACTACTCTGCAGAGAGCAAGCTCTGCCTGGGCTTTCTTGGTATCTTCAGCTGCTTTAGCTGAAGTTTCTTTGGCTGCTTCTACCTCTTTCTGAGTCTCTCTCTGCAGAAATTCCAGAGCTTTAACAGTTCTTTCTAAACTACTGGTTTTTTCCTGGCTTTTAATACAGTCTTTCTGCAGCTGCTTAATCTCCTGCTGTTTCTGTTTCAGCAGTTCTTGAAGCTCCTTTATATGTGTGCTGCTTTCTCCCCTCCAATTGTATTTTAGCTTTTCTATAAATTCCTTTTGCTTTTCAGAACTTGCTTTGCTTTTCTCCTTTGCCATCTGACTTTTCTCCTCCTCCAGTTTGTGCATTATCCTCTGCAAACTCTGAAGTTCATGTTTCAGTTGATCATTTTTGATTTGGAAGTCTGTTGCATCTTGCTGATAGTTTCCAATACTTCCATTAAGTTCTGCCAGTTGATTCATGAGCCTTTCTTCCAAGTCATCCTTTTCAGCCTCCAGAGCATCCTTCAGTGCTGTCATTCTCACCAGGTCGTCTTTGGCTTTTTGGACCGTTTGCTCCATCTTTGCTACTGTAGCCTGCAGATCATTCACTTCATGGACTTTCTCTTCCATTTGGTGCTCTAAAGCCCTTTTCTCACCTGCTAAAGTCTCGACACACCTGCGGATGTCACCCAGCTGTTGCTCTGAAGCCTTTCTATTATCTTCCAGCTCTGTAATTCGCTTGGTGAGGTCAGCTATTTGCTGTCTGTAGATACCAGGATCCTCGTAAGGTCTACCACTTTCAAATGCCTCTTGTTCCAGCTCTGCAGCAGGAGGCTCTGGTCTAAAAGTTTCTTCCATTTGATTTTCAGACCCTTCCATTGGTGATGGTGTGGCAACTGCCTCATTAGTTTTTTCCCCCATTGTCTGCTGAGCAACATACCTGCCTACAAGTTCTCTGCTTTCCTTCAGTTTAGATTCTGTTAACTGCAAAAGGCACTTCAAGTCCATGATCTCCTGATTAAGAGACTCCTTTTCAGCCATTACTGTCTCAAGCTGAGTAGAAAGAGACTGGCACTCCCTCCTAGAGCACTCCAGATCTTCTTTCAGGCTACCGTTTGTAAAGCTCTCTCCGGTCCTGTGTAGCTCTCCATCTGTAAAATGCATTTCTGCTCTCAGCTTCTCATTCTCCTCTTCTAGTTCCAGGATTTTTTGCTGCTTTGATTTTGCAAATTTCCTCATTTTCTCCTTCATTTCATCCATTTCCTGTCCAGCTTCCTGTAGCTGCTTATCTGTTTCCTCTTTTTTTGCTTCAGCCCTTTTTAGCTGAAGGCAAATTTCCTGCTTTTCCTGCCTAACAGTTTCCAACACACGCTGAATTCTCTCAGCCTCATTACTCACATTCTCATACGACTGCAGCAGAGTTTCATACTCTCCCTGAAGCTCCTTGTATTTCTCTTGCCACTCAGAACTCTCAGTGGCTTGAAGGCTCTTCAGTGATTCCACCTCCTTCTCCAGCTTCTCTTTCTCTAGAACAACTCTGTCCAGAGTAAGTGTAAGATTTTTACAGCATCCATCAAGATTCTGATTTTCTCCAAGTAGTTTATCCATTTCTGCATTAAGTTTTTCTCGCTCTCCAGTGAGGCATGCTAACTTGTCTGTTAAGGTATCTGTTTCTTCAACATGGCCACATATTTGGCTTTCCATATTTGTCAGCTTGACAGAAAGACTGTCAATAGTAGTTTTAGCATTAGCCAGCTCTTCTTTTAGAGATTTGTTCTCCTTTAGTGCCTCTTTTCTAGAGATAAGTGCAGCTTGCAACTTTCTCTGCATTTGATTCTTTTGTTTAGCTGCTTCTGCACTGTCCTCTTGCTTTTCCTGAATTTCAAGCATCTCTGTTTGTAGTCGCTTGCTTTGCTCCTCGTGCACCTGAGCCTGAGCTTCCAACTGACTACAGAGTCTTTTGACTGAGTCCTCTTTTTCCAGCAATTGTGCCTGCACGTTATTGAGAGCTTCGCTTTTCTCCTTTAACTGCTGGTTAAGAAATTCCATTTCTTCATCCTTTTGATGCACAAGGATTTTCAGGTCTTCCAGACTGGCCACTCCAGAAAATTTTCCTTGACTCTCCTCCAATTCGGTCTGAAGACTTGCTCCCTTAGCTCCAGCTTGGTCAGAGGTCCTCTTTAGCCCTTCTATCTCTACAAACAACTGTGCTATGTGCTGTTGCAAATCAAAGATTAATTCTGATTTGTGAGCAAGTTCCCTTTGCATATGGCTGGCATTACATTCCAGTTTCTCTTTCTCTGTCTGCAATTTATCAAGGTGTTTTTTCAACTCTTCCTCAGAAACATCTGCAACCTGTACAAGCCTGTTATTTGTTTTATCTTCTGCTTCCATGCATGAAGAATCCAACCTGTCTTGACTCCCAAAAATACTCTCTGCCGATCCTTTCTGTTCTTGAAGTTGTCTGAGCTGAGCCTGGATGCTGTCCTTCTCTTTGCTTTGCTGATCAAATTGTTCTTGCAGGATGTTGTAATCATCTTTCTGCTGTTTCAGTTGTTCTCTGTGATGCCTGTCTTTTTCCTGAGCCTTTTTTATAGTGTCTTTGCGAGACACCAGAGCTTCTTGAAGTTTTTTTTGAAGTTGCTCTTTTTCTTGTTCAAGAACTGAAATCCTTTCTTTAAGAGCAGACTTTTGTTTTTCTTCCAGATTTGTACTTGCTGAACTGTGTTTTTCATTTTCTTCATCATCTTCTGGGCTTTCATTGGTTTCAGTTACTTTGTCAGGAATTGTCTGATGCTCCATGATTTCATCTTTAATTGAAACAGTGTTTGCCTTACCTTGCAAGCTTTGTCTCATTTCCTCAATCACTGCCTGCAGTCGTGCTTCAGTAGTTTCTTTATCCTTCCGGATGCTCTGCAACTCAGATTCCTTTTCAGAAAGCAACTGAATTAGATAGTCCTCACTGGGCTGGTTTTCAAGACCCATTTCTTTGCTGATCGTGCTTCTCATGTTTTCTTCTGCTGCAGCTGCCTGAGCCACTGAGGTTTCTGATTTTTGTTCTCTACTCAGTTGTTCTAATTCATTCTCCAGTTTGGTTACTTTCTTCTGAAGCTCCTTCCTGTTCACAAGTGCTGCTTGCAGCTTCCGCTTTACTTGCTCATTTTCTTTTCTCAGAAGTTCAACTTGATTTACTAATTCCTCATTTTCTTTACTCACTGCTTCTGTCTCATTCTGCTGCTCAGATGCCCCACATTTCAGACATGTATCTTTTGCTCCTATGTTCTGTTCTTTTTCTTCCTGGGCTTTTAGTAACAAACTTGTCTGCTCCTTTAGACTCTTCAGCTCACTTCCTAGAGAAAATTTCTCTTCATTCAGGAGGACCATTTTCTCAGACATGCTGACACTGATCTCTGTCATCTGTTGGTCCTTTTCCAGCAAGGCCTGTTGCAGGCTCTCTATAGACCTGGTGTGCTCAGCAACAAGCTGTTCTAGGCTTGCTGCCTCGTGTCCCTTTACGGCTAACTCGTGGGAAAGCTCTTCCATCTCTGCTGTATTCTTCCTCAAAAGTTGTCTTAGATCAAGTACTTCACATTCCTTTGTCTCAATCTGGCTTCTCAGATCCTTTAGTTGCATGTCCTGGTCAGAAAGCTGAAGTTGTGCTTCATCCAAGTCCTTTTGCAAAGCTTCAATTTTTATATCCTTGGATTTAAATTCATTTTTAAGGCTCTGGATTTGCTCTCTTAGAAGACTGCTCTGACTGTCTGACAGTCTCCGCTTTTCTGAAAGAGCCAGTTCTTCCTCCAGTTGCTTCACTTGCTCCTTCAGTTCTGTTATGGTAGAAAGTTCTTTTGCCTGACTCAAGAGCTGATCTTGTTCTTCAGTCAAAACACAAAATGTACTATTGGGATCCTCTCTTTTTTTTCTGTATTCCTCAGC
Source organism: Chamaea fasciata (assembly GCF_029207755.1). Lineage (NCBI taxonomy): Eukaryota > Metazoa > Chordata > Aves > Passeriformes > Sylviidae > Chamaea > Chamaea fasciata. Next base: position 183,792 of record NW_027094090.1, on the reverse strand, counting down.
CAACTGGTTTAGCCTACTTATTTCTGCACACTTTTCTTCTAGTTCTTTCCTAAAGGATTCTTCTGATTTCTGCAGAATTGTTTGCAGTTCTGTAATTTGGTTTTGTAACTTTATCAGCTCTTGAGATTGAGCGGTGCCAGGGCTTCCCTGAGGCTGTTCCTGGAAACTGATTCTGTCTTCCTGAAGAAAGCCAATTTGCTGCACTTCTGTTTCTCTCAGTAATGAGACACTCTGTGTATCAGAAGCCACTTGCTCTCCCTTCTCCAGACACTGTATCTGTGAATTCTCTTCCAGCTGGTTAGCTTCTGTTTGGCTGCCTGTAGAAGTTTGGCCACTGGGGCCCCTGAGTTGGCTTTTCAGAAAAGTTATTTCTTCTTGGGCTTCTTTCAGTTCCACCAGCAAAACTGACAGCTCTTTCTGCTTCTCTGCAGCAATATATTCTAGAATTCCAGACGGATAACTTTCCTCAGTAAACTGCTTGCTTTCATTGGTAAAGCCATCTGTTCTTGCCTGAAAGAAAATAGCAGGTATCATTTTTCCTTTGAATCTTGTGAAAGGGACACTTTTCAAAGTATCTGCATTGCACATTTTGTAGCTTTTGCAGCTTTCTGAAGCTGGCTTCCGCAATAAATAGAAGCCTTGCTAATAATAGGGGGAATCTGTCTTGGCAGGGGGGGTAGACTAGGTGACCTCCAGAGGTCCCTTCCAACCCCAACTATTCTGTGATTTTGTGACTTCCCAGGTCACTTCTGCTAATTTGTTTCTGAAGTTGCAGCATGAAAGATTCTGGCTCCAGGATCAGACCATAAGGGCAACTTCCTATTCCCTTTTTTCCCTTTCTCTCTTGATTACAAGATAGTATGACTCTGAACAGTTTAAGTCCCCCCGTGATTCTCGCAAGCCCTCTAGTGTACTTAATCAGCCACATTTTTGTGGCATCCTATTCATAGCCTTTGAATAAGGAGGTTTTGTCCCCTATTCTATCTGCCTATTTAACAGGGCAAAGAAGCAGGATAGAAGCCCACATCCCAACCTGCGTCCATGTCCAAAGTGAAAGCATTAGATAAAGCATCTCGAACAAAGCGCTTGGCTTTTTCCAAATAACTATCTTAAGGTTTCTTCCCATCCCCCAAAACAGATTACAAAAGAAAAGCAGTCACAAATCCTCCCCAGAAAGCTTGGATCAACAGCCACCAATAAGTCAACACGCTGCACTGTAAAGGCTGCTCATCAGTTTGGCAGGTGGAAACAATTTATGGGGAACCATTAAAAGAGAGCTGCTCTTGAAAAGTCTGCTGTTGTAATGAAACAATCACTTTAAGTCACAGGAGGTTAAAAATAAGCCAACTCTTTGAGGCTTCTAAACTAAATTAAAGTTTTCATATCTGCAAGTGCATACAATTCTGAGACCAAAGGGGTTTTGGACTGCATTTGTACCTCAGAGAGCACGAAAGCGTCACCAAAAGGCTTTTGCATTTCAGAGTTCACCAGCTCTCCTGACGCACCTAGTGAGAAAAGGTACACTTGTCACCATCAGTGTAACGACTTGCAGGTGAAATCAGTGGGTAAGTGAAGGAACAATAAATGGGACCGGAGCTTCTATACAAGGTGAGAAAAGACAAAAAACAACAACAACAAAAAAGGCAGCAAACCAAGCACACAAGAAAACAAGCCAGAGTTTGAGTCTATGCAGTGCACAGACATCCTGTTGTAGGTTAACCCCAGCCACCAATACAGACCCTGCAGCTGCCATACAGCCCTGTGCAACTCCCTGTGTTAGCTGCATGCTGGCATCACCTGCACACAGCACTTCTGACCCCTGCAGAAGGATGAAGAGCAGAGACAAGAGAACCAGGTAATAGACTGGTTTGACTGTTTTGTTTTTTTCATGTGGGATGCAGGGGGGAACTAATTCCAGACACAATAGAAATTTACTGGCTTGCAGAGAAACACATAGTTCTTCATTTTATCTTAATTCTCTTCTGTGCCTTACACATCAGTCTTTGCATCTACAAACATGCTCCTTCAATCCATTCTCTCTTTCTAACCTTAGCAATCACTTTTTTCTTCTCTTCTGGTATACCCTACCCATCCCACATCAGAATGTTCTCTTCTACCTCATGTAAATATTTTTTACCCTCTGTAGATTATCATCTTTAGATGCTGACCTCAGAGCTCCTTTTTCTAAATCATTTTAAGATTTGCCCCTGAAACTTCTCAAATTTCCACAATTTTCTGGCCACGTGCCTTATTCTGTGTCCCCACCTGTAGAAGAAGAGCAGTCTACATAAGAGGCTGGAGCTTCCACAGTCCACAAGTCTTGCAATTTTGCCTCAGCACCAATATTCTTATTCTGTGGGTTGAAGAAAAAACACTGAGCTTTGAGCCAGGATCCTGATACAAAAAGACAGCTCTCTTAGCTGTCTACTGCTCTGCCAAGCTCTAAGTAAAACCTATCAGTCCCAAGTTTGGACACAACTATGAAGCCTAATGAAAACAAATAAATAAAGAAAGAAAAAGATTGGTTTTGATGTTAAGCAATAGACTAAGACATATCTCAGCAGATTGAGGTATACAAGGGTGCAATGATTAAAATAACTTCCTTCCCACCTTGAGATGATTTCTCTTCCATCTTCACTACTTCAAAGGGACTGGCTACAGTATCACAACCTTGCACTGACCACCCAAGCAGAGAAGGTGAGAAGTCCCATGTCTGTCAGTCTGTACCTCACAGTTCCAGCAGATAAAGAACCTGGAGTCTTCCCAACAAAGTTACACTGGGCTCTACCACACACACAAACCAATAACCCCACAAGAACCTTTTAACTGCTAGATGCCTTAACCTGGGTTTGGGTAACTGCATTACTTGGCCTAAAGCCATGGGTCAGGTGCACAAATGGTACAAATAGCTGTCCAAGTGTAAAAACTTAGATGCAAGCTATTTAGCTGTACTCCTTTTATAATAAGGACATTGAAATGGACAATTCCAGGGTTGTTTACACTGACCCATTTTCAACATTCACCTTGTTCTGGGTGAGTCACATGCTAAAGAACCTGTTTTCTCCACTGTTTATAAAGGGGCAGTAGAAGATAGTTCAAATGCTTATATCTGCCCTTGAAAAGACTATATGTGTGGGTGTGTGCATATTCCCACTGATCTCCCAGCAGGCAGCAGGAAGACAAGGGTGTGAGTCAAGCAGGATGAATGACTCAAAATGTTTTTCCAGTTCCAAATATCAACTTTTACCTTAATACTTCACAGTAACATACAAACCCTCTGACAGAGAGGAATATATTAGATAAAACACAGCATTAACCCTCCCCCTGTGGACAGGATGGGCCAGCAGAGCAGGCTGGAAAGAGTCAGACCTTGTGACCTAAGCCAACAACGGGTTCCACAGCAAATCCTCAGTACAGATGCACAGAGGCTGTCATCTCCCTCCCCATGCTAAGCATAAGGCCAAGCAGCAGGTTCCTAATCCTGCATTCTTCCCAACAGCCTGACTGCACTTGCACCTGCAGCTGGACACGCTGCAGCAGCTCAAGGACAGTGACCCACCCAAGGAGCACACAGCTCCCCCCAGCCAGGCGCCCATCAGGGCAGTGGGAGTGCACAAGGGCTGGTTTGAAAGGCATCTTGGATAATGACAGCTGAGCCTTCGGAATTTTATTTCCAGAGACCTTCTGCTGAAAAACTAACTCACAACAGGTAGAAAATAGCACAAATGTGGATTGGGTGGATGAAGAACACAAGAAATCCACACAGCTGGCAAAGGGAAACACCGTCTATTATGAACACAGTGCAAGCTGTATTTGGAAGCTATTTCTGTCTTTCACCATTAATCCAGTTAATAATAACCTTCCAAAGAGGATTGATAAAAAAGACCATGACAGCTTAGCCGTTTGAAGGCCAGTCCTTGACCTATTTTAGTTTTAGCTTATTTCAGCTGCTTAATCATTACCTGTTCTGCATCTTCTGCAACCATCACAGCTTCTTGCTGAGACTCCCAGAGAACAAGTTGCAAATGTGATATTTCTGAAACGTTCAAACACAATAAATTTCTTTGAAACTTAAGTCTTTGCTTTAGACAGCAACAGGATATTCTTCCAGGAACTTTCGAGAAAGGACACGTGGCTGTTAATAACACTTATGTAGTGGAGATACGTAACACGGTCATGGGATAATATGGGTTTAGTTTTTTTTTTTAGAGGCAACCACACAACCAACAAGCTGTTTTAAGCAGTTTCTAGAAAAGAATGATTGTTATCATACAGACATACTGAAAGACAGGTAATAGAGATTCGAGTTCTAAGAAACATTTTTATGAAGGAGAGCAAAGAAAGAACTATTGGAGCAAGATGTTTCAAATTTCATTTGGAAAAAATAATATGAGAAATTGTTGTAAATGTACAGAAAAATACATTCTGTAATTCATCTCAGTTCTAATTAATGTATTAGGTGAGGCCTCAGCTTTTTAGTATAGGAGGCAGCAAAGCAACGAATACTGTGTCTTCCCCAGAAACACCAACTTAGAAGAATTAAAAAAGCAGACCCCATTTTTGGGATCATGTTAACTAGCAATGATGGTATGAAAAATATGTTAATATATTTGCAAAATAAAACTCAGGACCAAGTTGAGGTCTGCTTGAAAGCACCAGAAATTGCAAAATATAAGATAACTATCTATAAATCCTTATTTCATTCTATCCAAGTTAGTACCGGATTACAGTGGGCAGTTTTAGGTATCCTACTTTAATCAAGACTGACAAATTCATGTCACAAAAAGGAGTAACAAAGTATTTAGAACCTATATAGCAGACTTGAAAGATGATGATTTTTTATGTTTAATTTAATATTTTGGTAGTTTTTAAAAAGAAATTACATCTCCTACTGTTTAAGATCAAAAAAAGTCAGTAATCAAGTGTTCAACACACCCACTGGGAACAGAATTACAACAGCAACAGCAGCAAAAGTTTGTTTTGAAGCAAACATGCAGCTAAACATGCATTGGGAAGGATGTTTTAAGTAACATGACAGTGAAGCTCTGAGTCACTGCATTTTTTCAGGTGGAATTCCCTTCAGTAGAGGGAGGAGCTGCTTTTTTAGAAACCTGACTAAAGTTATCCAAGTGCATTTTGGATGCACACAGTTGTAGCTTGGGGCATGATATCAGATTGAAAGCTGGATTTCTGTAAGGCCTTTGATACGGTCTCTCCAACACCCTTGCTACTAAATTGCTGAGATATGGGTTTGACAGGTGGGCTGCTAGGTGGGGCAAGGAACTGGCTGCATGGCTGTGTGCAAAGTCAATGGCTCAACATCCAAGTGGGAACCAGGTCCTGAAGAAGTCCATACTGGCACCGGGATTATTTAGTGTCCTAACTGCTGACAGTCATCTGGGGGGAGTGCACCCACGGCACACCTGCAGCCGCCACCTGGCTGAGCAGCTGATTTTGCTGGAGGGATGTAATGCCATCCAAAGGGACCTGGACAAGCTTGAGGAATGCAGCCATGCATCCCTTGTGCAGAGCAAGGTTTAGTGAGGCCAAGTGCAACGCCCTGCCCCTGGGCTGGGGCAATCCCCAGTACAGCACAGACTGTGGGGTGAATGGACTGAAAACAGGCCACAGGGGAAGACTTTGGGATTCTGGTAAACTCAAAATTGGACAGGAGTTTGGAAACGTGTGCCTGCAGCCCAGAAAGCCAATCATACCCCGGGCTGCACCAAAAGAGGTGTGGGCAGCAGGCTGAGGGAGTCAATTTCACTCTCTTCTCTGCTTTTGTGAGACCCCACTCAGAGCACTGTGTCCAGTTCGGGCGATCCCCTGTACAAGACAGATGTGGATCTGCTGGAGTTAGTCCAGAAGAAACCACAAAAATGATTAGAAGGCTGGAATATACCTCCCATGAACAAAGGCTGAGAGACTTGTGGTCGTCAAGGCTTCAGAGAGGCCTTATTGCAACCTTTCAAGAGGGCTGCTTCTCTCTGGATTGCCCAGAAAAGCTGTCAGCTGCCCCACCACTGCACATGTTCAAGGTCAAGTTGGATGGAGCTCTGAGCAACCTGACCTGACCTGGTGAAGGATCACCCCCTGCTCAGGGCAGGGGAGGATGGACCAGGTCATCTTTATGAGTTCCTTCCAACCCAAACCACGCTGTGATTCTAAACAATGTCTTGAAGTTAATTAAAGACCTGCATCTCTGAGATCTTGGAACAAAAAAAGAGAAGGGTGATGTTCTAGGACTGTAGGAATCTGTTTTTTCGGTGATTACACCCCAAGATTCTTATGAAGAGGTTCTATCTTTAAATGACAGGAAGCAAAACAAATCTATCTCACAAAAATCAAGATAGGTTACTGTCATAGTACACCAGACCCTAAAGTAATCGTGTTTTATAGTGTAATTGTTTTATAGTGTAATTCGGATACAGCTGTGATATTGCTGCTACCAGCCTAAATGACCAGACACTGAAAACCAATGTAATTGTCTGGGGTTTTTTATATGTGGCATTTATATGGGTCTCAGCAAAAGCTATCAAAAATACCTCCTCCAGAAGTGTAACCTGCAGATTGATTGTCAGCATTTTGTACTGGGGAAATCTACCACTTCAGCTACATCTTACTTTGCAGAAACTAATTTTAGAAAGATTCTTAAGGATATTAAGAATATTAAAATAGGTAAGGTAATCATACGACCTTCTGTCTTCCGTCTTTCCAAGTTTTCTGTGGGTAGGAATGAAGTCTCATTCCGGTCTTCCTGATCTGTTGTGTTTTCCAGTGAAGTTGATTCATCCTGTTTAAACAGGATGGAGGGGAGAAAGATAAATTTTAATACCATTTATAAACACATATTAGTCTTTGATAATTCAGTTAATTAAAAAAAAAAAAATCAATTGGCAACGTTTAAACTACTCAAATTGACTTCTCCTTCTTTCCAGGCTTCTGTAGTCATAACATGCCTGCCCATCAGCTGAGAGAACTAATGAAGGCCTGTCTCAAGCAATGCATCATAAAAAAATGGAATTCTAAACATTTAATTTGGCTTCAGTTCCTAAATATACCAGAAAAACTAATGAGAATAATTTGAAAACATCAAACCTGTTGCTCCAGTTCAGAGAGCTGCACTTGTGGCTGGGATTTCAGCTCACCCTGACAGCAGACAAGTTCTTCAGACTTCTGCAGAACTTCATCTGACAGAGGGGAAAAAGGGGAGTTAAAGTCTGTTCTTGTCTTTTTTGCCAAACTACGTCCATTTTACACACACGCACAATAGTTTAGGAAATCCCTTATCTCTTAGTCTCTGTCTCAGCTTTGGGCCACAAAAAAGCTGGAAGAAAACCAATTTGAAATAAAAGCTTGAGACAAGAACAATGTCATTATTTCTAACACAGGTCTATGGGAAAAATGGTACAGTCTGCTTTTCTTGGTTGTTTTACTTATGATTTCAGCAGAAATTCAGACTGTGAAAAATATGGTACATCTAAAAAGGACTTACACAACCTGACAGAAAAAAATCCAACAAATCAGTAAAATCAACTAAAAAATACATCCAGCTCAAGAAAACCATAAGCCCCAAAAGACGAGGCTGGGACAGTACACAAGCAAAGCACCATTTATGCTGCCCCACACTTCTGCTCCCCTTGCAGCTGCCAAAGATAGAACAGTGGAAACTAACCAGCACCCCTTAGCTTGGGACAGCACCACCACTCCTATGCCCCTGTGCAACTAGGAATTCTTCCATCAAGCCATTCTTACGAGCTGTTATAAAAACAAAGCCAAAGAGAAGGCAACCCAGTGATACTCAGGCTCCTGAGAACCTGCCCCACCTAAGCGCCATGCTTGCTCACCCAGTGGTCCGTGTGCTGTAGCTCCATGTTCCACAGATGGCACCAAGAGCTGGCCAACGTCCTGTCCCAGCTGGTCCTTCTCGGCTCCAAGGACAGCACGGCCACACCGCAGCTCTTGCTCGGCCACTGCAAGACAACTGAGCAGCCGGTTCTTCTCTTCCACCTCCAGCCCATGCTCCTGTTCCAGGTCTTTATACTTCACCTCTAGTTCAGCTTGTGCTCTTCTTGCCTCCTCCAGCTGTTCTGAGAGATGCTGCACCTCCTCCTGCAAGCGATGGGAAGACAGCTTCCTCTCAGCTAGTTCCAGCTCCATCTTCTCCCTGAGATCCTGAGACGCTCGTCTCTCCGCATCCAGCATATCCCTCATGGAGTTTAGTTCCACTTCCATCTTCTGGCACTGATCTAGGAGTGTCTGTAAAGTGATACAGAAAATAATTTCTCTCTCAACCAGTTAAATACCGCGACAAAGCGAAGCACATGAATTATATTTTAAGGTTTTCATTAATCCTTTCAAAATACCTGAGCAGCAGAAGGGAGGAAAAAAACACATCAGAAATTTCAATTTGTTAGAAAGAAACTGCCCCGCTATTTAGAAATTGCAAGAAAGCAATGCTAGGAGAAACAACTCCTTGTAGTTGTGGTAAAGAAAAGGTAAATCTTGATTTAGAGGAGGGGAATTTAGAGGAAAGACTCAACAGAACAGTGGCCAGGAGTTCTCTTTTAGAAGAAAGCAAACTTCCCAAAAAGGGGAGGAAGGGCTACAACAAATGAGGGAGAACTCAACAATTACAGAGTAAAATTAAAAACAAACAAACAAACAAACAAACCCCACCAAAACAAAACAAAACAAAAAAAAACAGAACAAAAGTGTGTATGTGAAAGGGGAATGCTGAAATATGAATCTGGAGGTAACAGATGGCTCCACACAGTACCCACTTCTTTAAGAAAGATCTCAGAAGGCTCTGGTCTACCAGAGATTTAAGGTGACCAAGAGACAGAAACAGCCCTTACACTTGCCCAAACTCCTGTTGCCAAACTTCCTCCTCCTGGAGCTGTGGATGGTCAGCATAACTAATTTCAGGAGGAATCTGACGAGGAGCTCCTTTTACTTTATGGGTAGGCTTCAGCCACACGGCCTCAAGTTTGTACCTACACCAGGTCTCCTTCAGACCACAGAATGTATGAGGGAAGTCAAAGACACCAAGGAGAAGCCAAGGGAGCCCAACAATCATGCCATGAAGATATCTATGCCACCACCTCACGATACACCCTGCTGAGCAATGCAGTCAGTAGTGAGTACAAGTCAGCTCACTGAGGTTCTTTACAGTAGTAAGAGGACCCACCATTGTGCCTGGCTGGGACACAGAACCAAAGAAAATATGTGGGGCACAAGTGTGTAAAAATCATCAAAGTGAGGTTTGGCATCAGACTAGCTGAAGATCATGCAGTTTATGAATATGAGACTGATTCAGTGTAAGTCTCTTCTAAAGGGATGGAGAATTTTCAGAAGTTCAGATAGTGGAAAAACTGAAAATACACTCATCCTCAATCTGCAAACCAACCTTTTAAGAGGTTGTGTTCTTAATCCTGTCTCAAGGAGCACATGTCTATGTAGTCATATAGGCAAAGACTTGATCTCATCCTCTTTACACTCCAAAGTGAGGAAGTAAGAACCAATCCCACTCCACAACTTGTTTCACCATATAAGCAAGTTCTCAGCAAGACATCCCAAAGAACAGCTGTTTCTTCTCTGATCCGGCCAGGACACTGCAGTCCAGAAACACTGACACTTCAGCAGCACTGTGTGTCAGGCACGTCTGCATTTGGCAGAGGTTTGTGCATTTGGCTTTGAAAGTACAGTCAGCAGTGTGGGAATGGATAGATGCAGACCCTGTCCACCTGCCCAGAGCCTGGATCACTAGAGCTGGCAGCTGCAGAACCCCATTGTCTGGCAGTACCTGCTGTAAGCTGGGCTTACAGCTTAGACCTGCAGCTCTAACGCCTGACCCAGGGAGGGTGGCCCCAGCTGATTTCACGATGGAACCCTGGTGCCAACAAAACCTCATCTGGTAACTTCTGAGCGACTGACAAAGGCCCCATCTACCACACACACACACACAGAATAAAGCAATAAAAAGCACGTCCAAGTACCTGATTTTGTTTTTCAGCAGTATGCAACTCCTGCTGCAGCAGTTCTACCACCTGAGTTCGTCCTAACAGAGCTGCTTCCTGCTCCTCGACCTTTCTCTGGAGTGTGCGCAGGTTCTGTGAGAGAGACAAGTTTATCCAGCATTGGGGAGACCAATGTAAGTTTAGATTCCCATGTTTCTTTGATACACATCATTTCTGTAACACAGTTACTTTGATCGCCTGAATGAATTCATTTTTGACACCTAGTCTGGAGCCCTGGCGCAGTAGGAGAAACTTACTTTGCTTCATGAATATGGAACTGGAGCACAGTAATATAACACCTTTTTCAACTGTTCTCTCTCTTTGACTGAGAGCAAACCAGCAGATTGAAGCTAGGACTCAAACTCCCAACTAGCATTCCAAAAAGCTCCAAACAACCAAAGCATCTTCCTTCTTATCCCTTTTGAGTTACTTTAACAAGAGCTGTTCTTTCAGGGTGTCTTCTGGTAGAAGTCCTTTTCCTTCCTCCCTCCCTGATACGATTATTATATCAAATATACCTGTTGCATCTCTACTTCCACATCCGACTGGACCACCGTCTTGAGCAATTCAGCTTGATGCTGGTGCACGTGTTCTTCCAGGAGAGCTTCCTTCTCCTGAATCACTTCCTGAAGGGAACTCAGCTGAAAACATAAGCCACAAAATAAAAACAAACCAACAAGGTTACGAACCTGACAGACACACAGGCTTGCTTTCAACATGCACCAGCATACTGCATGTGTGGTGGAGTTGTCAGCTTTACAATCCTATACATCATCTTGGTCAAATGGTATTTTTACCTGGTGTCTTAATCCTACTAATATGTGTTTAACAACTGATAAGACTTCAAATCCCAGAAAGCAAAAAGCATAGAACTTAATGAACAGATATGCAGAATAACAAAATATATGAATACTGGATCATTAACAGCTCATAAAACTTCTGGGCTTTTAATTGTATAGGATGCAGCCCAAATCACAGTTCAAAAGCAAAACCTGCAATTTAGAGTATTAAAAAAAAATCTTTCCACAAATAACTACAACGTAAACTTAAAGCTGTTACACTCTGTGTTAAGCAGCTGCCCTGCACACCCACAGCAAAACACAGACAGCACGGCAGGCCTGGCAGCTGGAAGAACACTCCAGACCCAGCTACTGCAAAGCCCATCACAGAACAGCAAGGGTAGACAGGGAAGAACCCAAATTCTGACTCAGAGGAAGGGACACCCTATCCAGGCCCTTCCAGGGACTGTTTCCTCCCTCCTCAGTGAGTCATCAGCCCCATTGTCCAAGGGTGAAACCCATCTCTTACCTGCAGAGCACCTTTTGCACCAGGGGTGGTTCTGGCCTGGGGATACAGGATGGGGGGCAGGAGAAGATCATTTGGGGATCGTGAAAGACTTAATATAATGTTTAGAGGAGGAGCCAAAGGCAGTAAAACTGATGGACCTAGGTGATTTGAGGAGGAACAAAACTGAAAAAATTGGGGTAAGGGAATTGAAGACCAGCTGTGTAACCATTGTTGTATTCTATCATACTAGTCTAACTGGTGATGTGGGAAACACAGACTGATGAACAGAAAAAAAATTCTGTACCTGTGTTGCATACTTGATTTCAGCATCTTTCAGATTTCCTTTGGCTACAGCCAGCTGTTTCTTCAGATCCTGAACAGCCTCCTCTCGCTCCCTGAGCTGCTCTGACAGTACTTCCACTTCCTCTCTATGCCCCTCACTTGTATTTTCATTTTTCTGACGTTGCAAGAGAAAAAAGGGGAGAAGAAGAGATACAGAAAAAAGTAAACTTATCACTATTACTGGTTAATAAATTAAATAAATTAATTAATTTTTAAAACCACACTAAAATGCTACTTCACTCTTAACTCGTTATCAGATGCTTATTTTTGCTACTATTTACTGCTATTTTTACTACATTGCTTCATTTCTTAACTTTACATTTCTTTTGTTTCTTTAAATGAAGTTGTCCTACATTAAGTAACTCTTTTCCCTATTTCTGTGTAGATATGCATGAGATGCCCTTAATTGGGAAGTGGCAAAACACTTGGAAGGGCTAACAGTCCATGACTGCTCACTATATAAACTAAGGCAAACTAGATTATTAAATACATTATTTATTATATGACTACCCTGATTTGTGAGGCTTTTTAACATCACAAATTTCTCTAATACCAGAAATAAAAACACTTTAAAATTAGCTATAGAAGAATATTCCCGGTGTGACAAAGGGGTAGGCAGCCTAGAAAACACCCATGGAAATCTCTTTAGACTACAGGATTAATAGCAATGAACTTATTAGATACAAGCAAAGGGAACGGGCAAAAATTTATCAGTTCTACTCCACTCTGAGGCACTTAAACCCTCTGTTTGTGACCAAGAAATGTAAACAACATTTTACATAAAACGTGCTTAGGCTGTGTCTACTCAGACAACCCAGCACACTACACCTGCACTCTTCACTCTCTCTCCACACCTGGGTGAGGGCAGGCCCCTGAACCCACAGCTGTGCTTCACACCTGGGTGAGGGTGGTCCCTCACCACCTGTCCCTGAGCAGACAAACCATTCTCATCGCAGCACTTCCAGCTACTGTGAGCACTCAGTGCTGGGTATGTTGTTCTGAATATATATAAAATGCATCTCTTCCATTTTATTTCTGGCAGGTATTGGGTCAAATACCATCAATAACACAGGAATTCTACAGCGTATTTATGTCTTTAAACCCATTCTGAAACTATTATGAAGGCATTTTAAAATACTTATACATCAGTGTAATAGAAATAAGAGACTACTGTTCCTCAAAAGATGTTTCACCTACAGAGAAGGTCACTGGCAGGAGGCAGAGCAGACAGACAAAGAAGCTTCAACTGCACTTGAATTTAGAAATAGAACAGGACATTAAAATAAAGAACAGAAATGCAGGAAGCGCTAAGAAGCCAAGGATATACATAACTTATAAGGCTGGGGCAGAAGAGTTGCTAGAGGGGATGATGGGTGGATTAGTTTGCCTATTTGTAATTCGCTTTCAGGATTGATATTCACAGTCGGATTTGGAAAAGCCTCTTACACTGACCGTTACACGGAGTGCCACAATTAAGGACAGTAGCACAGCCACAAAGTTCCCAGAGCTCAAGCTTTTAAATATTATGTTTTTCCAAAATGTATAAACTCTTATACCTGACCATAATTTTTAATTTACCCACTTCAAAAGTTTGAGAGGAGTCTCAATTGTTCTGTACACAAAAACTATCTGATAGAAAGACATAAGCTGATACTTCCATTCTTCTCAAAATAAGGCACCCTGCTAAAAGCCCAGGAAGTAAGAGGACTAATTAGATATTTAAAATACAGCCTACCCACAGGGACCACATAACAGAGAGGAAAAAAAACAGCCCTTTGCTAGTATTCAATATTTTAGCAACTCTAACCTAGAATTTTCACCTTCAAATGACAGGGTAACTTTCAAGGAAATACCCCCATAACTCAAGACAGCATCTTCTTGGAAAAATAACTGTAAATAGAGGACTCTGTATCCTCTCAGGAGGTCTAACCTTGCAAGAAAGAAGCTAGTGCTTTCCGGGTCAAATACATAATATTGCAGGTAACTGCTCTAACATAATTTCACTCAAACTATGTTCTAACCCAAACCAAGTAAGGCTGTGGTCCATACCATGTCCACTGGAGACTGTCTCAAGCTCCCATCCCTCTAATTAGAAGGCTCACATTTCTCCAGCACTGTAAATTCTCCTTCCTCTATGTCAGAGACTTGAATAGCTTTCTACCTCTTCTCCCTCTGCAATATAAATGCATATTTCAACAGAATCTCACTCCCAGTCTGACCCAAACTTCAGTCCAGTTATGTATAGTAGTAAATCATACCATCAACCCCTTCACCTCCTTTTCCTCCCCTACAAAAATAAAATTAAAAAGCTTCCTGCACATCTTCCTGCCTTCCACAACACTTGCTGCATCCCCAGTTTGAGAATACCTGTACTTGTCCTTATTAAACACACATGTATTAACCCATCTGCATACACATGCCTATGCATACATACATATATGCCTATATATGAATACATGCATATTTAGCCACAGAATATTTATATATGTATATGTGTCTGTTGAATATATCCATATATGTATCAATTTTTCTTAATGGCTAACTTACATTCATACATTCACCCACATTATCCCTTAACAGTTTTCCCACTTTCTTGATGCTCACCTTCCTCATACAACTGTAGAAAGAAACGACGTTTCCTCTCTGACTTTGGCTGACTAAATAACCAAGCTGTTTGAGTGCCTCCCAAGGGCAGCTATTAACATGATGGGAGAACAGAAAGCCTCTTGCTGCTCTCAGAATTTATCTTCCCTGATTCCAAGTGAGCAGAACATGACAACACTCCACACAAGGCCTTGTCAGTCTCAGTAGAATAGCTAGAAGGGTATGTAAGAAAGATAAGGCCTCTTTTTAAAACCTGTATTGCACCAATTAACTGATGATCAGCTTTCTCTCATTTTGCCTTCTTCAACTGATAAATTCGAATTTTGAAGCCAGAACACTCACCAGACCTCAACACCAAGTTTACATGAAGTAATGTAACAGCACTCGGATGTTACACACACATGCTGCATATAGACAAGCTAAAAAAGAGCCTCAACACCAGGACAGCAATGTCAAGTGACACAGCTGAACAGCCTCTGTAGCCAGGAAATGTTGTTCATGGCCTTGCAGCATACAGTGTCATGACACTAGAAATGCTTGATCGTACACTGGCTAAATTTTGCTTTATTTTTCTATTGTGTCAGTCCTTGAGCTCATCTAATTCTTTATGTATGAAACTAGATGGTGCTTTGCACTGAGAAAGATTCTCAAGTTGGTATTGGGAATTACAGAAGCACATTCCTATGATTTCATGATGCTCTCAATCAAAAATAATCAGTACAAGTCATAGAACTGATCTTCACTTCAATAGTAGTCACCTCTCATCTGACAACTCTCACATGCACCTTTTAAAGTTTCCTGTAATATCTTAATTTTTTTTTTTTCAATGCCTGAAATAACCTTTATGTTCTCTGGTTTAATGAACATCATATGATGTCTGGAAACCATTTTCTCTTCCATGATATTACCAACTTTTTAAAGAAAACATTGTTCTGCTCATCACATAGTCAAGTTTTCAAAAATTACCAGCTCCAATGGGAACTCCTAGTTAGTAGCTAACAGCCTCTTTAATGTCTTCGTAGAGGACACTTCCCCCTCAGTTTCTACCTAGCATTACACAATTATGGTTTGTCAACCATAAATTTTATGACAGCTCATGAAGCCACCTGACTGGAAAAAAATACATACTTATTTTTTCTTATATTGAGGTTACTGCCTTCCAGTTTCAATGACCTTATCTCTTTGCTCTTGTACTCCACCAGCCTTTGCTGCACTGACATGACAGGGAACATTTTGAAACTCCTAGCTCAGACAGACACACAGTTTCTGCAGGAAAGAGTTTGGCGACAATGGATTATAGAACTTATGTAAAGGGAAACTAGCCCATACCCTTGATCAAGCTGAGCATTCCAAGGGCATCTGCAGTACAAGGAAGCTGGACAGATAGGCTTCCTACAGCACAGGGATAGACATCCTTGCTGGAACTATGAATATCCTGTTAATAAGACAAATAGGCCCCGCTGGCTCCCTGTGACCTGGAACATCAGGCAGTACCAGTTATCAATAGAAACTACATCTTTTATGCAGCCCTGTTGCCCCAACCTTGGGATACTCCAGCTCTTCTGCTAAGGCCTGTGTAGGCAGTGGTGATCCTTTCTCTGTCAGCTCCTCGATGCGTTTGTTCAGAGAGGCCAGTTTGGCTTTGGCTTGAAGTTTAAGTTTCATCAGCTTCGCATCCGCAGCCTCTCGCTCTTTCTGTAAGAGAAGGACACAAACCGACTGCACCTTAGACCCCAGTGCTGTTACACACGAAGCACCACCTTGAAAAAGCTACACAGCTTGTCAGTCTGCCATATTCTGTTTCACCCTGCCTCCTCAGTAACAGCACTATTTAAAACACATCTGCAAACTAAATTTGTTGTGAAACACTACACATACCAAAATTGTAGCTTCCACCCCAGCACTTCCTTTCAAGGGACAGAGCACTCAGGGACTTCACCCAGCAAAGAATACAAACTTGGTTTGACTTCCTCTGCTATATGCAGTCCCTCAGAACTATCTCAAGTAACTCTACTCCCACCATACCTCAGGGTAGGCAACACGTACCTTTGGGAATACATCGTAAAACCACTGGACTAGTGGATGAGCGCAGCACAGGCTACTCTGTGTCAAACACTCTGAAGCGGGGAAAGAGCAACCTCACACAAGGTATTAGTATTTATCAGAGCCACTGGGAATCTGCATGGGCCTCAAAGAGCACTGAGACAAAATGCTGTGTAACCTGGATGTAACTTATCTACTCTAGACTAAATTAACTCAATCAAACTAACAGAAGACATCCTACATCTCTTGGGTTAGGGTCCATTCTTCAAATTCCAATAATTCTCTGGAACTGACGCCATTCGTCATGCAGGCATCTCATGTTCAAAAGAAACCAGAGACTGGCTTGCACAGAAAAATGAAGCAGCATTTTACTCTCAGTCCCCAGAGAAAGAAATGGTACCTTGAGTACAGTTTCTTTTTCCTGGAGCAGGGCATCCTTTTCTCGAATCAAATCCTTCAGCTGAACAACGAGCTCTTCTGTTTGGGCTAGGCGCTCCGACAGCTCCTCAGGTGCCTCCTCCATGCTTTCTGCTTCTGACTGCAAAGTTTCTACCTGTAACAACAAAATGAGTGTTCTGAAGGAAGAAACACTGTAAACAGCCTACAGCCACATGACATCTTCAGCTCCAGTCCTCAATACCGCACTCCACTCCCTGCCTGCATTTCATGGAGCCTGCAGAACTATACAGTTAGATGAAACCAGGAGGAAAGCTCAAAGAACTTGTAAGCCAACACACAGAGAGTACCTTGCTGAACACCACATGAACAAATTTGAAACGAGACACCCTCACACACTATCCACTGTCTCAGTACCAAAGGGCAGCAGAGATGAAGTCTCCCATTGTCACCCAACCATGAAGAGCTTCCCCCCTTCTGCTACACACAACCCCTAGTACTCTTGAAAGTCTTTCTTCACCCTGATTCTAGTTTGCTTCCTAGGGTTAGGGTTCCTTGAAATGTGGAAACTGAGGAGATTATGGTCTGCCCAACAGAAATGCTGACTTAAGAGGTGAGGAGTAGAAGAAAAGCAGAGTGGAATGACAGCTCAGTCTAGTGCTTAGCAAGGAAGAAGCAGGAGACAGTTCTCACTGTAGTCTAATGAACCATGCTTCCCAAACTAATTGTCAATAAGATCTGAAAGTCTTTAGATAACACTGTACTTACAGCAACAGATGGTTCAGTAACTGCATCTCCATCCTCCCCAGACAGCTCTTGTAGAACAGTACTTGCTAAACCTGACAAACGGCTCAGCATCCTCAGTCTAAAACAAAACCAAAGTCAGAATACAGTTCCAGAGTCAAAACTGCTATGAAGAATAAGCTCCCTGATGCTGATCTCTAATGCTAGAGGAGCTGGTCACCAGGCTTGTAGGGAATTTGTCTCCTTTGCCAAGAGAGAAAAGCCAAAGTAAAACCTCAGGAAAAAAAAGAAATGGTCACATTAACACGAGCAGCTGGACCCTCTGAAAATTAAAGCAGAGGATGTGCTGGTGTCAAGACACATGAAGATTCCTTCATTGCTCTACATGTATGATTGAAAAATACATTTTTATACCAGATACCAAGTCATCCTCATAGTTCATTCTTGATCATGCTTAACAATGACATTACAGCACCACGACCTGTTCAGTTTACTGAAAAGAAGGGTGATTACTAAAGGAAGTCATTTCTCTATGGGCCAAATACGGCCTGTAACATGAAATCAGCTTTCTAATAAGTGGTGGAAATAATGGACTGAGCCTTGATGTTTGCTAAACAGATACAAGTGTGTCACATTATGGAAATGATGAGACCTCTGCATGTCACACACAGGACAGGACCTCAACATCGGGGAATAGTCTGGAGAGGACACACGCTCCCTGGCTGCTGCGTAGCATACCTTCTTTCCTTTCCTTGAAATTCAGGAGCCAAACTAATCCAGCAAGTGGAAGCGAAGAACCAAAAAACATGCAGTAGTACCAGCCAGCAACACATAACTTGTGGTTTTGGGGAGAGCAGTAAATTAAATTCTCCATTATTAACTGAGATGATGGGATGCACTCCACCTCACCAAATTCACCAGATTCGGATGAGCCTTTGGATAAGCTGAAGTACAGAGTTGCCAACCAATACAGGATAACAACAGGCTGGAGTAACAGATGGACAGAAACATTGCGAAATTCAGGAAAGGTAGAAGAAGCCTATGCCTGGAATGGGAAAAGCATGAGTGGTACAGGCTGAGGAGCAACTGGCTGCACAACCGTCTTGCAGAAGACAAGCTTGAAGTGCTGGTTGGCACAAACCACAAATGCACTCACAGCGAAGGTCAGGTGTACACTGACCTGTACAGGTAGGACTGCAGGGAGCAGGCTGAGGAAAGCAACTATTCCTCCCCATTCACACCTATAAGACTACATTTGAGGTAGAGTGCCCACTTTCAAAATAGTGAATCAAGTACAACAGAGAGTCCCCAGGATGACTGGGGTTTGTGTTACACGGCACATGGAGAGTATATGAATGCTGGGCTTGCTCAGCCCTGAGAACAGCAGGTGAGGAGTGGGATGCAATTGCTGTCCTCCCTACAACCACCCATAAGGTAGCTAAAGACAGTCATGCAGCTCTTACAAGGCTCACCTCAGAAGGACATGAGACACAGGACACAAGTCGCAGCATAAGCAATTTTGATCCGATCAAAAAAGGCACAGGAAAGATGTTAAAATACTGTATTAGGCTCATAGCAATCTGACTCAAATTTTGATGTTAGACATGCTAAGAGCAAAGGATTTGACCAACTGAATTCCCAAAGTCCCTTAAGAATCACATAATCATCATTCTAGTGTTCTATAAAAAGAGGTCACGTGTGACATTTGACATCTCTGAACAGAAAGGCCACAAAACTGTCCATGCCTGTAAGTGGCAAAATAATTTGTACAATTACAGAAGCTCCAGTAGTGCAAGCTGAAACCAGGCAAACTCACATTAGCTATTAGACCAAGCTTACGTTATTAAAATTATCTCCATCAAATGGAATCTTTTAGTGTGATGAGGTACCTCTGCCTCACTAGAAGCAGGCTTCTGAGGCTGGCCACACAGATCCACTCATTCCTGACCTCGTCTTACCAAGCAAATCTTTGGTCTCAGATTCCACTTAAATGTGTGAAAATATTGACACTGGAGTGGACCAATGCATTACTTTTCTGTAGCAGTCACCTGATTTTGCAGAAGTAGAAAAAATTACACTGGCCATTAGAGCATCAATAGCAGAAAAGAGCATCTGAATACTAACCTGCTGTGTGCTCTAAGGAGCTCATGGGTCTGCTCATTCAGTAGTAAGGTTTCCAAGGTAGAGCAGCCACACACAGGTCTTTCTTGACATTCCTTTTTATCTCTTGAGTACTGACAGGTAGCGTGAACCAAGATTTTTGATGGAAAGAGAAGCGAAAAAGAACAAAAAAGAGGAGAAGAAAATAAATTGTCCAATAATAAAGAATAAGCCCATTCCTCATTGTACACAGTACACTCCAGGACTGTTAGTCAGTCACTTGCAATAAGCACGAAAAGGGACAAGTCTGCTGTGTTTGGGAACATGGATTTGTAGACACGCCCTGGTTTCTCACACTGCCTAGCATGAGCTTAGTCTCTTCAGGCAATGAAATAAAATGCTCAAGCAGAAGTTAGTGTAGCAAAAAGACATGCAGCAAGAGGGCAGGTCTCAGAGAGGCTCCTAGGAAGAGCTCCAGGGGATGGAACTCCTCCAGAAGCAGAGTCAGAATGCCAGGATTGTTCACGTGCTGCAACAACACAACAAACAGTCAGTGAAACAAGTCCTGGCGCTTGCCACTCCTCAGCTGGCCCTGAGGCATGGAATTCCAGAACAGTACAGCTTTACAGTTCCTGCTAGGGAGACTTCTTCTGACAACATCAACTGCTCACCAAGGTGTAATATGAGATACTCATTTAGAGACCTGGAATGTCTGGAATCCATTATAAGAATAATAAAGTATTTATAGTTTTGTAAACCATCCCTCCCATGATGCCTCAATGAGGAACAGAACCTGCTGTCTTGGCAGAGGCCCATTTTAGAGAACAGCCATCCAAATGCAAGAATGCCTCTTTCTAACTGCTTCCAATACTTGAAGAGTATGGATCGGATCTTCCAAATGAGCATCAGGCCACAGCTTCTTAAAGTCACAAAGGTAAAATACGTGGCTGGGACCAAGAGAACCAACAGATGAATTACTAGAAGCAGTATTAGAAATACGATAAAGAAACAGAATCTAGGCATCTGCACGGGCCTCAGCACATACCTGCATGCTACAGGCATTACTATTTCAAGCATGCATACCTGAACTGGGAAAATATTCCTTGGCCTTTGCCCAGGCTGGCCACATTAACCTGATACTGCACTCAAGCTAATGAGCCCTGCTGGGTTTGGCTCACAGTCGGCCGCCTTAAAAACGCAAACAGAGGAACCATCTGCAGCTATTTGTACAGATGCGGACTTTAATAACCTGAGCTCAAGTCCTTGAGATCCGTATCTTTTGAATTCATTTTTAATTTATATTCTCAGGTCAGCCAAATATGGCAAGCGAAGTGAATGGGGAACAAAAAGTGATGCTACAATTCTGTGAACAGCAACAGGTTTGGTGTCTGTGTAGAGGAAACAGAGAAAACACGGGCCTAGGTGGGCCACTGCTCTGGACAGCATCCCTCAGAACACATCCCTGGAAAGCAGCACCGCAGAGAGAGGCTGGGGATTGCAGTGGACAACTGACCTAAGTCAGCAATGCACCCTCCTCATGATAAAGGCCAGCAGCAGCATCCTGGGCTGCATTAGGAACATTGTCAGGAGGAAGGTGATCCTGGCCACTGGTGAGGCCATGTCTGGAGTAACGTGTTCAGTTCTGGGCTTCCCAGAACAAGAGGTGGGAACTCGTTGGAGAAGATTCAGTGAAGGACAACAAATAAAAGGCTCAAGGAGAATCTTATCGAAGAACCACAGACTGGCTGAAGTTAGGAAGTCATCTGGTCTAAGCTTCTTGCTCAAACAGAAGCTGTGCAGTCAGCTTCTGACTATCTCCAAGGATAGAGGCTTCACAGCCTCCCTGGACAACCTGCGCCAGTGCTCAGTAAGACACAGAGTGAGGAAGTATTTCCTGATGATCCGGGTAATCGCCTGTGCCTCAGTTCATGCTCACAACCTCTCATCCTTCCACCAGACACCACTGTAAAGAGCCTGGCTCAGCTTTCTTTGAATCCTTCCTGAGAACAAATCCAGAAACAAGCATAACATGGCTTTAAATTCTGTCCCAAAGCCAACAGCTTGCACAGAGGGTGGTGGCTGTCCTGCGCACCAGCCTCAAGGGCTTGTGGCAGGAATATCCTGGTGTTATATAATGTCAGCCAGTTTCCCCACAAATACAAAAGGACAGAGGTTATTCTGTGTTCCACTGCCTCACCCCAATAAAGCAAACAGTGCTCTCAGAGACGAGACTGGTGCTCTCCCAGGCTCACACTGGCATATGGATTCCCACCTCTGTAATGAACAGTAGAACATGAGGACCCTTGCCGTGCTCAGGACATGAGCCAGGATCCTCTACATCCTCTACTTCTGTGCAGCATTTCTGTGATTAACGAACTTTTGCTGGGGAGACTTTACTCTGAACACTGGAACTACCAGCAGTGATCTGGAGGAGGCTCCTTTCTTCTGAAATACACATCCCTGGCCCACTGCTAGTCTGCCCAGTCTGCAGTAAGCAGGGTATCTCTATCCCTAGGTATCAGCCATAGCAAAGAACGACTTGACAATGTTTTCCCCTAATTTATTCTATTGTAAACTTATTATACATAAATGAAGTTAATTCCTTGCATATTCCCTCGTTTAAAATCAAACATGCATTACAAGCACTGCTGCTGTACACAAGCCCTGGGCCAAACTTCTCACGCTGTGCAGAGGGATTCCAAGAGAAACCAAGAGGGACGGGGAGCACCGGAGCGCCGTGTTGGGCTCCAGGAGCGGCGGCTCCTGCGGCCACGGGGGTGGCGGGCAGCGCCGACGGGCCCCAGCAGCCCCGCACATTTACCGGACCGCACGCCTCCGGCGGGCCCCGTCGAGTGCGAACCTCCCCCGGCCGGGCTGCGCTCCCGGTACCTGCGGGCACCGCCGGCAGCGTCCTACCGGCGTGGGGGGACCGGGCCGGGCCGCAAAGCCCGGAGCGAGAGGAGAGACCCGCCCCGGCCCATTGCCCCTTACGACCCGGGCCCCGGGAGCTGCGAACCCGTCCCGGCCCCGCACGGCCACGACAGGAGCCCGGCCGGCGACCGCCGCCGAGAGCCGGACGGCAGAGTCCGCGGTCCGCACAGGGGGGCAGACAGCACCAAGGGCGCGGGAAGGCACTGACCTGCAGCACGGCGGGGCGGTCAGCACCGAGGAGCGGCTTTAACCGGCCGAGGAGCCGCTGCCAACCCCGCTGCCACCGAACCGCTCCCACCGCGCCACCTCAGCACCGGAACGCACGGCCGCCACTTCCGTCCCCGGCGGGGCCCCGCCCCCCGGGCGCAGGAGGACCAATCAGCTGCGGTAACTGAAAGATAGACGTGACGGCCAGACAATCGTGACGGAGCAGCTGCCTCTGCGCCACGGTTGTCCTGCAACATGGCACAAAGTGACCAATCCCGAGGACGCCCTGGGTTTCCGCCCAATAACAAGGCAGCGACCAATCAGTTGCGGCGTTTCGGGCCGGGCCGGCCGTGTTGGTGAGATGGAGGCTCGGACTGGGAGGTGGGCGACAGGGGCGGGGCGGCGGGGCGGCGGGGCGGCGGGGCGGCTCCCGCTTATTCACCGCCGGGCAGCGGCCGAAGTGGTGCCCCGTGATTTGGGGGGAACGTCCCTGTAAGGATGATCCACTCCCACCCCTCTGCCTCAGGCACCTTCCACTAGGCCGGGTTGCTCCAAGCCCCGTTCAGCCCGGCCTTGAGAGCTTACGGAGATGTCCAGTCCAAGCCTGCGCTCGCTCGCGGGAGCTGTTGTTCCTTGCTCTGGCACTACAGCTCTTAGCATAAAAATATTCTTCTGTCTTTTTCCTCTCCGTCCCCATGCTGACAGGCTGCAATAAGTCTTTCCGGGGCCTTCTCCAGGTTGAACACCCTCAGCTCTCTCAGCCTGTCTCCAGAGCAGAGGGGCTCCAGCCCTTGGAGCAGCTCTGTGGCCTTCTCTGGACCTGCTTCGGCAGCGCCAAATCTGTCTTGTTCTGAGGGTTACAGGACTGGAGAAAGCTCTGCAAGTGGGGTTTCACCTGAGCGGGGCACAGGGACAGAATTCTCCCCCTCACCTGGTGCCCCTGGTGCTGGGGATGTGCACACTGCCAGCCCCTGTCCAGTTTTTTATTTTCCTTCTCAGAATTCCTGATCCATTCACTTCCTGGTCTGTACAGGTACAGGAGGTTGCCCCCAGCCAGATGCAGGGCAAGATTTCAGGAAGCCTGAGCAGCGCAGTTTCCTTGCCTCCTGGCCACCCTCATTTCGCACTCAGGTGCACTGTATTCCTATTTCTGATGGCACCAGTAGAGCTGTCCTGGTATGGCCACGGGCTCTGTCCCCAGTTCACAGGGCCTCAGGACCAAGACTTGCCAGGTGTGCTCTGAATTTTTCATGCCCTGTTTGCAGCTTTGTTCACTTCACTTTGTTTACTTTAGCTGTGGGCGCAATTTCTCCAGTATCTAATTTATTTTACTTATCTATCTTTGTGTGGTACAGCCATGGGCTTAAATTGGTAGTAATAGCAAGCAGTTATTAGCACATTCCCATATGAGTCTAAGTGAAAGGAAAGAGAAGAAAGGGGTCAAAAAGAAAAAAAGAGAGGATGAGGAAACCATTCACAAGAACATTACATTCCTCCCAGTGAAGGACCCAGATGCTGACAACTTCCCATGACTCTCCCCTCCTCCTCTGCAAACATGAGTGTACCACAGATCTTAATATCCAGAGGAGCTGTAGGTAGGTCAGTGTAACAACAGAGAAAGCACAGAAACAAACTCTGTGTGTGTTGCAATTTTAATTGGATTATTGCTACTAATGCCGCTTTTTTCTTACATATAAGTACATGACCTACATTATTTTTCTTTGCTTTTCTGTAGTTAGATGTAGTTTTATTATGACTCTCAAATCAGACTGTTAAAATTATTATTATTATTATTATTATTATTATTATTATTATTATACTAAAAATAAGTTGTGGCTTTAAATGTGTACATAAAGTGGTGTGACTGATACTTTATGTGGAAGGGATAGGGCATCCAGAAGGATCAGGCTACAGGAAAGAGCCCATGCCAACCTCATGAAGTTCAACAAAGGCAAGTGCAATCCCCAACATGGGTACAGGCTGGTGACAAGTGAATCGGGAGCAGTCCTGTGGAGAAGGACTTGGGGGTCTCGGGGAATGAAAACTAAAAATGGGCCAGCCGATTGTAGCCTGGGTTCCGTCAAAAGGAGCACAGCCAGCAAGGTTAGCTGCTTTAGGGGAAGGCGTTTGTACCCACGGCGAGGGGTGAAATTAGATGATCTTTAAGGACTCTTGCAACCAAAACCATCCTGTGATTCTGTGAAGGTCCATCAGTGGGAAGCACACAGAGTGTGTGAGCTCAGACATCCATCCTACCCAGCAGCTGCCTCTCGATGCCTCGTCTCCCCAGCTACTGGCACCTGGACATGCCAGACCCTCCAAGGTGCACAGCCCTGCCACAGTCACTGGTACAGATTCCATTGCACACAACAACATACAGACACGGACACTGTGTGCCCCTCCAGTACATGTGATGAAGTGCTCAGAATGCAGCTGTCTCCTGCACAGAGAAACACAGACAGGTGGGTCACCCTCAACCCTACACCTTCTGTCCAACAGTCAACTACTCCAGTGGTCCCCCTAACAGAGACATACATACACCTGTTTCACAAACCACTTGGCCTATTTTCTGGCTAGTCTGGCTTGGTATTTACTAGGGATCATAGACTGACATGGTCTCACTCAATCCAGGTGTGGGGACTTAAATCCCCCTGCATACACATGCCCAGAGCACAGCGCTGTGCAGCCAGAAAAGAAAAAGGTAGAAATATTAGAAGACAGGAAAAACTGTGATGACCAGGCACAAGGCATGGGTAGACATTCATACTGATTAGCACCATTCTACATGCAACCAGCCCCTTCTATTGTCCTTGCCTCCATTTTCTCATGCTTGTTTGTTCCCAAACCACCTAGACCCATCCCTTTCCTCACCTTCTGTTCCTCCCCTAAACATCCTGTTGAGAGTCTTGTTCCCAAATGCTCTCACCCTGGACCCCACAGTGTTTTCCATGCCCCTAGGCAGTACTCAGGTTGTAGGGTACTCTACAACCTCTCCCACTGACTCATCATTTTGGGTGCCACCTTTAGGCCCATGGGACTGATGGCTCCCCTGGGGCAGAATGAGAAGGAGCTGGGACAGGGCCTTTCTTTCTCTTATTGGGTAATTTGTGTTTCTCAGCCTGTGGTTGTCTCTCTTTGCTCCTTCCCTTTTGTGCAGTTGAGCCTTTCATGGGTTGACTGCACTTCTGTGGTGTTTCTTGGATTTGCCAAAGCTGGGGATTATTTGGGTGCCCCCACCCCCTCCATTGCTCTTCTGTGCTCCTTTGTGTGCATGGAGGTGAGCTTTTTCCCCACATAACCTCACTCTTCTGTAACAGTTTCTGGTCCTACACACTCCATTATTCAATGTGTCTATTTGAGAAAACAGACTCTCAAATCCACTTAGAGGAGCAGATCTTCACTTAACCTCACAGCCCACATCTTGTGGCCATTTCCTCTTACCTTCATGTATAATTATATCAAGGTTAAAAATAGGGTAGTCTACCAAACCAGTATAGCTCCCAATGCCAGTGTCTGATTAACCTTCTCACCCTTTCTGCTTTAGATCCTAAAATAGCAGTGATTTGCTAGATTATCTTGCATCTCCTTTCCATTCTAAGAAGACTGTTTGTATCATTGAAACTTTCTGGTTTGTGGATCAGCCTCTAAGAAGATTAACATTTATAATTGGCTTGTGGAAAGTTAGATCCCTCACGTAACTGACATTAGTGTTGAGCATAGACAGGATCAAACGGGCAGTGCTGTGAGAGCCACGGGAGGAAGAGGATCATTCCTGTAGCATCATCCTTCTGACCACAGATACATATGGGAAACAACAGCAGCTCCACAGTGGATGATCTACAGGCTGTCGAGATCCACCACTGGTACAAGAAATTCATGACAGAGTGTCCTTCTGGACAGTTGACGGAGCATGAATTTAAGCAGTTCTTTGGGCTTCGAGGGCTGGATCCAGAGGCCAACAAGTACATTGAGCAGATGTTCCGCACGTTTGATATGAACAAGGTGAGTTCTCTGGCAAGGAATTGACTGTCTCGTGCTGCTTTGAAGTGATCCAACTCCTAAACTTTCAGAGTCTTTGTCTTTCTCTTGCAAATATAAAGAACATAAATATTCTCTTGCAAACACTGGTGTGGAAATCTGCCAAGGGATGCTAATGTAAAGTAGCTAAATGTAAGGAGCAAATGAATGTGTACAGGTAATAACACAGATGACATAAACATAGGTACACCTGATGATCTAACTACCTCGTGCAAGTTCATCTTTGAATTTTGAAAATTCCTTATTGCCTATTATTTGACTTGGCCTTGTTTAACTAGCAAAATGTTAATTTCATTATTCTTCTTACATGTTCTTATTATTCAAAAATATAGCTGTATGAGACAGTGGAGACCACAGGAATCAGACACAATAGAAATCATTATAGCATTCACAGAGGAGTTATTTCCAGGTATTTGGCAGCTGAAATTAACACTGCAGACAACGTCTGTGGCTCTCCTTGGTGCTGGGAGGTGCAGCATGAAGCCGGGGGGAGGGGGTGGGTAGTGTTCCTCACTGTGACTGCTGGTAGAAAACACTAACCCCCATAATTCCTTAAGCATGCAATGGCTCTCAATTTGCCTGCTTTTTATCCATATGTATTTCAGCCTGTGCTTGCAGGCCTGTATTCTTAATGACAAAGAAATCTGGGTTTACAGCGTCCTGGGAAAACTCACCTTTACACTCTGCCTCAAGGTTCTGAAATGGAGTCAAGGAGGATTCAGTCACAGAGGCATGAGAACCAGGTGGGAAATCACAGAGTTAGTCTTGAAGAAGGAAAGCTTAGGGACCAACAAAGAATGTTATTTTGGACATGTGAGACAGCATAAGGAGTTAAGGAATGCTTAGGAATATTACAAAACTCTTAAAGAGAGGAGCAGACAGGCTCCATTAGGGTAGCTGAGGCCCTGTGGTGGATGTAATGACTGGAAATTACTGCAGACCTCAAAGAACATCTTTTCTCATCCCAAAGTCCTCTGTGCCCAGGATGATAACAGTGATGAGAAGCAGTTTCCTAAGCTAAAGCAAAACCTTTACAGCTTTTGCACAAGTCTTTCTTTCACTTCACCTCTCTCCCTTCTTGGGATGTTTAAGGACTTTAAAATATATTCAAGGATGTCGTGCATTCCAGAGTTTTCCTGTGAGCCCTGTGTTATGCAGTAAACAATGTTAGAAGAAGATTCTCAAATTCAAATTTGGTCAGAAGAGATTAAAAGCTATCATCTAAAGAAAGTGGTAGTGATCTGAGGAGCAATGAAGTAAGAGTGTGGCAACTAGTGCGATGGACCTACATCAGTTAATCTTAGTCCGTTAATAGTCACTTAATCTAAGATCCCTTTATGAACAAGGGCAAGGAACAAGAGCACACAGATGAAAATCCACCCTGTTGCAATACAGACACGATGGATGGAATCGTCTGCCCTCTGGACCTTCAGATTTTGAGAACTTTGATGATGACAAGGAGGATAAATTTTCAATATTCTTCTTTTATAAATTGCAATCATAGAATTATAGAATGGTTTGGGTTGGAAGGGACCTTAAGGATCATCGCATTCCACCACCTCCCACGGGCTGGGACATCTTCCATTATCCCAGGTTGCTCCAAGCCCTGTCCAACCTGGCCTAGGACGCTTCAAGGGCCAGGGCCTCACCACCCCCACTCTTTCCCAAAACATCATCCAAATCTCCCCTCCTCTAGATTTAAACCATTCCTCCGTGTCCTATCACAACCTGTCAATGCAAAAAGCTGCTCTCCCCCATTATTATAACCTGCTTCAGGCACTGGAAGGGGCACCGAGGTTTCCCTGGAGCGCTCTCCAGGCTGAAGAATGAATGTGAACAGCACAGCAGATGGACAGACAGAGCAGGGACTCTCCGAGCCTGCGGGTGCACTGAGCAGGGCTGCAAACACAATTAATAGTGAACACAGAAACTTTACTTCAGCACCTCAGTCACATCAGCATCGGTGTGGCCGCAGCAGGGGCAGGACAGAGAAGCCTCTGGCCCCAAGGCTACCTTTGCCCCATGGTCCACTGTAGCCCTGGATGCTGCTCATCCTGCTGCTGCTCAAGCTTTTTTGTCCTTCATAAACTGCAGGAAGTCCTGCAGCAGATTCCAGAATTGCACCAGGATCTGGTGTGGGAATGGCATGGGCAGTGATGTGCCCGAGGATGTCACCTCTGGTCTCTGGCTGTACTGAGGGGTCAAGTTGATTTGTTCCTCTGGTTCCTCTTCTTCCTCTGGTTCCTCTGGTTTCACATGCTGCTCAGAGGCCGAGGTGACGACTGGCTCTGGGGCTGGACCAGCTCTTTCTGCTGGGCTCAGGCCCGTCTGGAGCAGGATCCAGTTGTAGAAGTGCTGAGTGGAGGTGTAGATCCCGGGGTGCCTGGCTCTGTCACAGCCTCTTCCCCAGCTGTTCATTCCCACCAGCCAGTAGTAGTCGGCTCCATTGTCCTTGCAGACGAGGGGACCCCCGCTGTCCCCCTGTGCCAGGAGAGAGGGCTCAGGGAATGTGGGGGGCTGCTGCCAACCCCAGGGCTGGCTCCCCTCTCCCAGCCCGGCTCTGGCTCCCCTCTCCCAGCCTGGCTCTGGCTCCTCTCTCCCAGCCCAGCTCCGGCTCCTCTCTCCCAACCCGGCTCTGGCTCCTCTCTCCCAGCCCGGCTCTGGCTCCCATCTCCCAGCCCGGCTCTGGCTCCTCTCTCCCAGCCCGGCTCCGGCTCCTCTCTCCCAGCCCGGCTCCGGCTCCTCTCTCCCAGCCCGGCTCTGGCTCCTCTCTCCCAGCCCACCTCTGGCTCCTCTCTCCCAGCCCGGCTCTGGCTCCTCTCTCCCAGCCCACCTCTGGCTCCTCTCTCCCAGCCCGGCTCTGGCTCCTCTCTCCCGGCCCGGCTCTGGCTCCCCTCTCCCAGCCCGGCTCTGGCTCCTCTCTCCCAGCCCGGCTCTGGCTCCTCTCTCCCAGGCCCAGCTCCGCATTCCCAGCTCAGGAACGCTCTGCTCAGGGGCTGGAGCCTCCAGGCCCTCGGCTGGGAGCAGGTCGGGAGCTCTCCCATCTCTGCACACGGGTCCCAGATGTGCAGAGGACAGATGTTCCGGGGTCACATCCACACTTTGAGTCTGCTGGGGGCACTGGATGGGCAGGACCAGGCCTTCCTTGGGGACAAGGGGTCACAGGGCAGTGACCTGCAGGTGGGAAGGGAGGGGAGGACAGGGGACAGGCCGGGCTGTGTGTGGGGGCTCCTACCTGGCAGGTGTCGATGCCACCGTGTGGGTAGCCAGCACAGAGGTTGTCAGCATGGACGGACCCCGCGTACCACGGGCTGCTGTTGCAGAGCTCCGTGTCCATGAGCTGGACCTTGGCCTCCTGCAGCACCATGCCTGATCCCAGAACCGTGGGAATGAGCCCCCATCGCCGCGGTGCTCATCCCCTCCCCTTCCCCGGGCCCGGCTCTGCCCCTTGCCCACGGAGCGATATTGTCCCGCTGTGTCCCTGCTGTTGGCCTGGAGGAGGAGCCGGGCCCATCTCTGCAGAGGCTTCTCAGGCCCAGCAGGAATCGTTCGGCTGGGAAGGGACCTCCCAGCTCAGCCCGTTCCCCGCCCCGTCTCGCCGGGGACTCCTTCCCGCAGCCCGGGCTGCTCCGAGCCCCGGCCCCGCTGCCGTCCCGCGGGCGGACTCTGCCTGCGGCCGCTCCGCGTCCCCGGGGTGCGCAGCTCGCCCTCGGAGCGCACGTCCTGTTGGGGAGCTCACCTTTGGCAAAGTTCCAGCCGGCGATGTAGCAGGATTTCAGCTCCGAGACCCTGAGCGAGGCGTCGGGCACGCAGCCCAGCTGGATGTAGTCGCTGCACTCCACGGGCTGGTCCAGCTCCAGCAGGGCGATGTCGTTCCTCGCCGTGGCGGGCACGTAGTGCTGGTGCACCAGGAGCCTCTGGATGTGTCTCACCGCGGCCTCGGGGCCCGGCTGGCTCAGATCTGCGGCCCCCATCACCACCTCCCAGGCGGACATGCCCTTGAGGAGGCGCCTGGTGGAGAGAGGGGTGACAGGAGCGGAGCCACGGGCTCCAACCTCTCCCGGCCTTCTGCTTCCCAAGGCGGAGAGGGAAGTGGCACGTGGTGCTGTGACCTGGGCGCCTGCCCGTGCTCTGGGGACATCCCTCTCACGGGCAGGGACATTCCACTATTCCAGGTTGCTCCCAGCCCCAGTGTCCAGCCTGGCCTTGGCCACTGCCAGGGATCCAGGGGCAGCCACAGCTGCTCTGGGCACCCTGTGCCAGGGCCTGCCCACCCTCACAGTCAGAAATTCCTTCCTAACACCTCATCTAAATCTGCCCACCTTCCGCTTAAGGCCATTTTTCTTGTGTCCTATCACTACATGCCCTTGTCCTAAGTACCCCTCCAACCTTTTTCTAAGCCCCCTTAAGTACTGGAAGGGGCACCAAAGTCTCCTGGAACCTTCTGTTCTCCAGGCTGACCAGCCATAACTCAGCCTGTCATGCCCTTCTTCCCACCCTGAATGAACATTTTAAATGTGGTGATCCTTACTGTAAAACAGCAGTTCTCTGCCAGTTCACACACATTAGCCTTTTACTTATGTTTATGTCCATTTCATAAAGGTATCTGACTTTGTTTAAATACCTTAATAACTGAAAGTTTCACTTTTTTGCTCGGTAATTTGTTGAAGTGGTTATTAGGAATCTTTTACCTAGATATGTGTTTTATTTGTTTGTTTTTAACCACTTCAAATTTTAGGCAGCTTTAAATCTGATGAACCTTTACTAACTGGCATTTTTCATGCAAAAGAAGCAAGAGCTTTTTGAGTTTCTTTGTAGAGTCAAGAAATATCAAAAACCTAAATACGGAACACTTTTCCAATGGTCAAATCACATGTATTTTACAAATTATCTGTGTGTTTTACAAAATATCCCCTGCCACTTTATTTCCCAGAGAATGGAGATCTATGGCTTAATGGAGTAGCATAGTTTCCCAAAAAGGCAGAGCAGAGTAATACAGAAAACTTGCAGCCCATGGGCTGGGCTCAATATTCTCTCCCAGCAGGCCAAAGGCAGTCATCTTTGGTGCACAGAGGGGCCTTTGTTCATGCTGACGAGCGGTGGGAGGTTCCTTCACTGCAGGTGGGGAGCAGAGAGGAGCCTCTATGTAACAGATCATAACTTTAGGAACCCGGGTATTTAGTGGCTGCAGAAATAACGTGTCTGTGCACTAAAGATTTTTCCTAAGTCCAAGTGTCTGTGCCATTTGTTGACCTTTCTCTGTCAGCTGTGAATCTAGAGAGCAATAAGGTGAAACAACTCCAGAGTAGTAAGTGCCTCAGTTTATTCTTGTCACAATTTCGGGTTTTTTTTCTGACAGGATGGGTATATTGATTTCATGGAATACGTGGCTGCCCTCAGCCTTGTTCTCCGAGGGAAGATGGAGCAGAAATTGCGGTGGTATTTCAAGCTCTATGATGTAGATGGCAATGGCTGCATTGATCGGCATGAACTGCTCAACATCATTAAGGTGAATCTCCAGGGGTCTGTGTTCCTGCCTCCTTCCTTAAAGACAAATCACACAAGTAAGACCTTTGCTGTTTCCCATACGGATGAGACCTTTAACATCCTTCCTTCTCTGAGCAGAATTCCCCACTACTGGATAATGAAATAAGCAGACTTGGCAGACTATCACAGGTTACATTACAGCACAGCTAACCATAAAATTGCTTTAACTGCTTGTGACCTAAATTGTACTTTCCAAGGTTTCAGACCCTATGACTGTCAGTTGCTATCTCTACAGTGTATCCTTCATATGTCCTTTTCCCCATGAGAAGTTGGAGAGCTACTTCCAGTTTGCTTTCTAGAATCAGCTCCTAAGTATCAACATAATCAAACATTTCTGGCTCTGGCGAATAGCCTGAAGAATGACTGAGAATGGAAAGAATTGTATGCAAATAGCTATTGTGGATGGGATTGGAATTACAGGCATAAATATCTCAAAATTAATTTTGCTGCAAATTGAGATTATTTTGCAGATAATGGAAAATTACCAAGCTGCAGGAAAGATTCAATGACCCTAAATAAATTACATTTCTGAATATGAAATGTCATAAAACTGATTTGATAAAGCACTAATAAGATGTTAATAATGCATTCTCATCTGGACAAGAATTTTAGAGCTGGGTATCAAAGAGACCTGACCAAAATCAGTACCTGTAGTAACGTACAGCCTCCTACTAGTAGCTTGAAATAGAAATACTCAGACATTACAGTGAAACAAGTCCTGTGGGCAACAACTGGTGGCAAGAAATGTATAGCCCTTTGTATTTTGTGGGTGTAGTTCAGTGTCTTTTTTCATAAACTTAGGAAATTGCGGAGATGATACTAGTTTCAGTAAATAGCATTTGAAAAAGAATGAAGAAAATGACCAAATATCAGAGGGTAACAACTAGAAAATGAATAGTCTTAGAATCAGTATAAAGGCTGTGAAATCACATATTTCATGGACATCCTTAAACAAAGGAAATAATAAGTATTGAAAGGACAACCCTGCACTATGTAGTTATGAATAAGAAGAACTGTAGCAAACAGAAGTGGATAAGGCTTAAAGTTTCTCAAGATGAAAATGAATTTCCAGTGATCTTTAGAGAGAAGCCAGACACACAAGAAGCAGTATATAAATGGAAATTGTGAAAGTAAGAATAGAAATAAATTACCACTGTATACAACAAAGGAATTTCATAATGTCAAGTGAGGAGGGTGTTTGACAGTGTTTCTGAGGCTTGGTGTACCATAAGGTCACAAAGTGGACCAAAATGGATCAATTAGGTGGGTTCTGATTCTTCCATTTCTGCAGCACCTAAACTGTACCTAAGTGGAATTAGGCAAATCCTCTAGGTTTTGCTACTCATTCCTTGCTCCAGAGCTACACTCCCTTTGCACCCGTCAGTGCCATCCATAAGGCCTGATGATTTGTGTTTTGTTTTCCTCTGACACTGGTTCATTTGTATGGGGAAGGCACCAGGCATGACTGTCTTATTATGAATCTATGCTGACGTGTGAAATCAGTCTGGAAGTTGTCAGAAGCTTCTTACTATTGCTCTTTTATTTTAGGCTATTCGAGCTATTAATGGTGGTGACCATGAAACTAGTGCAGAAGAGTTCACCAACCGAGTCTTCAACAGGATTGATGTGAATGGCGACGGTAAGATTCCTGCCTTTGTCATCCAGCTCAGACAGTCTCTTTTCTACAGAGTAACATCCACTTTTTCCTTTCTTGGTTGAACTTTAGGTCTCTTCACTTCATACTTTCTTTCTATTTGCATTCTCAGCCAGTAATGTGCTCTCCATGGACCAGAAAGGATTTTTCTGCTGGCACTATACATCATCAGTGTGACAGGATTTGTTCCCTCTGCTGAGTCTCAGCTTTGTTCTGTCCACTTACACATGAATTTAGTAGTGGGGTTTTGGAGTGTTGTTTTGTTTTCCTTTTTGTATGTTGCTGTGCAGCTTATGCCAGTTAGAAGTGGGAAATACTAACAAATATCCCCAGCTGCTCCTAAGTACTTTAGCATGGAAAGAAAGAACTGGAATTCAATGTAGAAGTTCAGAGTTTCTTCACTGGGTCTACTGCAGGCAGTAGAGCAAGAACATGAAGTGCTCAGTCAAAAGTTGGTCAAGTGTCTCTGTGGTCCCTGTATGTCCCCAAGAGATATCTCTTTCCTTGCTACTTCAGGTGCTCACTACTTTCTGACAGGTTCTTTTGTTATTCCAGAATAACTCTGCTGAGCTGCTTCCCTGCACAAGGGCTTTTTGGCCTAGAACAGAAAAATTTGTTTCTGCCTGTCACAGCCCCCTTCTGTTAGTTCCTTTATCCTTGAAAACCAGCAAGTATAGGGCAGGTTAGTACTGTACAGGTTGAGCCATAAAGGATGCTATGATCCCACTCCTTAGCTACTCCTTGACTTCTATTGTTCTTTCTTATGTACCTCTTCCCTTGTACGGGGAAAAAGGAGGAAGCAGGTCTTGTCTGGATACTGGGGATATTTCGTAAAAGCTTAAGAGCACTCTGAGGTCTTTAGAGGAGTGCCTTAGAACAGTGCCTCTCTATATATAGTGCCTCTACATAGTATGTGGTCTGTAAAGTTAGATTACTGTACTCCTTTTCCTGCCAGACATGGATTCTGATGCCTTTTATTTGTGTCTGACACAGGTGAACTTTCTCTGGATGAATTTGTGGAGGGAGCAAGGAAAGATGAGGAGTTCATGGAGGTTATGATGAAAAGTTTGGACCTGTCACACATTGTGGCCATGATAAACAACCGTCGGCATAGTGTATAAATCAAGCTGGGAGAAAATGCTGTGCCAATAACAGAAGTGTGTAGAAATACAAGGAAGGAGAGACAACATTTTTCGAAACAAAATTTCCATAAAGATGAATATGGAAGTAGGAACAGAAAGACACTGCTATATTTGTGTATCTGAGTGCACATTTCTGTACAAGTACTGAAGCTTAGCCACATAAATGCAGGGCAGATTCAGAAAAACTGAATCTGGGTGGCAGTATTTAACTCATCTTTCTAAAATGTAAAGGCCAAATTTCAGGGCACAAATTTCCATTTTTTATTCTGTGTCCCACATTATCATTTTGAAATGGACTAAAAGTGACGCCAAGTTTGTGAAGAGCACTAGCAGAACTGGGTGTTGGAGTGCAGAGAAAATATTCAGACAGACAAAAGAAGAGTTTCAAACTGTTATTAGTGTAGAGAACTATCAAAAGAACTTGCACAGTTCTTTTCATGGTATTGGTTCATAAACACCAGCATGGCTGTCCATCCCAGATGTGCTTGGATTTGGTAGCCCCTACAGAATCAGCTTTAGTCATAAGATCACAAGAACTGAAAGAAAAACAATCTGATAGTAACAAATCTGTCCTCAGCTGCAGCTGTTTGAACTTTCTGTGATCAAAGAACTCTAGCAAAGAAGTCAACAGTTTGGAGTAGCTTCTGTAACCACAGAAAATATGCTACTCAGTTTCCCAAAGTAGAATAATTACTTGAGAGATCAAATCTTTTATATACTCATGGTCCTACTTACTCTCCTCTCATACAACTGAGTCGCTGGGAATGTTCAAGGCCACACTGAACAAAGCTTGGAGTAACCTGATCTAACCCCATGGCATGGGGCTGAAGGAAGATGATTTTTGAGGTCCCTTCCTACCCAAACCGTTCTGTGACGCTAGGATAAATGAAGTATTTGAAGATGATCCTAATATTGCCACACACATCTTTATTGGTCTTTCTTCTTGTTCTTGAGGAGACAATCTAATAGAAAGAAACAACTCGCCAAGGTGACTTGTGAATTGTGCTGTTCATGTGAATGCTGGGGTGAGGCTGATACTCTAGATCAGTGCCGCCATAAATGACTGATTTTGTACATGATGGGAAGAGTGATGCAGCATCGATAGAAGCCCATCAAACTGTGTCTTGTTCACTGTTCATTAGATAAGGTCCTGATTAAAAGCTTCTTTTAATCTGGGAAGAGAACCAGAAGGAAAGAAAAATGCAGGAAATGTTCAATGGAGTGCCTATGCCATAATTGGCATGCTTTTCCTGTGCAGGAGGAAAAACTTGCAGACCTGTAACAAAACTTTAGACTAGACTTATTTTTGCTTACTTTTAGGCTTCTGTGATGTTCATGGTTTGCACGGCAAGGTTTTGCTAGCAGGGAGGCTACAGGAGTGGCTTCTTTGAGAAGCTTGTGGAAGCTTCCCCTGATGCTGTTTTACACGACAACAACACAGACTCCGAGATTCAGAAGGCTGAAAATGACTCTTTTATTTTTGGGATGTGTCTCCCTTTTATACTACTTTACACAGACCAATTTGATTGGTGAAACAAAGGCAAACTTCTTCAATCACATTGGTCAGACCAGAGGGACATCAAGAAGAAGTCCATTCTAGGAAAAGGAATGAATATCATGAGTACAGTTACAAAAATATTTTTCCTGTTTACAGAAGATTCTCTGGGAAAAGAATTTTAGAAAACCAAAACACCTCAAGCATGGAACCAGGGCTACATTCCCCCATGTCTGGCAGAGACAATGCCAGCTGGCCCCACCATGCCACTGGCCAAAGCCTGAGACCTTCAGCTGTGGTAGTAAATGTCTGGGATAAC
Organism: Chamaea fasciata; assembly: GCF_029207755.1. Taxonomy (NCBI): domain Eukaryota; kingdom Metazoa; phylum Chordata; class Aves; order Passeriformes; family Sylviidae; genus Chamaea; species Chamaea fasciata. The sequence continues at coordinate 146,924 of NW_027094090.1, read as the reverse complement.
ATATTTAAGAAGAAAAAGTTATGGGGCAGAAGCGATTGCAGCCAAAGAAGTGAGGACTGAGAATATGTGGGAGGAAGAGCTCTGCAGACACCAAAGTCAGCTAAGGAGGGGCAGGAGATGTTTCAGGTACTGGAACTGAGATTTTTCTGCAGGCCATGATGCAACCCATAGTGAAGCAGGTTGTCCTGGAGCACACGGAGGTCTGCAGAAGGGAAGCAGAAATCCACCTGCAGCCTGTGGAAGAGCCCCATGTTGGAGCAGGTCCTGGAAGGACCTGTGAGCCTGTGGAGAGAAGAGCAGGTTTCCTGGTAGGACTTGTGACCCCACAGAAGACCCATTTTAGAGCAGTTCCTGAAGGACTGACCCCAGGGAAGGACCCACACTGGAGTAGTTCCTGAAAGGCTGACCCCGGGGATGGCAGCTCGCACTGGAGCAGCTTGTGAAGAACCACAGCCCATGAGAAGGACCGATACTGGAGAAATTAATATTTTATAGTGGAGAACTGTCTCCTGTAGGAGGGATCTCATGCTGCAGCAAGATAAGGACTCCTCTTCCTGAGGGGGAAGCAGCGGCATGAACTGACCGTAACCTCGGTTCTCATCTTCTTGCACTGCTGGTGGGGAGGAGGGAGAGAATCAGGAATAAAGTTAATTCTGGGAAGGAGAAAGGGACAGGTGAAAGGTGTTTTAAAGATTTGGTTTACTTCTCATTATCCTACTCTGATTTTGACTGGTAATAAATTCAATTAATTTCTCTCTTTTTTTCCCTGTGATGGTAACCGGTGAGTGATGTCTCCCTGTGCTTATCTCAGCTCATGAGCTTTTTTGTATTTTACCCGGCTGAGGAGGGAAGTGATTGATAGAGAGGCTTTGGTGAGCACCTGCCATCCAGCCAGGGTCCACCCACCACAGCAGTATTCTGAACAAAGTGTCTGGGCTTTCACTGAAGGGAAGATTTAGTAAGGGAGATTTAGTAAGTGCTGTCATTGGAATGTGAGTGAGTGATCATGTTTAGAGTAGCCACCAACAGTCCTCTAGGCAGGCTCATGCTCCAGACTCTACTGGTGTGTGCATGTCTGCAGTCTCAGAGCTTCTGCAAGGGATCACAAGCTGGTGGTTGAAGAACTGTCACGTGAAAAGGGAAGACTTCCTTGACCCTTAGTATTTAATTTGTCTGTCAGTGCTCCAGGAAAGCTGAGAGTCTTGTGCCTGACCAGTCTGTCAGCAGATTGTTACAGCGACCTGAGCAGTTGAGCAGTCTTGCTCGATTGGAGGGAAATTTGACTGATATTCAGGGGAATAGGCCAACGGCATAAGGGAGACCCCTCAGCAGGTCTTCCCACTTTATGACCCCTCAGAGGGACTTCCTATTTGAGTGTGTTACCTGCTGCTGGCAATTGCTAGCATCTGTGAGGGAATCACACTAATAGTTTATGGAATTATTCTCTTTTACATATAAAATTGTGATGGTTAAGGTTCAGGGATTGTTGATGATGGTATCTGTCAGTGATAGTATTTGACTGCAAAAACTCATTCAAAGCAATATACAATAAGCTGTAGTCCCCAGTAAAAATATTAAGCAGGCAGAGTGCATTTCTAACCCAACAGGTATTCCTGTGGGGGAGAAGACAGGTTCAGCCCATTGACTGATCCCAGCAGTTATGATAGAGCCTTCCCTAACGTATTCTCCATTCTTGGCTTACTTTTATACTATTTCTTTACATTTTGGTGAAGCTTGAGTGACTCTAGTCATGCATAAATTTGCTACCGGTTGGTGTAAAATTCTTTCACTTCACTTTTAAACATACCATCAAAAAAAAAAGTATGGAGCTCCTGCCCAGTGAGAGACAGTCATACCTTGGAGGCAGGTAACTTTGGGATGGAGGTGTGCTTTAATATTTCAATCAGGCTATAATGAACCACATTCATCTGAGGAAAGCAAGTTTGCCACAGCTGCTGGCTTGGCAGCAAGATACCTTCTCTCTCACAGCTACTATGCAATTGATCAGCTTCAAAGGACCATCAAGTTGCTGCTCCTGCAAGGATTTCAGCAGAGTCTGGTTGTGGTGACTCCACTCTGCTCCACCCCTCTTTGCAGGTACTTATGGTTGTATGGGGAATCATCATGGAGCATGGCAACCAAGTTCCATTCTGGGAACAGCACCCGTATTTTACCCTAAAATTTCTGTCCTGTTATAACTCCTGTTAGGATATAAATATAACTCCTCAGTTTCCTCTGATTTTACCCCAGTCATCTTTCCACACAAACACTGCTCCACTCTCCAGAGGATTATTGTGAGCAGATGTGAACTCTGCTGTCCCTTCGGACTGAGGAAGACAGAGGTTTTTCCCCAAGTTTCTTTTGAACCTGTCCTGCACCTGTTACAAGTCCTCAGTCTCCTGCAGTTTCGTGGGTCACTCACACGTAAAACAGCACAACCCACTAGCATGCTCTGTTTGTGAGGGGAGACCCTCTGCTCACACCAGACCTGAAGCTGCCAAACTCCACCAAAGCACCTGGGGAGGCCCCAGGGACTGATGGACAGAAGGGAGGTGACAGAGGACAGCACAGCAGCCAGCCTGCCCTCCATCTGGATGTGAAGGCAAGGCTGGGAACTGTCAGCAACATCCCAGCACGCCTGAGGAACCTTTGGGCAGCCCCAGCTGCTGCAGGTCACCTGACAGAGACTCACCATCTACCCAGTGCTTGGCCGCGCTGGAGAGGATGAAGCCGAGGACAGCAATGGTCGCCTTCAAATCCCCCGACTCTGCAGACGGGAGGGGGGGTGAGCTCTGTCACCTTGGAAAGGCATCCCCAGACACACTGCTGCCCATGCCTGGAGCATGGCTCCATCAGGGGATCGTGGTAAGGACAGCAGTGCTCACCTAACTTTGCATCTAAGGGCAGCTTCGGGATCTTGTCATACTGTGGGAGAGCAGAGCACCACGGTAAACACCAGCTAACACACTCACTATCAGTGTTAACACTAACAATTCTTACCTAAATATTAATACTAATAACATATGCATAATATACGCATATTATTACTACTAGAAGAGGCCGGTAGTGTTCTTAACGCTGAGGCTTGCATGAAGAACACGAGATTAAATAATGTTGCTGATTATGCCATTGTAGTGTTGAAGCGCTTGACCCCCCCCGCGGTGAGCAGCGGGCCCGCAGCAGGCGGGGGGCGGGCACTTGAGTATCTTGGCCAGGGTGCTGATCCTCCCAGCGCTGATCTCGGCCAGCACCCAGTCGGGGCGGCCCAAGTCCCCGCAGAAGCGGAACCGCTGCGGGGAAAGAGGCGCCCACAGCCGGCAGCGGGCTCTGCACGCGCCCCCGCTCCCCGCCGCCGACCCCCCTCCCCCCCACGTCGCCGCCGCTCCCTGGCCCGCGCTGCTACCGCAGAGTCCGCCTTGGCGACTCGGAACCGCTCCCGGCCGGGCTGCCGGCTACGCCCCTCCCTGCCCCGAGTGCCGACGGGCGCTCCGGTGGGGGCTCTGCAGGGGCCTTTCAGCCGGGACCGGGGCACAGGGAGGGTGGGAGAAGGGGACGGGGGTCTCGGGAGCGGGACCCCGGGCGACCGCGGACCCCCGAGCGCCCCTGGCTCCGCCCGCCTGAGCGCTCGCGCTCCCATTGGCTGCAGCCTCAGCTGCCAAGCCCCGCCAATCCCGGCCCGCCTTTCTCCGCCCCGTCCAATCACAGCCGCCCTTTCAATCCGGGCGCGGTCCCGCCCAGATCAGCCCGCTCAGTCGCGGCCCGGCCCCTCAGCCCGGTCCCGGTCCCCCGTTCGCCTGAGGCGTCCTTCCCGCCGCCCCGGCTTTGGGAACGAGCGGAGCCGTGCCTCCGCTGCCGCAGCCTCGGCAGGTGCTGCCGGGACCCGGGAAGGGCGGCGGGAGCTCCCCGTTGAGGTCCCGGCCGGGAGTTCTCCCAGGGAAACGGGGAGACGGCGGGGAGCGGGCGGAATGGCGGGAGCGGGGCGTGAGGGGACAGCGGGGGGTCGCGGAGCCGAGGGGGGCGGGAACGGGCGGGCCGGGATTGGCGGGCCGACACTGCGCTGTGATAGGTTGGGCTGGCCCGGCCGCCGCTGCCTCAGGTTGTGATTGGCTGGGGTGGCCCGGCCCTGGGGGATAAATAGCGTGCCCTGAGGGGTCTCGGCGCTAGTTCGGCGGCGGCGCGGAGAGCGACGGGTGGGACTGGGCGGTCGGAGGAGCGCCGCCGGAGGAGCGCGGCTGCGCCAGGACGGGATCTTTGCGGCTTCCGGTCAGGGGAGCGCCGGTGAGCCCGCACGCGACTCCCGCGTCTGTCTGTGCTAGCGTGTGGGGACTGGCGGTGTCCTGGGGCAGCGCTGCCGGCCGTGCCCGGTTCTTTCCGCCGCGCCCTGCGTGACTCGGACGGCCGGAGGCTGGTGCGGGGCTTGGTGCGGCGCGGGGAGACCGGCTGGGGCTACCGGGGAGAAGTGCTTCCGTGGTTTCTGGATACAAAGTAACGCTTAAGATATCAAAAATAAAGCTGCATTTTTTTCAGTTTTAATGTTTTATTTTGTTTTATTCGAAATAATTATGATTTTTTTCTTTATTACTTCGTTTCATTAATTTCGTCGCTTTATTACATTATTTTGGTTTATTTTTGTTTTCTTTTGCTAGATAGTTGTTGTTACTTCAGTAAAGGTTGTAGGGCTAGGGCTGAAACACCGGTTGCGAGGCCAGTGGAGGCATAAAGCCCCAGGGTGTGGAATAAGGATCTTGGCACTAGAGGCCGGCCCAAAACAATGAGGAGCAATGGGAATGCTGGGGCTGGAGTGGATAAATGCCACGGGAGAAGGGGATGGAGCTGCAGCTCAGGGCCTGCAGGAGATGCCTGGGGGGTTGCCAGCCCTTGCCCTGTGGTACCAAGCAGAGGCTGAGGGTGTGGGGGTTCGGAGGGCACCAGGGCCCGAGAACCAACACAAGAGCACTTTTTGGGATGGGGGAGCAGGGGCCCAGTGGCTCTTCCCAGCCCCCGGTGCTGCCTGGGGGAGGTGAGGGGGGCCTTGGGGCAAGTGCTGGGCTGAGACCCAGCGAGAGGGGGAAGGCAGATGTTGGGCTTCAGGTGCCAAGTGTTCCCAGGGCTGGGAACCCAGGAGGATGGGTGGTAGAGCTCCTAAGGACATTGAAGCGATGATAATAACTGACTTGTGGCCTTATCAACAGTCCTGAGCTGCAGGGAGAAGCAGTAGCGGCTTTTAGCGGCAAGCAGTGGGACGCTGAGGAGCTGGAGCTGAGACAGCAGAGCTGGAGGAGACACAAAGATGGTAGGGTTTGGGGTGAAACCCCTGTGGGGCTGGTCTAGGGAGTATGGAGCCGGGACGGGAACTGCGTGACTGGAGCTGAAATCACTGTAAGGGGGGGATAGGGATGGTAGAGCTGTTGCTGCAGTAAGGATTAGTAGGTTGGGGCTGGAATGTGGGTACAAGAGCTGTGCTGAAACAACACAGAGTTAGACCTAAAACAACAACCATACTCTGAGAACCAAAAGCAACGTTATTATGTGCCAGTGCTGGGAAGACATGGAGACAAAAGTGAAACAAGAGCTGGCAGTGAAATAAAGCCTGTGGGTCAAGAGCTGAAATCACTGGGGCAGGGAAGGGGACTCTCCAGGGCTCGAGCTCAAATCACTTTTAGAGTAACATAGGAACTTTAGGGCTGACGAACTGACTGTGAGATTGGTGCGCTGAAATGACTGTAGGCCTGTGATACTGATGTTGTAGCTGGGTACTCAGCCCAGAAATGGGAGAGAGGGTGGAGAGCTGAAAAGGGATTGCTGTAAGATTGCTCCTGAAATGCTGGTGCTGCTGGGATATTGCCCGTGTCAGGGATACCCACTGTAGGGCTGGGGCTGGGATGTTGACTGTGGGGTGGGCATAGACACGGTGGGGTCAGAGCTCAATGGCTGCTCAGCTGGGGCCAAGATGAAGACCCTGCCCCGTGGACGGTGCAGAGTTTTCAGCTGCCAGAGTCGGAGGAATGCGCACGTGGAGCTGGAAGAAGCGAGCTGGCCGTGAAATAAAGCTTGTGGGTCAAGAGCTGAAATCACTGGGCCTGGGAAGGGGACGCTCCAGGGCTCGAGCTCAAACACTTTTAGCGTGACAGAGAAATTCTAGGGCTGACGTATGGTCTGTAGGATTCAGCCCGGCCCCACTCCCCTGGCCCGGGCTCTGCCCCAGTTCCCCAGCATCGGCACCGGCCCGGGCTCTGCCTGTGCGCGGCGTGGGCGCTGCCCCGCATCCCCGTCCCTCATGGTGCGGGAGAGGGCGGCTCGGGGCGGGGGGCAGCCCCGCCGCCTCACACGGTGCGGCCGGTCCCGGCTGGCGCCCTCGGGGCTGCCCTTGCCCCGCGGGCGGAGGAGGAGAAGGGGCAGAGGGAGGGCGAGGGCGGAGCATCCCTGCCAGCGGCCGCGGCGGGAGCGGGTCCGGCGGGCGCGGGCGCTCGGGACGCGGGGGCGGCGGGGAGGGGACGGGAAGGGACGCGGGCTCCCGGCGGCGCCGTGCCGGGCGCTGCCCTCCGCGCACATCGCGCGGCCGGGCTGACTCAGAGCCGGCTGCACCTCGCCCGCCCTCCCCGGCTCTCCCCACCCCTCTCCGAGCAGTTCGCGCCTCCCTCTGCTCTAGAGGCTCCATCTCACCGTCTCCCCCATCGTTCTCGCCTGGCAATGGTTGGAGGACTGTCACGGACTTGCACACACCGCGACTCGTGACCGCGTTTCCCCGCTTGTGTTTTTCCCGAGGCAGGTGCGAGGTGCTCCCCATCACTCCCCGTCCCCCGCAGCCCAACTTCCCTGCCTTGCCTGCTCCAGGCGCCCTCGGCCCTCGTGCCCGACCCTGCCAAGTCTGCCGCTGCAGCCCTTACACCTCGGCTCACGGGTCTCTGAGGGGACCCAGCTGGGACCTACGCCTGGCAGGATCTCTGGGTGAGGGATTTCAGTGGGCAAACAGCACTGACTCTTCCAGGCTGCAAAAGGACCTTCTCTCTTTCCTCACACCGGTGGCACCTCCTTGCCTCATCCCCGCAGCGTTCCGACTCCAGCGGGTCTTGAATTTGAAGTGTGTAGGCTTGGCTTAAAACCTTCACTGCAAAGTGGGGAAACATCTTGAAGTTACTTTGAGAGAGTTCAAGTTGTTCCCTGTAATCTTTTGTGATACAGAAAAGTGAACCGGTGAGAAGTTCCAACAAATTGTCATTACTACCTGCTAAACTACCTTCAAATGTCATTTGGTGCTTCTTTTAAGGTATGAGGGACTCAAGGGGATAAATCAGGACACTCATTTCCCAGTTCCTGTAAGAGCTGTCCTCAGGAAAGAGAGCTTAGAACCAACTCTGGAAATGGGGAATGAAAGCATCTTTTCTTCCTGGGGCTGTGCTGGGGTGTAAAGTGGGTAAACATGAATATCCAAATGTTTACATCCTGCTATGCATGTTCACACTGATCTTTCTCCTGAAAAAAAAAAAATCAACAAAACCCCATGAGTGAGTAGATGAAAGATGATGGAACTGTGAAAAACGAGATTTTTTTAAAATGTAAAATTTAAAAATAAATTTAATAAAGTTATAAGGGAGATTAAAAAAGCAAAATAGGGTTGGTTGGGTGACTTGGCACTCAGCTAAGTCTACACTTTGCTATATTAAAGTTATACTTTAGATACTTTTTTATTGCATTAGTTTGTTGAATATTCATTTTTTTATAAATTAGTTTTTATATTTTAGGAATTGTTTTGTATGGCTTTTTTGGGGGGTTGCTTTTTTAGAGTATGTGGTTTTTGTTTGTGTTTTTGTTATTACTTTTAATTTGGGCTTTGGTTTGTGCTTTTTTTAGATGGTAGATGTTTGATAGTTGGTATATTAATAGTAGAGGGTTTTTTTTGTATGTTTACTGGATGTTGTTTTGACCAAACAGACAGTTTAAGCAAATAGCAGACTCTTTTTTATATGTTTATTGGATGTTATTTTGGCTAAATAGACAGTTTAAGCATACTATATTAGCAAATATTAATATGCTTAGTTTTCTTTACTAATAGAAGAAATAAAAGAAAAACTTATATTTTTACTACAACATTATTACTTATATAACATACATTTCGCGGAAAGCCAACCCTATAATATAGATTTCTAACAGGACCAAACTAATTGTGTTAAAACTATTCCTCTCCTCCTGTTCCAACTGAAGTTGGAATGCATCCAGATTTGAATTTCCAAAGTCTGGCCCCTCTTTTCAGAGGTTACACTGAACTTTGACCAACTTGGTCTTCGTGTTTGAATCTGAATCCACTTTTATTCCTCACCTTGTCCCTTTTAACACCCAGAAAAACAACGGGGTATCACATATATCAGACTATGCCTCCGTAGTCTTGGGCAGCTGGTTTGATAACCAGGATGCCATGGCAGGGACAAACAGAATTTTGAGATTATGAGAAGATGGGATTAAACCTGTTTAGGGGAAGAGGACGTGCTGTGTCACATCTCAGCATCCCACATGACAACACAAAGTGACTCTGCAAGGCAAAGACTTAATTTTAACAGGTCTCATTGATACTAGGCAAGCCTGATTGTTATCTCAAAAAGCCATTGCCTAATGATTGGCCGTTAATGCCCGTCTCCCAGGCTCTTTCAGGGGTGGGTGGAAATAGTCAAAGCCTGCAAAGGACACTTAATGCAAATTGCTGCAGTCAAACCTTTTCTACTGTCTGTCCCCCGGTTTTGTGGGGGAAGATTCTCTTAACACAGCGGGGTTTTAAAATTCAAACAAATTTTGTGGGGAGTCATTGAAGCGCAATCAATGCAGAAGAATATAGACAGCATCCAAAATCACTGGGAAGTATCCCATTCTTGTGCTTGAAAGGCTTTGAATCAGAAGGTCTGCCAGGGCTGTTGCCTGATGAGTATTTGTGAATCTTCCCAGTGAGATAACGTAACTTTTTCTAGCCTGGTGATGCTGTAAGCAAAAGACCATCCCAAAGCGCAGGAATGAGCCTGGCATTCTTTTGGCAGTGTGCAAGTATAACCCGAAGGCAAAGGCAGTTTCCAAGTGGAATGACTGAACTGGGAGAGGTTTGAAATGCAGGTAACCTCCAGGGAGGTGAAGCGGGGAGGGCTGAAAGACAGCACAGCGCAAGAGGCAGCTGGGTGCTCCGGCTTGTACACATCTTCCAGGGAAGCCTTCCTGTGGAGAAGGAAAACTCACGGACACTGTGGCTGACAGGAACTGAAGACATGCTTTCAGTAGAATGGCACTGAGATATATGTATACACTTTCTTTTTCTTTTCCCGCTGAATGGGGGCTACTTTGCTATTCAACATTAACCTAAAAACCAAGTACCCTAAAATATAAAAAGTATTTTTGCGAATCTCTGCTATCCCCCGTGATGGGTAGTGTGTGAATAGAAAACTTGGAGACAGTAGCATAAAACACAAAGGCAGGAAGGGAGTAAGTGTTTATCACGATGTGCAGAATGCACCTCTCTGCTACAGCCTTGAAAGCTGCTTCTACAAGCTGGCAATATTCAGTTGCTGGAAGACAATATAACTAATCCAGACATGTTCAGCATGTAGAATTCCAGAATCTCAGCCTTGTCCTTCCCTCACAAGCAACAGGAATTGGATTCATTTTTTCCCCAAAGAAAAAAATCACTTGAAAGTCTAGAAGTTAGAATCCAAGAAAGATATCACATCTGCTTCAGTGAGTTTCTTTCTTTTGAACTTGGGGAGGAATGATTTTACTGTGCCAGAAATGCAGGAATTGTGTTGTTACATGGAAGCTTTAAAAAAGCAAAGACAAAATTTGAGCACTTCACTTCTTTTTCTCCTTGATATTCATTTTCCCCTGAATTTCAGCCAAACTGCCAATTCAAAACTCATATCATTGCTTAGTGTATGGAAATTCCGATAAAATTAGTGTGTCAGTTAAGAAGAAAACAATGTGAAATAAAGAAAGTGAATGTGAAAATAGTAATTTGAAATAAAATAGTTCAGTTAGATGGTCTAAAATCTTCTATTAGTGAAAAAAAATCACTAGATCTAATGTAGAATAACAAGAGTTGTCAGAAAAATATCTCAGAAATACTTTTACACACACACACACACACACACACATTCCTCTGTGTGTGTGTGTACACTTCTCCCCATCCTACTGCTTTTTCTTCCTGCTTTCTCCCCTGTAATTTTTTAAGAGCTGGTATTTGTCATTTTCATTCTATTCGCCCAGAATAAAATTTCCAAGAAGTTCCCTAATGTTCTTTTTGGCTTTTGAGAATTAAAACAAAGAAAAAAAAAAAAAAAAAAAAAACACACAACCAAAAAACCCCCCATAATTAAGAACAAAACCCCAGGCCTTTCCCACATTTTTAAAAGCTTTATATTCCTGCATTCTGACACAGACAGAATCCACAGGACAGTTCAAACAAGTGGGCTGTTATCCTCTCTCTGTTTCTATGGAAATGAGTGTCAGACCACTTAAAACAAAGCACATACCTTACAGTAATCACTACATTTTGATTATTTAAAATAACAGAGCGCAGTTTTCCCAATCCAACCTCTATTTCTATGGATACAAGCTGAAAATCGTTGTAGAGAAGCCTGTTCCATAGTTTTTTCCAATTCTGAATTTGTTTTGGATGCTGTAAGTTCTCACAAGGCGCTATGGATGATACGATCTAACAAGAGCTTCAAGTGTGCTGTAATTTGAACTGGAGAGGACCAATTCTGTGAGCCAGAGTTAGGAAACATTCTTGTGTGTGTAAATAGAAATTGGAATGAATACTGAGTGAAGTACTCCACCCAGCAGGTTTAGAAGGAGGGGAATGATTTGCTGTTTTCTGCTATTTTTTGACTTGCTTCAGAGAGAGTGAGCTGAGCTAAGCAAGTTCTGTGTTTGGTGATCATGAGCTGCTCCTTGGCCAAACTAGTCAAAACACCATAGAGACCCCCACCACTTCACGAGACAGAAGATGTGACCCATGAAGTTTGCAAAGCCAGTCTCCTCACGTTTCATTTGGAATGAAACCTCACTCCGTTTCCTCAGGAGAGGCAGCAGAAGGTCCCCGCTCCCCACCCCCCTGAATGCTGCCAGTCTTGCTGGCACTTCTCCTGTACGCAGATTGTTTTTTCTAGCAGTGCACCTGGCACTTGTATAGACATGAAGTGAGAGGCATGTCCCATCTCAGAGAGCTTACTGCTGCAAACAAGAGAATGTCCCTGGTCACTTCCCGACATGATGTTTCAAAGACACACTGGGAAAGACTGTGTGTCCTGCCCCTCAGTTAGGAAGGACATTAGGCCACAGTTACTGGGTGGAGCACGGTCAGGGAAATCACCCTCTTTGTCAAAGTGCTTTACTACGGTTTTATGAGCCTGCCTCTGATGGGTCGTTATCATGACACTGTTCCCCTTCCGTAAGTATTTAAGACAAGATTTTCCAAAATGACCAATGACTACGTACTTGAAATTCAAGACAGAAGCTTTTCAAAGCCACAGAATCAATGTCAAAACACTGAAAAAACTGTGGCTTTTCCAAGAGCCTTGAAAAAATCGGGCTTCCAGATGTCTCAAGTTAGGTATGCAAAGGCATGCAAAACTGATGGTGTTTCAGAAAAGAATAGCCCGTATCAATATCTAATCAGTGAGAGTTAATAGTTTTGAGATCCAGACCTCAGGCTAATTCGACCTGAGCACGGTGAAATTAGAAGCATATAACAAAAATTTAAAATGATATTGCAGTGCTTGTAAGTGCCTGCTTTTCCCATCAAGACTGTAAGGGCTCCCTGGTAAATTCTGTGACTCAGTGACTTTGTCAAACTCAGACTGGATGATGCTTGAAGATTATTCCATGTGTATAAGGTGGGAAGGATTTCAGTACACAGAAATACCCGAGAATCGCAGTAGATACTCAGAGGTGCTCTCAGCAAATGCCTCCTCTGGCTATGCACAGCCTGCTCATTGACACTTTTCTGTCCTCTTCCCTCTTTTTCTGATCTTTCCACCCATCTTCAGCACCTGGGCATGCGGCCCAGTTCCAGAGTCTCCCCATGCTCTGACTCAAACCCCTGATGCTCATAATGCCTGGTCGGCAGATCCTCCCATATCGACAGGCTCTAATATTCCTCGTGGGAGGAAGATAAATTGCCATTAGTCAGGCTTAAAATGCACTCCTTGCACTCCAGCTGAAATAACTACGGGATTGGAGGAGGAGGAAGAAGAGGAGGAGAGATGATTTTGTTTTACAGCATCTAGAGTAAAAAAAGTTGTGGTTTTACCTCAGCCTTGCCAGCCCACTCGTCTCCTGGGTCCATACACGGACCTTGCACATACCCTGGACTCCTCGATGCCGAACTCCTGGAATTCAAGCTCTGCAATGACTGTGTCCAAGTGTGTGAGCTGGCACTGGGCTGATCCCAGCAAGGATCATGGAGGTGCAGGGCACAGGGCATTTGGACATGTGATGACAAAGAAGAGATAGTGTTGGGAGCATTCCCTTCTTGGGAGGCTGTGCCGAGGAGGTGGTCCTGTCAGCCCATCCCTGGGCAGCGTCACCCTCTCTCCTTCTGTCATCCCATGCCTCAGGGTGCCAAAGGCTGGAAAGCAGGAAGATTTGACAAAGAGCTCTATATCACACTTGAAATTTGGGGAAAAACTGAAGGAAACTTTTCTGTGTAATAGTTGTGTAAACTGAGAGCGAACACTGAGAGCTACAGTTTTAAGGTGCGATTTTGGATTAAATGTATTCCCTCTGAATGCTTTCTATACTTAATTTATACATAAAAAGAAACATTTATTTTAAGACACTAATGCGTTTCTTACCAAAGGAGTGAAGGGTGGGAGATTGCAACTCACATATGAAGTGAAGTGAAACCACCACAGGGGTTACTGTAACTGTAAGTGGGGTATCCCAACAGCAGGACAGGTTTGGGCTGGGATTAGCATGGGCTGTATAGCTGGGGTCATGCAAAGGTCTGTCTGCAGCCCTTCTCATAGTCCCTCATCTGCAGGGAGAGGCTGTAGGCCTGGAGATCAGGCTGAGTTTGGGAAGGGTCAGGAGGACGCCGTTACGGAGTGATGTAAATGCGTATCAAGAGACTTGAGGGGTGGCAATGTCAGCTATAGAACAGCAAGGATCCATGGCTAACGGCTGGAGATAGGGGCTGCCTGAGAAGGACGGGAGTGCTTAAGGCTGAAATCAGAAGAGAAACCTCGGTGAAGATTTTGTGTTAGAAATGGTCTCATCTGCCAAATCAGATATTTGTCTTCAGGATTGCACGAGTAAGGAATCCCAGAGCAAAGAAAAAGGTTCAGGTTTGGGAGCAAAGGCAAGTTGGGCAGGACTGCGGGGCTGGGGCTCGGCTGTTTACCTTCTGTTCAGGACAGTAAAGGCCTCAGAGGACGTAACTGAGGCAGGAAAGGGTCGCTTGGCTCAGTTAGTCTTGTATCTAGAACTGTTCCTTGAACAAGGGGGGGAGCTGAGGTTCATGCAAGGGACCAGGAATTGCTTTTTAGCCTTGAAAATGCCAGAGGGGTGTGTGTAACTTGGATATGATGATAAGTTCATCTGGCAAGAATCACAGAATATTTTGATTTACTGAAAAACCGGGCAGCTCAGAAGTTACTACTCGACTCATTGCTGCTCCCATCTGTTGCACACGTAAGCACAGCAGAACAGATGATTTTTTTCTGAGCCTGAGGTCTTCGACTGACCCTCCGTAAATGCGTCTTGCCAAAAAGCAGACTCGGGGGAGGAAAGTTGTCAGATATAATAGAGAAAGAAAAGGACACAGGCTTCAAAGTCCACTCCAGCAGAACATGGAAGTGACCTGGCTGGAAATGAAACCCGTAGTCTGCTTCCCCAGCCTCCTGGAAGCCTCTAACAGCTCCACAGGCAGTGAGGGGAGAGAATAATTGAACTTCAAGTTGAAATAAAAATAATTTTCAGTAGCATTCTGCAGTACTTTTAAAATACTAGAACCATGAAATATGGTGTGATGATAACTATCAGGCTTGTAAGCCTGGTAACTAGGACTTTTACCTTGAAGATCTCAGTATGGGTACTTTAAGCCTTTTATAACAGAGTTAAATCAATTTTTTTTTTTCCCTAGTTCTGCTAGCACTAGCCTTTCTTTTCACCCCCTCAAAAACAGAGCAACTCCCTCTTGAGGATGTTATTTACTTTCCATATTATGTGCTTACCGATTTCTGGAATTGCCAATGTATTTGGATACCTGCATAAATTTAAGTTTCAAGAAAACTGTAAGGCTGAAACAAAAGAGAGAGACCGCTGCAGATGGGATACTGGGAAGGAATTCTCGTCTGTGAGGGTGCCGAGGCCCTGGCACAGGGCCCAGAGAAGCTGTGGCTGCCCCGGATCCCTGTGGCCTGACTGAACTAGAGGTAAAGCCGCCTGGGTGTCCTGCCCACGGCAGGGGGTGGGAAGGGATGGTGGAACGAGATTGAGGTGAATGTTTTGAGATTAATTCGTGGGTTTTTTAATAATATACTTTATAAGCCTGTGTAGTAGATATTTTAGAGTTAGTTTGTGTTTTACTGGATAACATCACTTTCTTAAGCGTAAAGGAATGCGGGGTTCCTGGAAGACATTCCTCTGCCGAGAGGGAAGATAATCACCCATCGCGGAGAGAAAGGAGGGTGTGACCCCTGGCTGATGGAGCTGAGCACCGCCATCAGCCACCGTCAGCCGAGTGCTCAGCGCCCCACAGCCATCATCCCGACTGTCGTCAAGGACATACATCTCAATACCCGGTTCCAGCAAACCCGGACAAAAGCTTCTGTCTCCCCGGAAAAAACTATTCACCTGACTTGCAACCGTAAAAGACCCTAGATGAATATGAATCAAGAATCATACACACAAAGAACCCATGACGTAATCGGTTGCCCAAGCCCAAAAACTGTATAAAAACGGGCTCTGCACACTCTGAATTTGTGAACCGGAGGGGGACTCTGTGCCGTTCCATGGTAACTATTTTTAACTCTTTTTGCTCACCTGAGCACCGGTCGCTGGGCAGGCCCGACAACTCGGCCGGGGCGGGACCGCGGGAGCACCACCCTGCCCGGGCCGCGATATCTTCGGGCCGCTGCCGCTCCCGCTCCGCCCGCCCCTGCCTGCGGGAGCAGCGGCGATTCCGGGGTGCCGCCGTGCCGGCTCCGAACCGGGCATGGCCGGGAAGCGGAGCGGGGAGCCTGCGGCCCGCGGGACGAGGAGTTCGATGGCGCCCGCCTCACGGCGCTGCTGCGGGACCCCGCGGCCGCCGCCAAAGGTGAGGGGCTCTGCGTGGCGGGAAAGGCGCGCCCTGAGGCGGCCGCGCTGGACAAAGGCGGCCGCGCCGTCCCGGGGCTGAGGCGGCCGCGCCGTCCCGGGCTGAGGCGGCCGCGCCGTCCCGGGCGGAGGGGGCCGCGCTGGACAAAGGCGGCCGCGCCGTCCCGGGCTGAGGCGGCCGCGCCGTCCCGGGCTGAGGCGGCTGCGCTGGACAAAGGCGGCCGCGCCGCGCCGCGCCGTCCCGGGCAGAGGCGGCCGCGCCGTCCCGGGCGGAGGCGGCCGCGCCGCGCCGCGCCGTCCCGGGCGGAGGCGGCCGCGCCGCGCCGTCCCGGGCGGAGGCGGCGGCGCCGCGCCGCGCCGTCCCGGGCGGAGGCGGCCGCGCCGCGCCGTCCCGGGCGGAGGCGGCTGCGCTGGGCAGAGGCGGCCGCGCCGCGCCGCGCCGTCCCGGGCGGAGGCGGCCGCGCCGCGCCGCGCCGTCCCGTCCCGGGCGGAGGCGGCCGCGCCGCGCCGTCCCGTCCCGGGCGGAGGCGGCCGCGCCGCGCCGCGCCGTCCTGGGCGGAGGCGGCCGCGCCGCGCCGCGCCGTCCCGGGCGAAAGCGGCTGCGCTGGGCAGAGGCGGCCGCGCCGCGCCGTCCCGGGCGGAGGCGGCCGCGCCGCGCCGCGCCGTCCCGGGCGGAGGCGGCCGCGCCGCGCCGTCCCGGGCGGAGGCGGCCGCGCCGCGCCGTCCCGGGCGGAGGCGGCCGCGCCGCGCCGCGCCGTCCCGGGCGGAGGCGGCCGCGCCGCGCCGCGCCGTCCCGGGCGGAGGCGGCCGCGCCGCGCCGCGCCGTCCCGGGCGGAGGCGGCCGCGCCGCGCCGCGCCGTCCCGGGCGGAGGCGGCTGCGCTGGGCAGAGGCGGCCGCGCCGCGCCGTCCCGGGCGGAGGCGGCCGCGCCGCGCCGCGCCGTCCCGGGCGGAGGCGGCCGCGCCGCGCCGTCCCGGGCGGAGGCGGCCGCGCCGTCCCGGGCGGAGGCGGCCGCGCCGCGCCGCGCCGTCCCGGGCGGAGGCGGCCGCGCCGCGCCGTCCCGGGCGGAGGCGGCCGCGCCGCGCCGTCCCGGGCGGAGGCGGCTGTCCCGGGGCACGTCGCAGGGGGTGGGTGGCACCGGTGCTGCTGCTGGCGGGGCTGGCGCACATGGCACCGCTCGGCCCCTCAGGGTCGCGGCCGGGCCGGAGCGGGCCCTGCACGGGGCGCCGGTGCCCCGGGTTGACGCTGCGCCTTTGCAGGGCTGGAGACGTTCGTGTCCGTCGCCAGGACGCTGCCATCGGCCCAAGTGTACGATGTCGTGGAGGGATACGTGAAAATTTCCATGGAGTGTGCTGAGATATTCAAGCTTCTCGATGGAGAAAGGAAGCCTGAAAGTGAAGTAAGTTGGACAGGGGGCTTGTAATTCAGGGACTGGCGGCTGCAGTCCCAACAATCCCACCCTGGAGAAGAAGCGACAAAAGGTTGCCAGAAAATGGTCACAGTGGCCAAGGCTGCCAGAGCTCCAGGAAGGTTTGGGCAGCGCTGTCAGGCGTGGGACTGTTGGGGTGGCTGTGCAGGACCAGGAGTTGGACTGGATGATCCTTGTGGGTCCAGCTCAAGATACTCTGTGGTTCTGTGAATAAATGCTTTGTGGTGTAGATAACTCTGATAATTGATTATGGCTTTGGTTTGGTTTTTTTCTTTTTTTTCTGGAAGTAGCAGTGGCAGAAGCACCTACCGAGTGGGAGATGCTCTTTTCAGTTCATAGATGTTCCTGGATTTAATGACACACACAGCCAATCGTCCCGTCCAAATCAAGCTGTTAAGGTTCTTTAAATGTTATCAAAAGATCTTTTAGGAAATAAGGGGATCAATAAAAGCAGTTAAGTAAGCAAAACAGTAGTCTGGTGAAAGTAAATGTTCTTAGGTATCTCCCTGATATATCAGTATTTCTAGGAAGCCGCTGGTAAAGTTGACCTCATTTTTCTTATTTTAGCTGGACACAATTTATCCTCATCAGAATATGACGAATGAACAAAGAGTTCAATAATTTTTCACTCTGAATGCTGGTGCAGCATTGCTGACTGCTTACAACATAGTACTGTATTGTGTGGCTTTTTAACCATCGCCTGCTATTCTTTGTCTTCCAGTATCATTTTTATCTGTGTCGTGTTCAGTGGCAGCCTTTCCTCAATATCCCTTTGCTCACCGGGGCTGGTGTTTGTAATGGGCACAGCCCAGTGCTGTGTGGTTTCTGGATTCCTCTGCAGGGAAATAATTGCAAGACCGAAACAGCCCCAGTGTTTTTCTCGGGGACATTTTGTTTTTCGTCGTCCACTTAGGAGCAGCCGTCTCTTAAAGCAATGATTCCTTGAAAAACTACATGCTCTCCAAAGTGATCTTTTCCGAGAGGAAGCATTAATTTGGGAGAGAATCTAAAAGTTAATGTCACTTTCGTGTGTGGAAGCTTTCCTCTTGGGGTGGGGTTACCCTTTATCGATGGTGGTTATTACTATTTGCTCAGCTAATAATTTCAAGTCTTACCTGATATTGTCAGATACTAACATACTTTTTTATCCGGCAGATGCTGTTAGTCTTTCAAGCCCTAGAAGCCATTTTACTGAGGACAGCCAGCGACCGCTCACATTTGTGGGAATGAACATCGTCAGAAAGTTGATTCATTCCTATATGAGACTGGTCTATGCTGCTTTGTATTCTGAAAATCACAAGTAAGTCTTCTTGGTGCTCTGCTGGAGAATCTCTGTCAGTTGATCTGGAGGGACTGTACGGGACGTTTCAAAATTCATCTTGAGTTATTGCTAATAATCCACCTTTATTTAATAATCCTTTTCCACTTGTCATAAAATAATTGCCTGTGGAAGTCTTTGCAAAGTGAAAGCTCTGATGCATCATACAATCCAGTGCTGTAGGATAATTTCCTGAAGGTGTAGTTTTCATCGGTTGGGCCTGCCCTGGTGAGAGCTAACACTGGTGGTACCTTGAGTCCTCTTACTTTATTGCTGCTTGATTTGTGGGGTGGAATGTACTGCGTGGAACAGGGCTGGGCAGTCTTCCTGTGACAGCAAAAAGAGCTGCTCTTGAGTTCTTTGTTTTCCTGTATTTTTTTTGGAGTCAGGTTGCCATGTTTATAATAGATTTTTCTCTTTCAGACTGGCTTTTTCTGTAATTTTTTCAGTCTCCTAAAACTGAGGACATTTTAGGTTGCTCAATAACTGTTGTTATTTAGTCCAGACCAAACAATTTCTCATGCTCCTGTGGATGGGGAAAAAAGTTGCAAATGCCAGAGACATTTCAGTACAGACCTGGGAGGAAGAGGGAAGCAGAGAAAAAATCAGACTGAAATTGACTTGGCCGAGGCAAATGACTCATCTTTCAGTCTTTAAACAGAACTGGAAAACCTTTTCTCTGCTTGCCTAGTTCATAGGCACAGCTGTGCTTCCTGAGCTGTGCAGTTGATCTTATTGCAGCAGGCTTTTTAACCTGACAAAGAATCTCAAATGTGTAAACTGGAAACAAATTTTGAGGCTGTGCAAGATGTGCACTTCTGATGAAATGTTTAAAGATTGCAGGTTCTGGAGGAATCCTTCTAGAACCTGCACAGAGGGGGCTACAGATTTCTGGTGGGAGATGCTCTGCATTTTCTGTGCAACCTCTTTGCTGTGCAGAGGGATTTTCTTTATTGCATGTCTAGATGGGATCTCTGCTTGAACCACACTGCTTTTTACAGATTGTCCATGACAGATGCACGATGGACAAGTTACAAATCTGTTCATGGTAGTGGCTGTTCAGATGATGGAGGTCTGCTGTCCTCTTATGTATTCCTGTTGAAATAAATGGCAGACCTCTATGAATTTAGGAGTTCATAGAATCATAATTAAGGCTTGCGTAGTCCAGCCCCACTGCCATGAACAGGTCATCTTAGAGTTGTTCGTTTTGGCACTTTCACCCTTTTAAACTACTTGATAAAGGGAACATCCAGCCTCACCTTATGGCCTAATTTTGGGGAAGAATATGAAAAGGCATTTCCTTCTCCCTTCCTCCCTCACCCCTCTTTCCCAGCTGCTGTTATTACTACCTAAAATAATTGCTTTGATTATTTAACTTCCCTTCTATTTTCTCTTGAAGTTTTAATCTGTTGGTTTGGTGATTAGTATAACCATGATCCTGGAAATAACCTGCAGGTTTTCCCTCTGCTTTGTCTTTTTAGGATGAGCCAGGGGTGCCTTACACTGCTGTCAGCAATGGTGGCTCAGGGCCCGGGTTCAGCAAGGGATCTATATAGTCATTTCGATTTCAATGAAATACCTGCCTGGATTGTTGGAAAGAAGATGCAAGAAGGTAAATTAAGGTCCTGCATGCAATGAAATGCTATGCCATGGCTCCACCAGCATTTTTAGCTAACTGTTGGGAACAAACTGTTGCCAATGTTTGTTGTATTTTCATCTGCAAGAGCTTAACTCTCCCTTCCTGTCCTGTGTCAGGCTGAAGTCCTTGACTGTGCCTAACTGGACACATGAAAATGCCTTACGTGTTGCCAACGAGCTGTGGAGAAACATAAATGTACAGTTTCTGTGAACTGTCCTTCTGGTGTCTAAAACAGAGTGAAAGCGATAGTACACTCCTGGAAACTAGTCAGTCATTTTGTGGTTTGGTCCCACTGAAATAAATGGAAGTTGGAGAGGGGATATTGCTCAGTACTAATACAGGGTAATTGTGTTTGAAAGCATAAACAGAATAATCCAAATTATCTCTAACTGGAAATCCTTAAGAGGAATATGTGAGTGAGGGGAAGAAGTCACTCTTCTTTTTCCTGAAGAAACTATCTCTTGTTTCCTCCCTGTTTGCTAAAAATAGTCAGGATTGACACAAACCAGAACAAGAATATCTAAGTGTCATTCCAAATGCAAGTATAAAATTAATCCAGTATTGTTTGCAATGTTGACATATTGTTTCTAGATTTTAAAGATTACTTGCAGAGTGAATGTGTAAGTTTGTGTTAGGTTTGTGCCATGTGAGGTGAAAATTCAGACGTTTTCTTTATTAAGCAGTCAAATGGAAGGCAAAAAACCAAACATCCCTTTTTCCCTGGAATCACCTTTTATAGTTCTGGAACTGTCAGATTCCTCGAGTTTTGACCTCACTGCAGGAGTTGTCTGCAGGAGTACCTCCACCCTTAATTTTGAGTGCTTGGGTGTAGTCTTTTGACCACAAGCTGCTCAAGTGCTCCAGTAAGGTACAAGGAAACAAGCATCCAAAAGGTCTTACTCTTGTACAGCTTTCCATGAAATTGTGTCACAGCTGGTTATCAGAGGTGAGTTTTTAACACAAAAATACCAGGCCCAAAGCTTCCAGCAAAATTTTGTTTGTTTCTATATTTCTTCTTTCAGCCTTTTCATGAGTCCCTGCTGCCTTATCTTTTGCATACACAGAATCATCTTGACATGCAGATTATTTTGCACAGCAGGTTTATAAAAAATTGTAAACCATGGGGGGACTCTGTCAGGGAGTGTAGTGATAGGATGTGGGATGAGGTTTTTTTTAAAAGAGGGTGTATTTACATAGGATATTGGGGGGAGATTCTTGGCCATGAGGGTGGTGAGACGCTGTCCAGCACAGGTTGCCCAGAGAAGCTGTCACTGCCCTGTCCCTGGAAGTGTCCAAGGTCAGGTTGGACAGGGCTTGGAGCACCCTGGGATAGTGGAAGCCATCTCTGCCCATGGCAGGAGGTGAATGAGGTGATCCTTAGGATCCTTTCCAACTCGAACCATTCCGTGATCCGTTGTTCATATCCTGTGGTGCTGTTACAGGTCAGGGTGTCGCTGCTTCCACTGTGCCTGAGTTGGTAGTTTTATACTTGCCCCTTTTAATGGGCATTTTTGTGACCTGACCAAGCAGGGCACAAGTGAGGAGGTTCAGTGACGCAGGGTTTGGCATGAAACTGCTGTTCATGTTTCCTTTTTCTTTAGATCTGTGGCCTGGTCTCATATCTCTGGAATTGAAGAGCACGTGAACTAGCACATTTTCCTTTTTAGGTAAAAGTGATCTGCTTCATGCCAGAAGCGTTTTAGCTGAATACACTGTGGATGTATTGCATGTAAATGTGGCTCTGTGGCTGCATGCAGCATGTTTACAGAAGTTGTTTCATTTACCCATTTGTGGCACTGGTACAGGTAATCAGCAGTTGCAGTATTGATTCTGCAGTTGGGTACCGCCTGGGTGCTGACAGCTTTTTTTTTAATTTTATATTTACATTTTTATGTTTCCAGGGGAGAACAGATGCCCGCATGGCCTGTATTCAGTTTGCTCTCTCCTTTCTCATTGCTGGTGGCAATGCAGTCTTGGCACAGGTGCTGGAATTAAAAGGTACTTCATAATTGCATTTGGGTTTTTGTTTTCTAAGGCACGGTCATTTACATGACCTAATTAAAATGCAAACCAGGTAGAGAGCACTAATGGGGCAGCAAAATGTCAGCACTGACAGTCCAAGTCTTGGAAACCAGTGGGGCAGCTAGGTTCTGTAGGACTGCAGCTGTAGTTCCTCAGCATTCTGTGGTCATCATGCTGTCACTTACTCCCAGTTCACCTTTAACAGCTTTATTTGCATAGTGGCCTCTAGAGAATTCCTTTCTAATGGGAGCTGAGACTCAGGCAAACAAAGTTTATTTGTGGCTTTCATCCAGTTCTTTCTAGCTCCCTGAGGGAGATGAAGTTAACAGGGAAGAGTTAGGTGTTGATTGTTTTGGTCCATGTGCTTTGCTTGCTTTCATTAATGGCTGGATAACAAGTAGCTTTTATGCCTCCTCCTGTTACTACTGAAACCTGAGATGGCTTTTCCTAGGAAGTGAACAGTTGCATTAAGTGCTACTGCTGTTTCTCTCAGACAGGTATTTGTTGTCTGCCTCTTGCCAAAAGCTTACGCTGGCAAGTCTTATTTTGAAAGGGGAAAGGGAAAGAGAGAAATTTTTAACTGAAAGAATAAATTTTTCACAAACTGTAGTGTACTGTCTCGTGCACTTCCCCAGCCAAACCTACCTGACATTAGCTAAAAGTAGCGCGCCCAGAAATCGGCAGCACGACCATATCCTTTCCTTCGCTTTTTCCTCTTGTTCAGCCCTGCACTGAACAGCAGTGGGACTGGTGGGGTTCTTACAGGGAGTATTCAGATGCTCAGGTTGTGCTTTATATGTGTGAGCACTTGTGAGTCAAATTAGAAACGGCAGCTCTCGATCTAAGCACCGAATAAGTGGATTTAGTTTTGAAAGTATTCATACAGGAAGGTGTGGGGAAGGAAACTGGGGATTCCGTGGGTGTTTTTCTCATTCCTGTTGGGAAGACGGCAGGTCATTTCCTAGGCAAGCGTGCTGGAAATAAAGTTGGTAATGCTTGTGCTGGGTAATGGAGGTGGGACACTCCACTCTTGCTGTGAAGGAAGGAGAAGCCAATTATGGAAATATTTTGTTTAGGTTCAGATGATGCTGAGATGCTGCTTCTGTAAGCTGCACTGCTTCAGGTCATGTCTTTATCAGAAGGTTGTGCCCCACTTGGTAGCACAGAGCAACTTTGATTTTAGCAAGCTGCTAAAAGGTATGTGATGGGGGTTTGTATTTCCTCCAGTGTTTTCTCTGGCTGTCTACAAAGTCCACAGCAGAAGGGAAGGTTTGCTTTTCTGTGGAGATAAAGGAACTGTTTTCTAAAAGTAGCCCATTTTAGTTTCTCTGTTCTGTTTTTATTATTTATTAAGTTTTTGTTGTTTGGTCTTACTGTTGGATTGCCTGGGTGGTGACTTTTTAAAATGTGTTGTTGTTTCTCTGATGAGGGCCACAAAGATCCTACCCAGGCTCCGAGAGGCTCAGACACCAGTGCTTTGTGCTGCTGATGTCAGGTCAGATGGGGGCAGCTCAGGTTCTGATTGCACTGCGAGAGCTCCCTGACCTGTCACAAGAATAAGTGAGGTTATTCATGAGCTGGTGATAGCAGGGATGCAGGGAGAGACATGAGTGTGAAGTTCCATTGTCTGGAGCAAGTATTGTCGTGGTATAAGCATTTGTTGAGTTAAATTCTGTATTTTGCTCTCCAGTTTGTCCATCCTTTGTCCTGCCTGTAGGTCACAGCTTTTCAAGGTTGCTGAGACTGATGGAAGAGATTTTATATTTCCATGCACGACCAGTGCTTTGTTCTGGGGTTAGGTGATGAAATCTCCCTCTGAGGGCTGGATTCCCACCTTGGGTTGGCCAGCCTTCGCTGCAGTGTGTCTGGGGATCCCATGACATGAAGATCTGTGAATTGCCAGCTTGTCTCACAGTTGTGTTCTAAACCCTAAAACAGGAATGTTCTGAAGTCTCAGGCAGATGGACCGAAGTGAAGTTTGTTTCTTGCGTTCGCACCTCAGGTATCGTCACTGGAAAGGGCCTGCGGGAGGAGGTCCCTCCTCTTCTGCAGCACCATATCCTGAAAGTGGCTTTGGAACTTCCTGCCAACAAGTTTGCCTGGTTCAGAGTACAGGTAAGAGGCTGGTGCAAAGTTATGTTTGCTTGCTCTGTTGTCCTCAAATGTTTTCCTCTGGCATCGCCTTGTTTTAAATTAGTCCAGACATTTTAGGGGTGACCCTTTTGTAAAGCAGCAGGAATTACAGTCTTAGCAGTAGTGAAAACTCCCTTCTGAGCTGGAAGGTTTTTTACAGGGAAAACATTTTTTGCCTCTCTGATGAACGGAGGAGGATGTTGCTGTAGCTCTTTGTGTCTCTGGAGATGTTCCCTCACAAGAAAGAGTGTGCTGGATTCCACTTGTCTGGAAAGCCTGAGCTGCAGACCAGGGAAATGAGCTACTGATGGGAGCCGTCCCACCCCTTCCCAAGGAGGATTCCAACATTTTTTAATGCTCTCCATAGTAGGTGGAAGCCATCAGGGCCCCAGCTCTATTTTACTGCAGGCTTGTCAAATAAGAACTCTGTCAAGACTTGGCTTGTCACGTCAGGAGAAAAGAGTGGACCTGGCTTTGAGGAGGTAGCAGGGATAGACGTGGAATGATTAGGGAATGAAGTATGATTGATGAGGGAAGTTGCTTTGTCTCGGGCCCTTTCAATAGTTGGGGGTTTCTGTTACTACGGTCTTCTTCCGCTTTTCAGGCAAACATTTTGCAAATGAATGCAACGATGCTGGCTCATTGACTGCAAAGTAGTGTGAATGATCCCACTGGTTTCTGGCCTTGGGACTTTTGGGCAGGTCTATAAAGTAACACGCTTACCTTGCGTATCATTGTCAGTGCAACATAGTCCTATACAGTGTTGCTGTAGCAGAGGAATTCTAATACATTTTTCTTGTAGGACATCTCTGAAACAGAGAAGCTATCTGGTGAAAAATCAGTCTTCTATTTACTGATGAAAATGTTTGTTACAAGTACCCACTCTCATCTGAAAACTTCCAGCAAACAATTAATCTTCAGGGTACGTATTTGAATTGAAATATCGGGATATTCACTATATCCCACAGGTCTGAAATGCCAGGATGGTAAAATTTGTTCTTGAAGCAGCAGATACCTTTACTGCATGATTGTGTGGTCGACACCGGATTCAGGTTTAATTTAGCGATGATTTTCTTTGTTAGATCAGTAGTTTTCTAAACTGTCCTACAGGCTATTTGTAAGGCGCACTTTTTTTCTGCCTGTGATGACATGAAGATGTACAACCCTCTGAAAGCAGTATAACCTGCTTTCCAGAAATTATAGAGGTAAGGTTTTTATTGTCCACTATGCAGTTGACAAGTCCCACTAGTGAGTGGAAAGAAAAGGCCTCTTGAGTTGAGGGGGTGAGGAGAGTGGCAGGTGCTTCTTTTCATCGACCTGCGCTTCCTCTTTCCTTTCCCAAAAGAAGGGATCATGAAATTACTGTACAAAAAGATCTGCATCTCTTGGAGTTTTGTATTTGAGGTGTTTTGAGGTTTATTTACACACCTCCCCCTTTGTTTCCTGGACAGGTTTTACGTGACAGTGGCGTGTTTGAGTACACATGGAAGGAAACTTTCAGTTTGGCTGGAACATTTGGATAATGCAAAAGAAGACCAGAAGGAAGCAGTGATTCAGTTTTTGGAAAGGGTAACAGTGTTCAAATCAGCTGGATGAACAATGCAAAGAATAATGTTGGTGGGAACTAGAGATTTTGTTCTGTTGTTGAGAAACCTGTCAAAGACCAGTGAATGGATTCTCAGAAAAGCATTGTTTGGGGTTCTTTATACAGAGGTGGCATCATTCTTGTCTCAAATGGGAGGACAGGAAAATTATTTGCAGGAAAATGCAATCCAAAAGGATCAGTTCTTATTACAGCATTGTTGGTATAAGTGTAGAGAGCCGTATGTGTGGTACCTTTTATCTCCTCTTTAGGTGCCAAAATTATCAGACCTCAGTGAATTGTGGTCTTTTACAAGGAAAGCTGACACTTGCTGTTACTCTTCAGGATGTTGAATGCCCAGTGCTTCATTTCCAGTGCGGTCTCCCCAGGGACTCAGTCTGTGGTAGCAATCTGGATGCCAAATTGCAGTGGACCTTTCTTTTTTCCACTCCCATGCAGAGCAGGAACCGTAGACAGAATGCTGCAGAAGTGATATGGAAGTTGTCCTTCTAAAACCTGCCCATCTTCCAACACCTTTTTGCACACGGTCTTTCTTAGCAGCATATGCTTCCCCTGCGCTTGACAGCCAGCGCACTTACCTTCCTCTCCACCTTTGCTGACAGATCCTGCTGAAGCTGGTGCCAGAGCCCTGCCCCTGCACAGACAAGGCAGCAGACCTGGTTCAGGAAGCCAGCATGCTCCAGGTCGCCGTGTTTAATTAAACAGGACTCTGATAACATCAGCATCCCCGTCTCTCACATTGCTGGTATGTGGTGACTCCTCAAACACAATTTCACAACTTGGGGCTACATTTTCTATCCCCAGTAAGCAAACTGGGGATGGATAACTATAGAAATCCTGTTAAGTAAGGACCTCCAGGACTCAGCCCTCCATGTGAACTTGGTATCAGAAGTAGAAGTTGGAGTTGCAGTTACCACTTTAACCCCCAAAAGTAATTTCTGATGTGGTTGTGCCACTTTAACAGTATTTGAAGTCTCTATTCATGCTCTTGCAGCAGCATTTTTGAACTCAAATGGAAATTTAGTCCTTCTGCCTGGGGCTGTTCATAGAATCGTGGAATCCCAGAATGGTTTGGATGGGGAGGCCCCTTAAAGCTTGTCAGTTCCACCCCCTGCTATGGACAGGGAGACCTTTCAGTAGCCCAGGGTGCTCCAAGCCCCATCCAGCCTGGCTTTGGGCACTGCCGGGGATCCGGGGGCAGCGACAGCTTCTCTGGGCAGCCTGTGCTGGACAGCAGCATTGACAGGCAGAGTGAAGTTCAGCTGTGATTTTTGTGTTGCACTTAACAATGTATTGCGTGACAAATGGGGCTTTCATCCTTTCTTTGATTTTTTTTTTTTTTTGGAGGGATTGAATTTAAAAAAAATGCCTTATATTCCTGGAGTGTTGCGTTCTGCCTCTGTTGTTTTCCCAGTTAGTCTAGATCCTCTGCTTAGATTTTTTTCTTCACTTATTAGATGTCCTGATTATATGATGGATGTCCTGAGCGAGGGCAGTGATGGCTTAGATGAAGAAATCGGGCTCTCTTTAAATGAAGATGTGATTGTCCAAACATTTCCCTTCAGTGCTGTTGTTTCTGCTGCGTTGGAAGCCAGGAATATGCTGTTGCTTCAGTCTGAAACTGGAACAGGTACAGATTTTTTGGTTTAATGTGTCATTTCTACCAGTGGAGTGAGAATTGGCATCATTTTTGCCCATTTTTAATAATTTTTTTACCATTTATCGTTTTTTAGCTTAAGACATGACATTATCTTCCCTGCAAGCAGAAGGAGATTCAAATCCACGGTGTTTCTTGCTCAAGAGAGGCATTGAAGCTCTGTAGGTGCCTCTGCCACTTTTCCCTGACCTTGAAGAGAAGAGACACTGCCCCTGCATGGACAGTCTGGGTCTGGAGGTAGTTGGCTTCAGTAACACAGTGTTTTAAAGGACAGAGTGTGGAGACCAGGAGAGGAAAGTGGTTTCCATGGCTGTAGGCAGCTCTTCCGAGATCAGGGAGAGAGGACTGCGCTGTTAAATAGGAAATGGATGCATTTTCCAAAGAAAACTATTTCAGAAATGAAGCTCTGGTGGCAAAGTTCTGCCACCTCCTTGAAGAAAGCGCTGGAGTCCCAGGGGCATCAGGCGGGCTTGGAGCAGGACTTGCCAACTCCACAGCACCTCACTGCGTTCTCTGGGTGTATTTGGCGATCGAGTAGCACCGGGGGTGGACTGGAAGTCCCAATTCTGAAAGAAAATTCTATTTAACTTGCACACGTTCACTGGGGTGCGTGCCCCCGGTGCAAATCAGCTCTTCGCTGAGGTGGGGCTTGGCAGGGGTGTTTTGCTGTTGAAATACAGGCATATTTAGCACAACACAGTGAGGGTGGATTATTTACTTCAGCAAGTACTGATGTGTGGAGGATTTTTCAGGTATCTCAGTGGTCAGGAACATTTGTCTAGGTCACTACAAACACTTCTTGATCTTATTCAATACTTTTCTGAGTGATGCTTTGTGGGCTGCTGCCGAGGCCCAAAGGAATGAGGGTTGCCCCAGTGTCTGTGCTCATGTTAATAGTTTAATTTATTTTTACTTTTCTAGGAGCACGCATCGTGGAGTACCTTGTTGCTGTTTTCACTGACCTCCTGCCCTCTCAGAGAGAACCACTTGCTCTCTGCTTGATGTTCCAGCCCTATGATAAAGATCTCAAGTCCCTGAAAGTTGTTAAGTATCCTCAGCTCTACCAGTTCAGCCAATACTATAAACTCTGGATGCCCAAGCAATCTCAGGATCATGTGGTATGGAATACCTGAAGTTACTGAATTCTTGAGACAGTATTCCTATAAAAACCTTGCGGTTTCTAGAGGTGACATTTCCATCAGAAAAGTGCGGTTTTATTGAGCTAATTCTGTATTTGTTGTTGATCGTGTTAGGACACAAAATTTTGTGTTGGGACACAAGGACTAAAATGAAACAAAAGGTGTAAAAAAAAAAAACCCAAAATGATTTCAAGAGGGGAGATAGTCTGCAAAAAAATGTCCACTTAGGCCTGAAAGCTGACTGCTATTGCTGGTCAATGATAGCAGCTGACAGGTCAGATTTCAAACTGTTTTGTTTAACAGGAGACTGGTTTGTTCCTTCTTGTGAGTAGGATCATTAGTTTTGCATGGGCAAAGCCACTCCAGATTTTCCATCTAGGAAAAGTAGTTAGGGAGCCATTTAAAAACATAATCCTGGAGGTGAACAGCTTGGCTTGGTATTACTGTGTGGAAAGGGAAGAATATATGTTCTGATTTTTCTCTCAACTTTCTTCCACAGCTGTTTTTGTGTTCCTGACTTCCGTTGACATCGGGGACACGTGGCTTGGAGCCCAGGAGCCGGATATGTCACTTACCCGTGTCAGATGGGTCTGCACTCGTGCAGGTTAGGAATTACAGGATCGCTCGGAAACTCAGAAACAAGGAGAGGAAACTATTGTGTCTCTTTGCAAAAGAATTTATCTCCATCAGGGCATTAATTCAGGGAACTAACATTCCATCTTTAATGTTCTGTGCTCTGCCATTATCACACTGAGCCATGAAAGCCTCCTCAGCTGTTTTCATACAGACCTAACTTGTTTGATCAAAAAAATCGGTATTTTATTTCTGTGTGCAAACTCAGGGGACAGATTTTATTCAGCGTCTCTCAGGAGGACATTAAAGCTCGAACTTCCACTTTCTTAAACAATCTGAGACACAATATTACTTACCATTTTTATTACAGGCATTATTAACTTTTTGAAGAACCGTAAAGACTGTTTGTGGACGTGTGTGTCATTCATCCTCTTTCCAATACAGAATGGCAAAGAAAGGCTGCAGAGCGTCCTACAATATGCTCTCAGTGTAAATAACGAGGAGCCAGAGGCAGCACTGGTTGGACAGTGGCCTTGGGCTCCACCCCGGCCCCCCCCCAGGCCGCGCTGTAGTAGATTTCTGTTTGGTTTGTGTCCAAAAAGTGGGATTTGTGCTGGAGAGGTGCTTTTGGGAAGAAAGGATGGAGTAAATCTGCTCCAGGGAAGTGCAAGGAAGAGCTACCTACCAGGGGAGGGCAGTATTTATAAACTGTCTCCGTATTTGCCTGTAATTCTGGGTGTTTGGATTTAGCCTGGGATTGTCAGCTAAGTTATAAACAAGCCAACCCGGCTACTGAACTCCCAATGAACGTTTGGAACCCTTGCACAGAAAGACAAGGTAGTGATGATTCCAAAGGAGAAAATGTAAATGAAGGGTAACGATTGCTGGGAAATTTCCTTAGGAATTGTGAACCTCACACAAACGGAATTTAGGAGGTGGAATCCCAGTTTCAGCCTTGGGCACGTGCAGGAGCAGAGGGATCCTTATTCACAGCAAGGAAAGCCCGGTGCCCCAGCGTGTCAGTGCACACAGTGCAATGTCCAGGAAATGAGCAGCAGGGACTGGCAGCAGCTGCAGGTGAGAGCTGTCACAGGATGATTGAGGGGACAGAGCAGCCCCAGGTGAGAGCTGTCACACTGATGAGGGGGCAGGTGGAAGCTGTAAAGGATAACGAGGGGGCGGGTCCTGCCAGCACTGCTTTAAGAGGGGAGCCCGAGCTCAGTTTGGCACGGAGCTGCGGGAGGAGAGGGGTTTATGCTGGGCTCCCAGGTGAGGCTCATGGAAGGATGGTGAGTTCATCTCACAGGGGCTGGGGGAGGCCTTGGGCATGGAACATTACTTCAGGAGGTGCTGAGGGACAAACCTTTGTGCCGAGCAGCAGCAGCACAAAAGGTTGAAATAAGTTTTGGTTTGGCATGTAGTGATGGGATTGGCGTCTATGGTGTGCTAGTGTTGTCTAAAGGTTTAAACTTTAATGTTTATTTTTAAAGTTTTAAGTTAATGAATTAATATAGGTTGCAAGACGTGGGCTTTTTCCTTTTTATTTGGCTAGAGGGAGGTCTTTAACTTTGGGGGGGCTCTGAGTATATGTTCTGGAGTATTATTAAGGGGTTTGGACATGGTGTTGTTTTTATTATATTTAGTAGTTTGACTAGGGGTGATAAGAGTTGGCTTTTTTTGCTGGAATTTTTTTGGAGTTGTCTGTTTAAAAATTTATATGTTTATGCAGTTAAGTGTGGTGGTGTTTCTGATGTAACTCTTCAGCATATGTTATTGTTTGTGTGTTTTAGGGGGTCCACTTGTCTTACGCCCTGACCGATTGGCCAACAGATCTGCTGAGATCATACATCGATGTTTGTTTTATTTCTTGTAGCCGAATAAGAGACAGCAGCCCGGTGACAGCAGGAAATTCCCAGAGGGCGAGGCGGCATTCTGTGGCACCCGGCGTGGATTCTCATCCCCAGACGTCCAAGAGATAAGTGGAGGGTTCAGAGCCACAGAGGGGATGAAAGTGGAGTGCTGGGTCAGGACTTGTCAGGAGGGGTTTTTGAGTCAGGTGTGGAGATAGGGATGTCCAAGATGTGCCAATTGAGAGTACAGGTGTACCAGCCCGACCCCACCCCTACCCCAGACCCGAAGGAGTAGCCCTAAAGACATGCCCGTTTCCCTGAGTGCAGGTACAGGCAGGAGCCCTTATGCAGGACAATGCCAGAAGGCCTGGCTGCGAGGTGTAGGGCTCTAAAGAAGTTGGGTTTAGAAGGGGGGAGGTGTAGCCACACACACAGAGGCTGAGGTAAAGGACTCAAGGACTAGAGGACACACGGTGAAACTCAGGGGAACAGGCTAGGATACAAGTCAGAGTACAGGTGTAGCGGCCCTCACAGCACTGCTACCAGCACACTTCCCCTGAGAGCAGGTGCAGGCAGCAGCCCTAGTGCAGGAACACACCAGAAGCTCTGACCTGTGCAGACACAGTCAGGCTAGGGCCAGGCAGGAAGCGATAGTGGGGAGCAGGCTCCAACAGGGCTGGGGATAACGGGGGTTTCCCGCCCCACCCACCCTGGGATTCCCTGTCTCTCCGCAGCCGGTGGAAGTGCTCCTGATTCCCTCTCGAGGCGGCGGTTGGTAAGGCTTCGTGCCTTTTGCCACCGCAAAGAGTTCGGCTCTGTCAGCCTCTGCCCTGTCTCAGGGCCACGTTTCTTAGGGTAGGCAGGGAACAACTGTGGATGTACCTGTCCTGCGTGCGGGACAGCTCTTGGGACCCTAACGGTGTAGAGCGTTCCCGGCTGCAAGGTCTAGGGCTCTGAAGAAGCAGGCTTCAGAAGGGGGGAGGTTACAGTGATACACACAGAGGCTGAGGTAAAGGACTCAAGGACTAGAGAACACACAGTGAAAATCAGGGGTACAGCCTAGGATACAAGTCAGAGTACAGGCATCCCGGCCCTCACAGCGCTGCTGCCAACACCGTTTCCCTGAGAGCAGGTGCCGGCAGCAATCCTAATGCAAGACAAGGCCAGAAGTCCTGAGAGGTGCAGGCAGTAGCCCTAAGCTAGGGCCAGGCAGGAAGTGACAGTGGTGGGGCAGAGTCCACAGGGTTGAGGTTCACCGGGGATGTCCACCCTGCGTTCCTGTCCTGCTCTAACCGGGGATGCTCACAGCCCTAATGGAGGCCACGGTGGGTGGGCTCGGTGCCAGTAACGCCTCTAAGGCTTTGGGGCTGCGAGCGTCGGCCTCCGAGCTCAGCTGACGCACGCACGGGGCCCGAGGACCCGGTGCTGCTTAAGAGACGGTGAGTAGCAGAGCTGCTGGGTTTTGGCTGATGTGCAGCTAAGATTATGCTTTGATATTTGGTTTTCTTTATCGTAGCTGACTAGGAGACAGCAGCCCAGTGACGGGAGGAATTTCTCTGAGGGAGAGGCAGCCTTCTTTGGCACCCGGCGTGGATTCACCTCCCCAGACATTTGAGAGATAAGTGGAGGGCTTGGAGCCACAGAGGGGATGAAAGCGGGGTACCAGGGCAGGGGTCAGCGGGAGGGATTTTTCGAGTCGGGTTTAGAGCTGGGGATGTCCCAGATGTGACCCCTTAGGCTACATGAAGGAAAAGTCTCATTTTTCATGTCAGTGCTGAGGTGTGCAGGGCAGAGCAGTCCTGGTGTGTGTTGTGTCACTTGTCTGTTGTGCACTCTGTCTGTTTGGTGTCTTGTCTTTTCCTTTAGTCCTTTCAGGGGCCTGTCCAAACCCCTGGCATCAGTCTTAGCATTTCTGATCTCTGTGTTCCTCAGCCAGGTGCCTTTGTCTCAGCTGCTCGGACACTCATCAGAATCCATCTCTCTTCACAAGCATCCGGTCCGATGCCTTTTCAGGTCTTGTTCTGAGCTGTACTGACAGCCGTGCACCGCCCTGATCCATTCCGGCGGGTTAGGTCTTGTGAGAATGCAAAGACAGGTGGAGGATTCTGACCGTAGGATTCTCGGGCATCCATCTCTGCGTCTCTTGGGATAAGTCATCCCGATGGCATCTTGTTCCTGCAGGGTTCTCTGAGCCTGGCCAGCTCACCTTCCATCTTACCTCGGTCATCTCATTCCGAGTTCTCTGGACCCTCAGGGTCGTTCTTCTTGCCCAGAGTTTTCTGTCCCTGTTGCGTCCCCTCGTTTGTCCTGTGCTGTGTCACGGGTGTTGGTGTGTGTTTGGCCCGGAGCTGCTCTGCCTTGCTGCTCAGTCTGGGTGTAGGGGTACGAGGGTAATAGTCCTGGGGGCTTGAAATTTGTGATGTGGGGTGTGGTTAGACTGTAGAGGGTATTCCTAGATTGCCACAAGATGTCTGGAGCTGTCAAGGTATCCTGCAGCACTCTGACTTTTGTCCTGACTCTGTTTCAGATGCAGAGAGATGAAATCTGTGGCAGAGCCCCCCATCCTGGGTGAGGGGGCTCCCCTGAGAAGGTCAGTCCCTGTTTCTGTTTGCAGGGGAGGTGTAAATGATGGCTGTGTTACAGCTCTGTTCTTTGTCTTTATTTTTAGGTGGTGAAGCCGGATCTCAGCAGTCAAGCTGACGTGGGCGAGGTGAGCAGTGACGGGTGGACAGAAGCCGTTGCTATTGTTCAAGCCTCACTCGCTGGTGCAACTCTAAGCCTCCGTTATTGTGCGTTTTAGGGAGTCCACTCGCAGGAGGCCGAGCTCCCCTCTCACCAACGGGACGACAGACCCGCGTCACCTCACCCGTGAGCCCTCCGGGAGCATTCCAGGAGTCTGTGATGGAGCCTTGATCTTCTCCTTGTGAAGGCCCCATCCAGGTAGGCTTGGATAACGGCCGAGGAGTTGAGGTGAGTCAGGGAGGAGAAGGAGGGAGGGTCCCCTCAAGTTCCAGCGCTGCCACGTCACCTTGTCTGCTCTTTACCCAGGCAGACCCTGCGACACCGGCGTTGGCCTCTGAGCGCAGCTGAAGCGCGGGGCCGAGGACACAGGCAAGCTTAGGAGACGGTGAGTAGCAGAATTGTCGGGTTTTGGGTGATGGGCTGCTAAGATCACGCATTCATGTTTGGTTTTCTTTGTTGTAGCTGACTAAGAGACAACAGCCCGGCGACAGCAGGAGTTTCCCTGAGGGAGAGGCGGCCTTCTTTGGCACCCGGCGTGGATTCTCATCCCCAGACGTCCAAGAGATAAGTGGAGGGTTCAGAGCCACAGAGGGGATGAAAGTGGAGTGCTGGGTCAGGACTTGTCAGGAGGGGTTTTTGAGTCAGGTGTGGAGATAGGGATGTCCAAGATGTGCCAATTGAGAGTACAGGTGTACCAGCCCGACCCCACCCCTACCCCAGACCCGAAGGAGTAGCCCTAAAGACATGCCCGTTTCCCTGAGTGCAGGTACAGGCAGGAGCCCTTATGCAGGACAATGCCAGAAGGCCTGGCTGCGAGGTGCAGGGCTCTAAAGAAGTTGGGTTTAGAAGGGGGGAGGTGTAGCCACACACACAGAGGCTGAGGTAAAGGACTCAAGGACTAGAGGACACACGGTGAAACTCAGGGGAGCAGGCTAGGATACAAGTCAGAGTACAGGTGTAGCGGCCCTCACAGCACTGCTACCAGCACACTTCCCCTGAGAGCAGGTGCAGGCAGCAGCCCTAGTGCAGGAACACACCAGAAGCTCTGACCTGTGCAGACACAGTCAGGCTAGGGCCAGGCAGGAAGCGATAGTGGGGAGCAGGATCCAACAGGGCTGGGGATAACGGGGGTTTCCCGCCCCACCCACCCTGGGATTCCCTGTCTCTCCGCAGCCGGTGGAAGTGCTCCTGATTCCCTCTCGAGGCGGCGGTTGGTAAGGCTTCGTGCCTTTTGCCACCGCAAAGAGTTCGGCTCTGTCAGCCTCTGCCCTGTCTCAGGGCCACGTTTCTTAGGGTAGGCAGGGAACAACTGTGGATGTACCTGTCCTGCGTGCGGGACAGCTCTTGGGACCCTAACGGTGCAGAGCGTCCCCGGCTGCAAGGTCTAGGGCTCTAAAGAAGCAGGGTTCAGAAGGGGGGAGGTTACAGTGATACACACAGAGGCTGAGGTAAAGGACTCAAGGACTAGAGAACACACAGTGAAAATCAGGGGTACAGCCTAGGATACAAGTCAGAGTACAGGCATCCCGGCCCTCACAGCGCTGCTGCCAACACCGTTTCCCTGAGAGCAGGTGCCGGCAGCAATCCTAATGCAAGACAAGGCCAGAAGTCCTGAGAGGTGCAGGCAGTAGCCCTAAGCTAGGGCCAGGCAGGAAGTGACAGTGGTGGGGCAGAGTCCACAGGGTTGAGGTTCACCGGGGATGTCCACCCTGCGTTCCTGTCCTGCTCTAACCGGGGATGCTCACAGCCCTAATGGAGGCCACGGTGGGTGGGCTCGGTGCCAGTAATGCCTCTAAGGCTTTGGCGCTGCGAGCGTCGGCCTCCGAGCTCAGCTGAAGCACGCACGGGGCCCGAGGGCCCGGTCCTGCTTAAGAGACGGTGAGTAGCAGAGCTGCTGGGTTTTGGCTGATGTGCAGCTAAGATTATGCTTTGATATTTGGTTTTCTTTATCGTAGCTGACTAGGAGACAGCAGCCCAGTGACGGGAGGAATTTTTCTGAGGGAGAGGCGGCCTTCTTTGGCACCCGGCGTGGATTCACCTCCCCAGACATTTGAGAGATAAGTGGAGGGCTTGGAGCCACAGAGGGGATGAAAGCGGGGTACCAGGGCAGGGGTCAGCGGGAGGGATTTTTTTGAGTCGGGTTTGGAGCTGGGGATGTCCCAGATGTGACCCCTTAGGCTACGTGAAGGAAAAGTCTCATTTTTCATGTCAGTGCTGAGGTGTGCAGGGCAGAGCAGTCCTGGTGTGTGTTGTGTCACTTGTCTGTTGTGCACTCTGTCTGTTTGGTGTCTTGTCTTTTCCTTTAGTCCTTTCAGGGGCCTGTCCAAACCCCTGGCATCAGTCTTAGCATTTCTGATCTCTGTGCTCCTCAGCCAGGTGCCTTTGTCTCAGCTGCTCGGACACTCATCAGAATCCATCTCTCTTCACAAGCATCCAGTCCGATGCCTTTTCAGGTCTTGTTCTGAGCTGTACTGACAGCCGTGCACCGCCCTGATCCATTCCGGCGGGTTAGGTCTTGTGAGAATGCAAAGACAGGTGGAGGATTCTGACCGTAGGATTCTCGGGCATCCATCTCTGCGTCTCTTGGGATAAGTCATCCCGATGGCATCTTGTTCCTGCAGGGTTCTCTGAGCCTGGCCAGCTCACCTTCCATCTTACCTCGGTCATCTCATTCCGAGTTCTCTGGACCCTCAGGGTCATTCTTCTTGCCAGAGTTTTCTGTCCCTGTTGCGTCCCCTCGTTTGTCCTGTGCTGTGTCACGGGTGTTGGTGTGTGTTTGGCCCGGAGCTGCTCTGCCTTGCTGCTCAGTCTGGGTGTAGGGGTACGAGGGTAATAGTCCTGGGGGCTTGAAATTTGTGATGTGGGGTGTGGTTAGACTGTAGAGGGTATTCCTAGATTGCCACAAGATGTCTGGAGCTGTCAAGGTATCCTGCAGCACTCTGACTTTTGTCCAAACTCTGTTTCAGATGCAGAGAGATGAAATCTGTGGCAGAGCCCCCCATCCTGGGTGAGGGGGCTCCCCTGAGAAGGTCAGTCCCTGTTTCTGTTTGCAGGGGAGGTGTAAATGATGGCTGTGTTACAGCTCTGTTCTTTGTCTTTATTTTTAGGTGGTGAAGCCGGATCTCAGCAGTCAAGCTGACGTGGGCGAGGTGAGCAGTGACGGGTGGACAGAAGCCGTTGCTATTGTTCAAGCCTCACTCGCTGGTGCAACTCTAAGCCTCCGTTCTTGTGTGTTTTAGGGAGTCCACTCGCAGGAGGCCGAGCTCCCCTCTCACCAACGGGACGACAGACCCGGGTCACCTCACCCGTGAGCCCTCAGGGAGCATTCCAGGAGTCTGTGATGGAGCCTTGATCTTCTCCTTGGGAAGGCCCCATCCAGGTAGGCTTGGATAACGGCCGAGGAGTTGAGGTGAGTCAGGGAGGAGAAGGAGGAGGAGGGAGGGTCCCCTCAAGTTCCAGCGCTGCCACGTCACCTTGTCTGCTCTTTACCCAGGCAGACCCTGCGACGCCGGCGTTGGCCTCTGAGCGCAGCTGAAGCGCGGGGCCGAGGACACGGGCAAGCTTAGGAGACAGTGAGTAGCAGAATTGTCGGGTTTTGGGTGATGGGCTGCTAAGATCACGCATTCATGTTTGGTTTTTTTTGTTGTAGCTGACTAAGAGACGACAGCCCGGCGACAGCAGGAATTTTCCTGAGGCAGAGGCGGCCTTCTTTGGACCTGGCAGGGATTTGCCTCCCTGGATGCCTGAGAGATAAGTGGAGGGCTGTGGCTCACAGAGGGGATGAAAGCAGGATGCCAGGGCAGGGATCACCGGGAGGGGTTTTTTAAGT
Source organism: Chamaea fasciata (assembly GCF_029207755.1). Lineage (NCBI taxonomy): Eukaryota > Metazoa > Chordata > Aves > Passeriformes > Sylviidae > Chamaea > Chamaea fasciata. Next base: position 109,700 of record NW_027094090.1, on the reverse strand, counting down.
CAGATTTGGAGTTGGGGGCACCAAGATGTGACCCCTTAGGCTACATGAAGGGAAAGTCTCATTTTTCATGTCAGTGCTGAGGTGTGCAGGGCAGAGCAGTCCTGGTGTGTGTTGTGTCACTTGTCTGTTGTGCACTCTGTCTGTTTGGTGTCTTGCCTTTTCCTTTAGTCCTTTCAGGGGCCTGTCCAAACCCCTGGCATCAGTCTTAGCATTTCTGATCTCTGTGCTCCTCAGCCAGGTGCCTTTGTCTCAGCTGCTCGGACACTCATCAGAATCCATCTCTCTTCACAAGCATCCAGTCCGATGCCTTTTCAGGTCTTGTTCTGAGCTGTACTGACAGCCGTGCACCGCCCTGATCCATTCCGGCGGGTTAGGTCTTGTGAGAATGCAAAGACAGGTGGAGGATTCTGACCGTAGGATTCTCGGGCATCCATCTCTGCGTTTCTTGGGATAAGTCATCCCGATGGCATCTTGTTCCTGCAGGGTTCTCTGAGCCTGGCCAGCTCACCTTCCGTCTCACCTCGGTCATCTCATTCCGAGTTCTCTGGACCCTCAGGGTCATTCTTCTTGCCCAGAGTTTTCTGTCCCTGTTGCGTCCCCTCGTTTGTCCTGTGCTGTGTCACGGGTGTTGGTGTGTGTTTGGCCGGGAGCTGCTCTGCCTTGCTGCTCAGTCTGGGTGTAGGGGTACGAGGGTAATAGTCCTGGGGGCTTGAAATTTGTGATGTGGGGTGTGGTTAGACTGTAGAGGGTATTCCTAGATTGCCACAAGATGTGTGGAGCTGTCAAGGTATCCTGCAGCACTCTGACTGTTGTCCTGACTTTGTTTCAGATGCGGAGAGATGAAATCCGTGGCAGAGCCCCCCATCCTGGGTGAGGGGCTCCCCTGAGAAGATCGATCGCTATTCAAGGTGAGAGTCACACATTTCACATTTATTGGCACTCCAGTGCAGGCCACCTGCGTTTACAGCTTCAAACAGGTGAGTCCCTTGGTAACCCCCCTGGGCAGCAGCTGGAGCCTGCTCCGGGCTGGGCTGCGGGAGCAAACACTTGTGGCTGACACAGCTCCACACTGAGGGTACTTGGGAAAACACCTGCCTTGTCCTGGAATTTTTTTTTTTGAGCTTTTGACAAGGTTTTAATCATCACCTTGGTGAAAATAAATGGTAAGGACTGAAAACATGAGAGGCTGGCAGGTTATATGCACGAAAGACAACTTTTTTTTTCTTAAATATTTGTGCAGCCTATATCTTAATTTTGAGACTCTTTTTTGGTCAACTTTATTGTAAAAACCCCTTATTTTCAAGTTAGCTGCTTCAATAATGAATTTGTTTTACAAATAGCCGCTAATGTCCGAAGGTTAAAGCACTAACACCAACATCCCACCTCTTTTATTTTTGCAGCAAAATTTTATCTTTACTAAACTTGAAACTTGATGTTTTTGCAGGTAGTAAGTTAAAGAAGGTGTTTATCTGCCCATCACTGATAGTCAGGGTCATGAAGAAATTGCTCTAGTGTTCTAAAATAAATGCAGATTTTTAGGCCTCTCCCATTCTCTCTGACTAGCAACATGTGAATTGATTTTTGATCTCCTTTCTGTTGGTGTCTGTGGGTTTTAAGCTGCATGGAGAAGGTGTCTGTGGACATGGCACCCAGGGAATGGTGCTGGGAAGGGCAGGATGGAAAGGAGCTGCTCAGGAATCCAGAGCAGCAGTGGAGTGGGAGCTGGTGCTGCTGCCTCAGTCACACCCTCCTGGACAGTCTGTGCAGTGCTAATATTCCTACTTTCCTTCCTGAACCTGGGGTTGGAGGAGAACACGGGTCTTGGCATTGATGGAAAGGGGAACTCGAGGGAAAAACTGCTGTTTGTGTCCTTAGAGAGCAGTGGGAAGAGCCTGGGAGAAATCCTGGCTGGCTGAGGGATCCTTGTGTCCCCTCGGGAATAAATCCCTGCGTCTCCTCAGACCTGCTGGTTTGCAGTAGAGTTTGGGCACCTTTCGCTGCAGCTGTGGTTCTTAATAACTGGAAGTCCAGGGATTCTGGGCGATTCCCATAAGTTCTCCTGTTTTGTAGGAGCTGCACGGTGAGGTCAGCATTCTGAGGGAGGCCCTGGCACAGCTGCCAAGGGCAAGGAACGTGGAGCATCCCGGGGCTTCTCCCGCCCGAGTTTCTCCCGGAGCGTGCTGCGTGTCGTGCCGGATGTTTAACCCGGGTTTGGGGTGTTCTCCTGCAGTCCCAGCTCTGACTGCTGCCCCCGAGCCCCGGCCTTGCTCTGTCCCAGCACTGAACCTGGCAGGTGGGTGTGCTTTTCCAGCCCTTGAATCCCACGGGCAATCCCAGATTCCCGGAGCTCCCCGAGGCACAGCCTGGCCTCCCTCCCTGGGAGCTGCATTTCAGTCTGCCTGGACCAAGGCCATCCTGTTTGAGACTTTATTCCTGTTGCTTTTCCTCTTGCAGGTAGTTGGCGAAAAGGAGAGAGCCAGTAGGAAGTGAAGCCACTGGAAGGCCTTATCCCAGTCCAAGGTTGGATGGGAGTAACTGGACCTGTTGAATTCCCACTTCCCTTTAAATCAGTGCAGAGGAAGCAGATTTTAAATCATCATTCCATGAACTTTCACCAACTTCATGACTCTTGCAAAAGTTTTCAATGTTAGAAATTCCTGAGCTTGTTTTCCAGGCAGGCTTGGATTTGGATGTTATTCCTTCCTTTTAATTGAAGGAATAACTCTGATTTTCTCTCTGATTTTAGTAAGGGAATATTTATTTATTCCAATTTTCCATCCTAACTGGAATTTTTGTACCTTGTAGAGCACATTTCTAAGGAAATTTACCCAATTAATGTTGGTAAATCAGCAATTGTCCAGCACCATCTCCACAAAATTCTGTGAATTCCCAAGAAAACTTTGAAGTATTTATTTGCCACGATTCGTCTCTTTGTAAAGTTCAATTTACTGCATTTTTAATTACATAAATGCCATTAAAACCTGAATCCAGGCCTAGCTGCTGTTCCTTGGACACAAGGGGCTGGTTCTTTCCTACCTTGGCACATTTGGATATTCGTCCAAAATGAGCTTCCCACTACAATAGAATTTGTTTCCAAGCAGAAGTGGGAATTGTCTAGAAAACCTTCTGTTCTGGGGGGCACTGGGTTTGTTTCCCTTATTGCTGCATAATTGAGGAAAGCCATGGCGCTTTTTTAGGCAGTGGCAGGAGGTGAGAGCTGCATTTATTTAATTTTGTATTTTATTTTTTGTTATTTTTGTGCTCTTTTGTTGTGGTTTTTCATGTTGCGTTTTGTGGTTTTTCAAAGACTTTTTCTTCAGTTTTTTAATTTTTATTTTTTTTCTTTAGCTATTTATTTACTTGTTAAAACTACTTTTCGTTTTTTATTTTAATTTTTTGTTTAAATTTTTTTTCCACTTTTTTGTTACTTTGAAATTTTTTTCTTTTGGTATTTTAATTTTATTTATTATTTTCTATAGTTTTGGTTTATTTTTTCATGTTTTCTTTGTTCCTTTTTTTTTCTCCCCATACTCTTTCTTCCCCCGGGCGCCTGGGGGTTTGGCTGTTGGCAAGAAAGATGAGAAATGACCTCGGTGCCCGCTGGACGTCGGGATGTCATAGAGAGCGCAGTTGGCAAAAGCTCTGTATTTTCTGCTCCATAAAACTCCTGAAGGGAGAAAGCTGTGACCACCGTGGTGCCGTTTTTTCCTTCCCAGCCCCGACCAGGTCTCCTCCTACCCGTGCACAGTGTTACCAGCAGCAGCCTGCTGTCCAGGCTGTCGAGGCGCATTTCAGAGGGAGCAATAAAAACAAAGTAGACGTTTTATTTTGTAACTCTCCGACCCTGCTTGTTTATTAGCAAAGAACTCCAAAACAAACGAACAAAAAAAGAAAACCCCCAAAATAAAATCCCCCGCAACCCACCAAAAAACCCCCATACAGATAGAGAAAATATGCCCATATTATCTAAATAAAGATTAAAACTTTACCCCTTAGAAAACCAGGCTCATTTAATTCAAATAAATTGTGTTTCTGATGTGTTAGGTTAATGAATTCATCTAGTGTAAAATATCGTTTAAAATATAAACAAACGAATTAAAAAAATAATGAAAAAGAAAAATAACAAAAAGTATAGGATATGAAAAATAATATCAATAAAAAATACACAATATATTATTACTTACTACACGTTTTATAAATATATTTAATATACATAATATAAACATCTATAATGTACATAATCATATTTAAATGAAATGTATTATTATTTATAACATTACATAATAAATAATAAATTATTTTATATATAACTTTCTATATTTAATATCTATAATAAATATAATAGTATAATAAACATAATACATGATGTATAATGTACATAATATAAAAGATGAATTGTAATGATGAATGTAAATATCAGAATCACAAAGATAAAAAATATTGAAATAGAGCCTGAACGAAAGGCTTTTTTGGTTCGGTCTGGTTGCTGGCAGGGCTCTCGCAGGTGTGCTCGGGGGTCTTTTGGGCCATTTATTCCGGAGGCTGTTCGCCAGGGCATTCCTGGGCACGTTCGTTTATGGCTCCGCTCCGCGCCGCCGCGCGGCAGTGCTGCCACCCTGTGGGCAGAGAGCGGTAGTGCAGCTGTCCCCCGTGCCCGTCCCTCATGATCTGTGAGGCAATGCTGCCACCGCGTGGGCAAAGAGCGGTAGTGCAGCTGTCCCTCCCGCCCGTCCCGCCTGATCTGTGCGGCAATGCTGCCACCGCGTGGGCAAACAGCGGTAGTGCAGCTGTCCCCCGTGCCCGTCCCTCATGATCTGTGAGGCAATGCTGCCACCCTGTGGGCATACAGCGGTACTGCAGCTGTCCCCCCCCCCCGTCCGTCCCGCCTGATCTGTGCGGCAATGCTGCCACCCTGTGGGCAGAGAGCGGTAGTGCAGCTGTCCCCCCCGCCCGTCCCCGACGCGCGTGGCAGCCCCGCACTGTGAGCTCGGGGGCGGCGCTGCCGCCCGCCCGCCCGCAGCTCGGGGCCGAAAGGGAGGGAAAAAGGCAAGGAGCCCGGGCGCGTGGCAGCCGGCTGCCTGCGCGCGCCACCCGGACCCCGGAGCCGTCCGGGCGCGATTTTCCGCGGCGTTTGCGGGTGTGCGGACACGGGATGGGGGCGCAGCGGCGCCGCGGGCTGCAGTCCATTCAGTCAGGCGCTTGTGGGAGGAGCCGAGGGGGCATTTTAGTGGGTTCCACTACCAAGATGGCGGCGAGACGCGAGGCGCCCGACCTTCCAAAAAGGGCGGCCAAAAGGGCGGGAAAAAATAAGGACCCTATAGGCGTTTAGCCAGACGCCTGCACAAAAACCCCGACTACGGCGCCGCCCGGGCGCAATTTTCCGCGGCGTTTCCAGGTGTAGGGACACCGGTCGTGTGCTCAGCCGCGCCGCGCTTGCGTTCGGATTCGCGGATTTAGTCAGGCGTCTGTGTAAACACCTGGCGGAGGCCTATGCCGAGCCGCAAAGAACATGGCGGCCGGGACGGAAGTGGCCTCAGCCGCAGCCAAGATGGCGGCGAGCAAAAGCGGAAGTCACGCGACGCCCCTCACAAAATGGCGCCCAGGCGCGAGGCGCCCGACCTTCCAAAAAGGGCGGCCAAAAGGGCGGGAAAAAATAAGGACCCTATAGGCGTTTAGCCAGACGCCTGCACGAAACCCCGACTACGGCGCCGCCCGGGCGCAATTTTCCGCGGCGTCTCCAGGTGTGGGGACACGGGCCGTGTGCTCAGCCGCGCCGCGCTTGCTTTTAAATTCGTGGACTTAGTCAGGCGTCTGTGTAAACACCTGCCGGGGGCCTTAGCGGTGCCGCAAAAAAGATGCCGGCGGAACCGGAAGTGGCCTCAGACGCAACCAAGATGGCGGCAAGGAAGGGCGGAAGGCTCGTGGGGCTCGTCGCGGCCGAAAATCGCCGAGTGCAGCTCACACCCTGCAATGGCAAAAGCTGTTTTATTAAAACTCAGCCGAGAATTTTCCTCTTATTTCCAGGTCACAGGATATACTGAGGCTGAGAGGGATCCTAAAATCTGACTCTCAAGCGGACGGACCGTTTGAGAATCGAACTCAGCACCTTGGCATTACCCGGACTCTGCTCCAAGCAGCTGAACCAATCTCTGCATTATGGGGATGGACCTCCATAGGATGGCAACGCTTGGCCCCACTAAGGTAAGTGCAGTGCCGCCTTCTCTGCCAAAGCTGCTTCACACACCAGCCCCTGGAATGGCTCGAGGGCAGAAGTGGCTGGCAGCTCACGACAGCACAAAGCTCTTCCAGTGACGCTGATTTCCTGTCCTTTCCAGGATTTACCCAGCAGCTGCCGTAAAAGTACTCACACAAAGTCTCTTTCCGGGCGGAAAGGAGCAGGACAAGTCCTGAGGCTTCCCTTCTTCCACGGCCAAAGCTCTGCAGAGAGGCAGGGCCGGTCCCACCCGCACAGGGGCGTTTCCTGCAGGTGAGTGTTGCCGGGCCAAACTGATGGCAGCTGCTGAGGCCGGGGCTGCTTTTCTGGCCGGAGGCCTCGGTGCCCCCCCGTGCCGCCTGCAGTGTCCCTCGGGGTTTCCTGCAGGTGTCCCGGGTGCCCGGAGGCGCAGGGAGGAAGGAGGCCGGCAGCCCCAGCGGGGCCAGCAGCCCTGGGATGATGTGCAGGGAGGAGCTGTGCCTGCGGGGCCACGCCCGTGGCAGCGGCGGCCAAACGCAGGGCCCGGGGCCGGGCTCGGGGCTGGCACGGACACGGCCCCGGGGCTGCCGCGGCTCCTCGGCCAGGGGCTGCTCCCGCCGGGCACGGGGAGATGCTGCAGCCCGGACAGAGGCACCCACAGGCCAAGAGCTCCCCGGGGAACAGCTGGCATTGCCCGGGAACGGCGGCTCGGGCTGTCTGCAGAGGGGCTCAGACAGCAATTCCCACCTCCCGGAGCTCCCACACAGTTGCCAGGGATGTCCTGGCCACCCCAAATCCCCTCCCTTTCAGCCTGAGGACATCACCCGTCGGCAGCATTAAAGCCAAGGCGCTCCTCCCTCACAGAAATTAAATCCAGAGCAACGGCCCTCGGAGATGCCTCAAAATCAAAGGTTTGAGTGGGATGGAGTTTCGTTTGGATGAAGTCTGGACTTTTCCAGGGAGCCGGCCGGAGTGCAGAAGCGATGGAAAGCTTTTGCAGGTGGGTCCCACTGGAGGTGTGCTGAAGGCAGGGATGGGCGTCCCTTGCCTGAGGGAAAGGCACTTGCAGAGGCCACTGCTGGGGCTCGGAAAGGAGCTGAGCTCCTGCAGGGAGCTGTGTCCTCCCGAGGGCACAGGGGCTGCCTCAGCACAGGCCGGCCAGTGCCTTCTCCTGCTCTGAAACATCACCTGGAGCCCGAGCTCAGGGGGGTGGCTGAATTCCAGGGAAATCTGACAGGTGACCCCCAGGGGGTGAGGGTTATAATTAACCAAATCTATGGAATAGAAACCTATCCTGTCCCCATCCTGCTGAGCTTCCTTGGAAGCTCTGCTGGTTCCTGACACGTCTGGCATTCAAGCAGCAGCTCTGCGTGGGAATATCCGTGCTCCGTGAGGCACTGTGAGGTTATTGCAGCGGGAACTGAGCAGGGAATTCGGGGCCGTGGGTATAATTCATCTAAACTAGCAAAGGTGACAGTGAACCCCAAATCTGGGCACCACACAGAGAACAATCTTTGTGCTGCCCTGTCAGCTCAAGCCCCTGGGCTGGGAAGTTTTGGGAGTCAAACATATGGAATGATAGAAGTCACAGCAACTGGTGTCACCCCGAGGGACAGTCCAAGTCCCAGACAATTCCTCTGCAATCCCCTCGGGGGGAAAACACCCTCTGTCTGCCAGGAGCCCTGGCTCTGTTTCTCCTATCAGCTGTGTTGGGCTTTAAGAACTTGAAATAACTTTGAAGCCAAAGAAATCACCTTTTCCTACTGGTTTGATTGTTGTGTTTGTTTTTTGGTTTTTTTTTTTTTTCTTTCAGATGCTGGACTTGCTTCTGTGGATGTGTGCTGAGCTCTGGCTGCAGGGGACTGTCAGGCCTGAATGGCTGTGAGTCTGTGTTCTTCTCGCTGGGGAAGCGGAAATAATTATTAATTAGACTGCAGAAATGTTTTCAGAAACCTTTCCCCTTTCCTGCCCTTTGCTGGTGGATCTTCTCTTTCTGCCTTTGACTTTACAAAGCTGTTCCCTGATGTCATTTCCCCTGCCTGAATTCCTTGCAGCTCCTAGCTGGGAAAAACTGGGATGATGTCCTGGGGATGTCCTTAGTGGAGGACAGAGGTGAGCTTTTGCCTGTATTTTTCTAATGTTTTCTAAAATTTCAGAGAGCTGCTGCTGCTGCTGCTCCTGCTCCTGCTGCTGCTGCACAAGTGGAGCCTTGTCAGCGAAGACCTGCATCTGCAGGAGGCCCCGCAGGCCCTGGCTGGGAAGTGCCAAAACAAAGAAGTGATCAGTAAGTGCTGAACTGCTTCCAGGAGGGCGTATTTTGTTGCAGCCATTACAGACCAACAGTACAAGTGAGGCCAACTGCTCTGGAAACAGTACTAATGCCTTCTGCCAGCCTGATGGAGCTTGAGGGAGGAGGAAAGGAAATGGCAAGGCATTTTTCAGGTCTTCCTTGGGGTGAATTCTAAGCTTAGCACAATTGGGAAGCTTTGAGGAAACACAGTTTAAAAAGGGGAAGAGCTGTAAAATGAAACTTAGTTGCCAATCTCATGTCAGGTTCTGAAAAATGGTCTTCTTGAATCAAATCTCAGAAGAAATAAGCGGTGCCTGGAGGCTCTGTGCTCAAAGGTTTGAATGATTCTGAGTGTGGATGGGGATCTGAAAGTCACGTGTAAGTAAAACCAAAAAACACATCAAGCAAGCAAAACTGCAATAGTTGACTTTTCTTGTTGTCATCGTTTTGGAAGAAAGGAAAAATATGGGGCGAGAGGTGAGAGCAGGATCTGCAAAATCACGGAGTTCTCCGCGTCTCCCTGAGGCTGAAGCCGTGTTTGCTGTCAACGATGGCAGAGTGGAAGATGCTAAAGACTGAAAACTTGGGGTTTTCCCCCTGAATCCCAAGGCTCTGTCAGCAGCTGTGCCCTGTCTATCTCTTCAAGGAGTTTCCGGGTTTAGGAAGGCTTTTCCGTTCTTCCGCATTTCTCTAGAACTCCACTCCAAAAGAACGGTGCTGTGTCCGTGTGGTGTTGGTGACTTTGTGTGAGTTGCTTTATTAAAGCCAATCGTTGGTAAGGGTTCTGAGCCTGCCTTGGAGAGCCCTTGGAGGTGGCAGCTCTTCTTTAATTTCCCTTGGTTCCTTTCATGCCTTTCAGTGATTTCTGCGAGGTGCACTGCAGTCTGCCTGAAGCCAGCACATCCTGTCTGTGTTTGAACTTGACTCCTGTTGTTTTTCCTCTTGCAGGTAGTTGGCAAAAAGAGGAGAGAGCCAGTAGGAAGTGAAGCCCCTGGAAGGCCTCATCCCAGTCCAAGGTTCCCACTTTTCTCTCTGACTCCTGGGTAATTACCTGACCAGAACTGGACACAGACTGTCCCTTTGATTTCCTGCCTTTTCCAAGAAATCCTTGCTGTCAGCCGGAGTGTGTTCCTGGTCTCCTCCTCCTCCTCCTCCTCCTCCTGCTCCTCCTCCTCCTCCTCCTCCTCCTCCTCCTCCTCCGCCTCCTCTGTTTGCCAAGGTGAATTTTGGTTATTGCAGGAATTCTGCCCAGAAATCCTGGCTGGCTGAGGGATCCTTGTGTCCCCTCGGGAATAAATCCCTGCGTCTCCTCAGCCCTGCTGGTTTGCAGTAGAGTTTGGGCACCTTTCGCTGCAGCTGTGGTTCTTAATAACTGGAAGTCCATGGATTGCTGGGTGATTTCCATAAGTTCTCCTGTTTTGTAGGAGCTGCACGGTGAGGTCAGCATTCTGAGGGAGGCCCTGGCACAGCTGCCAAGGGCAGGGAACGTGGAGCATCCCGGGGCTTCTCCCACCCGAGTTTCTCCCGGAGCATGCTGCGTGTCGTGCCGGATGTTTAACCCGGGTTTGGGGTGTTCTCCTGCAGTCCCAGCTCTAACTGCTGCCCCCGAGCCCCGGCCTTGCTCTGTCCCAGCACTGAACCTGGCAGGTGGGTGTGCTTTTCCAGCCCTTGAATCCCACGGGCAATCCCAGATTCCCGGAGCTCCCCGAGGCACAGCCTGGCCTCCCTCCCTGGGAGCTGCATTTCAGTCTGCCTGGACCAAGGCCATCCTGTTTGAGACTTTATTCCTGTTGCTTTTCCTCTTCCAGGTAGCTGGCAAAAAAAGGAGAGAGCCAGTAGGAAGTGAAGCCACTGGAAGGCCTTATCCCAGTCCAAGGTTCCCACTTTTCTCTCTGACTCCTGGATAATTGCCTGGCCATAACTGGACAGAGACTGTCAGTTTGATTTCCTGCCTTTTCCAAGAAATCCTTGCTGTCAGCCGGAGTGTGTTCCTGGTGTCCTCCTCCTCCTCCTCCTCCTTCTCCTCCTCCTCCTCCTCCTCCTCCTGTTTTTGCCAAGGTGAATTTTGGTTATTACAGGAATTGTGGCTCTTTTGTTCCACTGAAACTTGCCAACTCTGCTGAGAGTTTCAGATGTCAAATCCAAGTAAGATTGGAGTTTCTTTGCATTGGTACTCCCACAAAACACAGATCATTCTTGGATAGGAGTAACTGGACCTGTTGAATTCCCACTTCCCTTTAAAATTAGAGCAGAGGAAGCAGATTTTTAATCATCATTCCATGAACTTTCACCAACTTCATGACTCTTGCAAAAGTTTTCAATGTTAGAAATTCCTGAGCTTGTTTTCCAGGCAGGCTTGGATTTAGATGTTATTCCTTCCTTTTAATTGAAGGAATAACTCTGATTTTCTCTCTGATTTTAGTAAGGGAATATTTATTTATTCCAATTTTCCATCCTAATTGGAATTTTTGTACCTTGTAGAGCACATTTCCAAGGAAATTTACCCAATTACTGTTGGTAAATCAGCAATTGTCCAGCACCATCTCCACAAAATTCTGTGAATTCCCAAGAAAACTTTGAAGTATTTATTTGCCACGATTCGTCTCTTTGTAAAGTTCAATTTACTGCATTTTTAATTACATAAATGCCATTAAAACCTGAATCCAGGCCTAGCTGCTGTTCCTTGGACACAAGGGGCTGGTTCTTTCCTACCTTGGCACATTTGGATATTCGTCCAAAATGAGCTTCCCACTACAATAGAATTTGTTTCCAAGCAGAAGTGGGAATTGTCTAGAAAACCTTCTGTTCTGGGGGGCACTGGGTTTGTTTCCCTTATTGCTGCATAATTGAGGAAAGCCATGGCGCTTTTTTAGGCAGTGGCAGGAGGTGAGAGCTGCATTTATTTAATTTTGTATTTTATTTTTTGTTATTTTTGTGCTCTTTTGTTGTGGTTTTTCATGTTGCGTTTTGTGGTTTTTCAAAGACTTTTTCTTCAGTTTTTTAATTTTTATTTTTTTTCTTTAGCTATTTATTTACTTGTTAAAACTACTTTTCGTTTTTTATTTTAATTTTTTGTTTAAATTTTTTTCCCACTTTTTTGTTACTTTGAAATTTTTTTCTTTTGGTATTTTAATTTTATTTATTATTTTCTATAGTTTTGGTTTATTTTTTCATGTTTTCTTTGTTCCTTTTTTTTTTTCCCCATACTCTTTCTTCCCCCGGGCGCCTGGGGGTTTGGCTGTTGGCAAGAAAGATGAGAAATGACCTCGGTGCCCGCTGGACGTCGGGATGTCATAGAGAGCGCAGTTGGCAAAAGCTCTGTATTTTCTGCTCCATAAAACTCCTGAAGGGAGAAAGCTGTGACCACCGTGGTGCCGTTTTTTCCTTCCCAGCCCCGACCAGGTCTCCTCCTACCCGTGCACAGTGTTACCAGCAGCAGCCTGCTGTCCAGGCTGTCGAGGCGTATTTCAGAGGGGGCAATAAAAACAAAGTAGACGTTTTATTTTGTAACTCTCCGACCCTGCTTGTTTATTAGCAAAGAAATCCAAAACAAAGCGAACAAAAAAAGAAAACCCCCAAAATAAACTCCCCCGCAACCCACCAAAAAAACCCCATACAGATAGAGAAAATATGCCCATGTTATTTAAATAAAGATTAAAACTTTACCCCTTAGAAAACCAGGCTCATTTAATTCAAATTAATTGTGTTTCTGATGTGTTAGGTTCATGAATTCATCTAGTGTAAAATACCGTTTAAAATATAAACAAACGAATTTAAAAAATAATGAAAAAGAAAAATAACAAAAAGTATAGGATATGAAAAATAATATCAATAATAAATACACAATATACTATTACATACTACACGTTTTATAAATATATGTAATATACATAATATAAACATCTATAATGTACATAATCATATTTAAATGAAATGTATTATTTATAACATTACATAATAAATAATAAATTATTTTTATATAACTTTCTATATTTAATATCTATAATAAATATAATAGTATAATAAACATAATACATGATGTATAATGTACATAATATAAAAGATGAATTGTAATGATGAATGTAAATATCAGAATCACAAAGATAAAAAATATTGAAATAGAGCCTGAACGAAAGGCTTTTTTGTTTCGGTCTGGTTGCTGGCAGGGCTCTCGCAGGTGTGCTCGGGGGTCTTTTGGGCCGTTTATTCCGGAGGCTGTTCGGAAGGGCATTCCTGGGCACGTTCGTTTATGGCTCCGCTCCGCGCCGCCGCGCGGCAGTGCTGCCACCCTGTGGGCAGAGAGCGGTAGTGCAGCTGTCCCTCCCGCCCGTCCCGCCTGATCTGTGCGGCAATGCTGCCACCCTGTGGGCAAAGAGCGGTAGTGCAGCTGTCCCCCCCCCGCCCGTCCCGCCTGATCTGTGCGGCAATGCTGCCACCCTGTGGGCAAAGAGCGGCAGTGCAGCTGTCCCCCGTGCCCGTCCCGCCGGAGCCGTGCGGCAATGCTGCCACCCTGTGGCCAAAGAGCGGTAGTGCAGCTGTCCCCCCCGCCCGTCCCCGACGCGCGTGGCAGCCCCGCACTGTGAGCTCGGGGGCGGCGCTGCCGCTCGCCCGCAGCTCGGGGCCGAAAGGGAGGGAAAAAGGCAAGGAGCCCGGGCGCGTGGCAGCCGGCTGCCTGCGCGCGCGACCCGGACCCCGGAGCCGTCCGGGCGCGATTTTCCGCGGCGTTTGCGGGTGTGCGGACACGGGATGGGGGCTCAACCGCGCCGCTGCCGGCGGTCCATTGAGCCAGGCGCCTGTGCCAGCAGCGGGGGGGCACCCCAGCGAGTGCCCGCACTGAAGATGACGGTTCGACCGGAAGTGGCTTCAGCCTCAACGAGTATGGCGGCGAGGAAGGGCGGAAGTCCTGGCACGCTGCTCGCAACCTATTGTAACCGAGCGCAGCCGAAAGTAGCCGAGGCTTGACGAAAATCGCCGACTTTCGGCCAGCAGCCGGACTCAGCCGAGGGCAGTTCGGGGTGATCCCGGACCGGTGCCCGCCCTCCCTGTCGCTTCCTCGGCCGGCGGTTCGAAGGCGATGTCGGGGGCCGCTGTGCCCGGAGCGGGAGCACTCGCTGTCGCTGCTGGAGCCGGGCGGCGGCCGGCCCGACCAGCAGCAGCGGCTGCTTTCTGTTCACACCCAGAAAGTCATTCCTCACCCCAGTTATGCTATCACAATTACTTCATTTTTGATCTGCAGTTACAGCCACATTTCTTGAAAGCTGCCCGGAAAACCTGGCTGGGACTCAGGTAAAGAAAGGGAGACTGACCGGTCACACCCCGCGGGGCCGCCGGCAGCGGCTCGGGAGCGCCGGGCGCGGGCCCCGGCTGCGGCAGTGGCGGCCGTGAGGGCTGTGCTGACAATGGAGGAGGGCGGGAGCTGCCGCAGCGCGGTTGAAGCGGAGCGGAGAACGGCCGGTCCCGGGAGAAGCCCCGAGGACGGCGGTGGCAGCCGCGGGGGGCGGCCCCGAGCGGAGCCGGGCCGGGAGCGGGCGGCCGGGGCTGCGTGGGGCGAAGGCGGTCCCGACGCGGGCACGGAGCCGGGGAGGAGCAGCGGGGCCGGCTGGGGCCGCCCGGCGGAGCCTTTCCTGGGAAGCAAAACCTGCGGTTTCTCCCACCTCGGCCCCGTGGCGAGGGGCAGCGCAGCAGAAGGGAGCAGCACCTGAGCGGGTGGGGCAGTGCTGGGGCGCAGGGAAGATGCGGCTGGGGCAGAGCTTGCAGGCTTCTTACATTTAAATGAACGTGGAAAGCTGAGAGAGAGGTAGTATAAAAGCTCTGTGGGTGCTCGGACAGGTGAGATGTGACTCAGGGGAGGGAGTCGCTTTCCTGAGCTCCTGAAGTTCCATTTGTCTCTCTCAGGAGCAGATGTGAGAAGTTTCCTGTTTGGAATTGGGCTCCAAAAGGAAGGAACCTGAAGCTGCTTCTTTTGATAAATCCATAAGCATGGGAGGCTGTATGAAGCACACTGTTTTAAGTAGCCAGTAACTTCCATGGATATTTTAACTATTAAAAATGGTGACTTTTAATTCCTCTGCACACTGATGTCCCACACAGGTTTCACTGAGGCTGTGAATTGCAATCCCGACCATCTTCCGGTTTCTGGTGCTTAGGGCTGTGGCATTTGGTGTGCAGAAAACATCCCAGGCTGTCCACCTAGGGACTGTATGGGCATTTCCACAGGTCCTCAGAGTAGGAAAAGGCCAAGAGGGTCGTAGTGGGACCTCTCTTTCTCCCAGGCCTGGCCATCCTCAAGACACCTCTAGATTGGTTTTTAAGTGTTTGTTGTTTTTTGTTTTCCAGCCCAGGACTAAGCTGGAGAAAAGGTGGAGAGTAGCAAGTGGGACTGCCATGTTAAGATCCATCCTTGGATTCCAGGTTCTCCCAATGGGTTTGTCCAAAGAAAGGAGGTGTTTGCGGTACCTGTTTGTTCACCTGTTGAGCTTGGAAGAGATGCTGAGCATGAAATTCCAGGGAAGCTGCACTTGTGTAGTGGCTGGAGTGAGAAGCATCTTGCCTGTCTTTCCCCACTGGTGTGCTGTGGTCATTTCCTCTCTGGGTCCTTGTTTCCCTCTTTGTCTCTGTATCCCTCTGTCCTTGCCATGTGTTTGGCACTCTCTCTTTTTCTCCATCTTTCTCCACGCCTCGTGTTCATGCTTATTCTCTGTGGCTTTGTGGTGCTCCCCGTGCCACTGTTTCCCATGGGATCCTTGTGTCCTGTTTGCTGTCCCTGTTCTTTTTTAATCCCTCTCCGTCGTGCTGCCCATCAGTGTACAGAGGCTGACTGGAGGGAGGTTCTTGTGCTGCAGGTTCCGTTCAGGAGGCTGGTGTGATTCAGCAAGCCCACAGTTTGAATTGCCCCCTCCATGTGGTCCAGCCAGCTGTGCCCAGTGCCCATCCTGGAGTGCCTTTTCTGTCAGCTCACCTGCCATCGTGCTGGAGACTGTCAGGCAGGTGCTGGGGTGGACGAGGGGAGGGCAGGGGGGCTGAGGTGCTGTTGTTGGGCAGGGCTTGCTCTTTCAGCCACACCGAGTGGTGGCCAGGCTCAGCTGAGCACAGCAACTGGTGTTGGAGAGATGATGCCTGTCTCGTCTGTCTGAGCTGCCCCAAAGGCCGAGGACAGGGCTGAGGCTCTGGTGGTTTGGCTGTACGAGGCCCATGGCAGCACAGTCACCGCCCGGCTCCAGGCCTCCCTCCCCGTTACGGAGGCGATGCTGTGAGTCCCTGCAGAAGGGCTGGGGCATGTGGCGATGGAGATCAGTCCCTTCAGCCCTGTGCTTTGTCCCCCAGCTGTGACCTCCTGGAGCATCTGGCTGTGTGGGGCCACCTGCTGCTGGAGCCACAGGGCCTGAGGCTTTCCTTTGCAGCCTTCGTGTGCTCTCTGACCTCCTGGTCCTCCTGCAACCACCCAGGCCAACACTGTGAGCTCAAATCACAGACTGAGCTGTTCCCCATCCCGAGCGTTGTGCAAGGCAGCAGTTCCAGGGAACAGCAGTGTCCCCATGTCCTGCACCCAAGTGTTGCAGAGACGCGCTTGAACAACCCTGCTCCTCAGGGAAGGAGGACAGCTGCCCACTGCCCAGCCAGGGTAGGTGGTCTTGAGCGAGTTCTGAGTTCTTTAAGTGTGGACAAAGGTGCAGAAAGGCTGGTGTGCACAAGTTCTGCTCCAGCCATAGAGGTGTGGGGAGCAGCAGCTTCCACAGTGACTCCTGTGTTGCAGCCTTCATCTTGCCTAGCAGTGAGTGTAGAAACACACTCTACTCCCTTCCTTCTCCCTCTGCCTGTCCCTTGCACCACCCTTGCAGAAGAGGAAACACAAAAAAATCAAGAGGATTATGTAAAAACAAGCTGGAGCCTGTTTTTTTAACTTGTTTCCAGGTAACTGCACTGACCTTCCTCCTCCCAGGGGCTTTGTTGTAGTTGCTCTTTTAGTGTCTGCCTCTGAGCAGTATCTCACTCCTGGGACTGGGGAGGCTGAGCTTACCTTTATTTTTTGGGGATGAGGTGGAGGGGAAGTCTGCTTCAGCCCCTGTGGGGAAGAGACTGGGCACAGGGATTTATCCTTCCCATGAAAAGGCACGCACGGTGATTTCTACACAAAATACTTTATTAGTCAACTAAAAGCAGTGGATCAGCAGCCGGAAAGGGAAGAGGGAGAGGAAAGAGTCAGAGTCCAGCACAGCATGTGGTTTTCACCCTTTTCCCCTGAAATGCCTGTGGCCGGCCATAAAAAGCCCCACCACCAGGCTCAGCTTCTCCCTCCCACACTGGCAGGGTGCAACCGTAGCAAAGAAGCGTGAGCACAGGTACAGGGCAGCTCCGTCTGTGGCCAGGCCCTGCCTGAGCTCCTCTTGGCCCCTTAAATGTCCCTCAGGAGGTGGCAGCAGGTGACACTCACATGGCAGGGGCTGCACCTGGAGAAGGAAGAGGGAAATGAGGAGTCAGAGGGCATATCTGGCTCTGCCCCATGGGCTGTGGGAGAGCTCCCCACAGCCCCCACAGGGACTGCCAGTCTCACCTTTGGCCCTGCGAGCAGATGTCCAGCAGCTTCTTCTGACACTTGGAGGCACCTCAGGCAAGGCTGGAGCAGCAGTCACTTTCCTCCTCCCACGAGCACGTCCCTTCCTTGGCCCTTCAGCTACTGGCGATTGAAGGAGACACAGGAAGACTGATTCAGTGATCAGAATTTGGTTTCACTGAGGTTTTCCAAAAGCTTGTATACCATTTCAGGAAGGTTAATAGTTTCTACTACAATAATTAGGTTAAAAGATCATACAAACAGCTCATGCATTTTACAGCATCTTTTTCGTAGGGGGTTGATTGAATCTCTCCTCTTCCCATAAACAGGTTTAATCCCATCTTCTGTAATCTCAAAGTTCTGTTTGTTCCTGCCATGGCATCCTGGTTATCAAACCAAGCCTGCAAATGAATGGTGAGCGGTCTGGGGCAGATGGAGGGAATGGCAGGGCTGTTTCAGAACTGCAGAGAGAGGACGGAGATGTGGGGGAGCTGCTGGTATTGCAGCATCCCTTCCAGCATCCCCTTCCCAGCGTGCCTCCCACAGCACCTTCCCCTGCAGAATCCTCCCTGCTGCCACCCCTCCGGGCGCCTCACCTGCCAGCAGCACCTGGAACTTGTTGGCCGAGAGCATTGCAGGGACAGCTGTCATTTTCTCACACTCTGTCCCGCACACTGAAGGTCAGGTGCACCACGGGCTCATTGACCTCCTGCAAGTCGCTGGAGCTGAGGGTGTAATCCACGTGCCAGCACACTGAGCCCAGCTGGGTCAGTACGGTGGGGAGTGGGATGGTGTCAGCACCCCGGTTCACTCCAGCATGGTGATTTACACTGACCCCCACACTCCTGTTAAGACCCAACACCCCGCTCACACCTCAGGCTGCAGGCACTGAGCCAGTCCTGGAAGGGGCTCTGCTTCTCCTCAAAGGAATGGCACAAGGCGCTGGCATGCTCTGCTCTTGAGGGGAGACAAGAGAAGAACCCCTCTGCTCACACCAGACCTGAAGCTGCCAAACTCCACCAAAGCACCTGGGGAGGCCCCAGGGACTGATGGACAGAAGGGAGGTGACAGAGGACAGCACAGCAGCCAGCCTGCCCTCCATCTGGATGTGAAGGCAAGGCTGGGAACTGTCAGCAACATCCCAGCACGCCTGAGGAACCTTTGGGCAGTCCCAGCTGCTGCAGGTCACCTGACAGAGACTCACCATCTACCCAGTGCTTGGCCGCGCTGGAGAGGATGAAGCCGAGGACAGCAATGGTCGCCTTCAAATCCCCCGACTCTGCAGACGGGAGGGGGGGTGAGCTCTGTCACCTTGGAAAGGCATCCCCAGACACACTGCTGCCCATGCCTGGAGCATGGCTCCATCAGGGGATCGTGGTAAGGACAGCAGTGCTCACCTAACTTTGCATCTAAGGGCAGCTTCGGGATCTTGTCATACTGTGGGAGAGCAGAGCACCACGGTAAACACCAGCTAACACACTCACTATCAGTGTTAACACTAACAATTCTTACCTAAATATTAATACTAATAACATATGCATAATATACGCATATTATTACTACTAGAAGAGGCCGGTAGTGTTCTTAACGCTGAGGCTTGCATGAAGAACACGAGATTAAATAATGTTGCTGATTATGCCATTGTAGTGTTGAAGCGCTTGGCCCCCACCGCGGTGAGCAGCGGGCCCGCAGCAGGCGGGGGGCGGGCACTTGAGTATCTTGGCCAGGGTGCTGATCCTCCCAGCGCTGATCTCGGCCAGCACCCAGTCGGGGCGGCCCAAGTCCCCGCAGAAGCGGAACCGCTGCGGGGAAAGAGGCGCCCACAGCCGGCAGCGGGCTCTGCACGCCCCCCCCGCTCCCCGCCGCCGACCCCCCTCCCCACCACGTCGCCGCCGCTCCCTGGCCCGCGCTGCTACCGCAGAGTCCGCCTTGGCGACTCGGAACCGCTCCCGGCCGGGCTGCCGGCTACGCCCCTCCCTGCCCCGAGTGCCGACGGGCGCTCCGGTGGGGGCTCTGCAGGGGCCTTTCAGCCGGGACCGGGGCACAGGGAGGGTGGGAGAAGGGGACGGGGGTCTCGGGAGCGGGACCCCGGGCGACCGCGGACCCCCGAGCGCCCCTGGCTCCGCCCGCCTGAGCGCTCGCGCTCCCATTGGCTGCAGCCTCAGCTGCCAAGCCCCGCCAATCCCGGCCCGCCTTTCTCCGCCCCGTCCAATCACAGCCGCCCTTTCAATCCGGGCGCGGTCCCGCCCAGATCAGCCCGCTCAGTCGCGGCCCGGCCCCTCAGCCCGGTCCCGGTCCCCCGTTCGCCTGAGGCGTCCTTCCCGCCGCCCCGGCTTTGGGAACGAGCGGAGCCGTGCCTCCGCTGCCGCAGCCTCGGCAGGTGCTGCCGGGACCCGGGAAGGGCGGCGGGAGCTCCCCGTTGAGGTCCCGGCCGGGAGTTCTCCCAGGGAAACGGGGAGACGGCGGGGAGCGGGCGGAATGGCGGGAGCGGGGCGTGAGGGGACAGCGGGGGGTCGCGGAGCCGAGGGGGGCGGGAACGGGCGGGCCGGGATTGGCGGGCCGACACTGCGCTGTGATAGGTTGGGCTGGCCCGGCCGCCGCTGCCTCAGGTTGTGATTGGCTGGGGTGGCCCGGCCCTGGGGGATAAATAGCGTGCCCTGAGGGGTCTCGGCGCTAGTTCGGCGGCGGCGCGGAGAGCGACGGGTGGGACTGGGCGGTCGGAGGAGCGCCGCCGGAGGAGCGCGGCTGCGCCAGGACGGGATCTTTGCGGCTTCCGGTCAGGGGAGCGCCGGTGAGCCCGCACGCGACTCCCGCGTCTGTCTGTGCTAGCGTGTGGGGACTGGCGGTGTCCTGGGGCAGCGCTGCCGGCCGTGCCCGGTTCTTTCCGCCGCGCCCTGCGTGACTCGGACGGCCGGAGGCTGGTGCGGGGCTTGGTGCGGCGCGGGGAGACCGGCTGGGGCTACCAGGGGAGAAGTGCTTCCGTGGTTTCTGGATACAAAGTAACGCTTAAGATATCAAAAATAAAGCTGCATTTTTTTCAGTTTTAATGTTTTATTTTGTTTTATTCGAAATAATTATGATTTTTTTCTTTATTACTTCGTTTCATTAATTTCGTCGCTTTATTACATTATTTTGGTTTATTTTTGTTTTCTTTTGCTAGATAGTTGTTGTTACTTCAGTAAAGGTTGTAGGGCTAGGGCTGAAACACCGGTTGCGAGGCCAGTGGAGGCATAAAGCCCCAGGGTGTGGAATAAGGATCTTGGCACTAGAGGCCGGCCCAAAACAATGAGGAGCAATGGGAATGCTGGGGCTGGAGTGGATAAATGCCACGGGAGAAGGGGATGGAGCTGCAGCTCAGGGCCTGCAGGAGATGCCTGGGGGGTTGCCAGCCCTTGCCCTGTGGTACCAAGCAGAGGCTGAGGGTGTGGGGGTTCGGAGGGCACCAGGGCCCGAGAACCAACACAAGGGCACTTTTTGGGATGGGGGAGCAGGGGCCCAGTGGCTCTTCCCAGCCCCCGGTGCTGCCTGGGGGAGGTGAGGGGGGCCTTGGGGCAAGTGCTGGGCTGAGACCCAGCGAGAGGGGGAAGGCAGATGTTGGGCTTCAGGTGCCAAGTGTTCCCAGGGCTGGGAACCCAGGAGGATGGGTGGTAGAGCTCCTAAGGACATTGAAGCGATGATAATAACTGACTTGTGGCCTTATCAACAGTCCTGAGCTGCAGGGAGAAGCAGTAGCGGCTTTTAGCGGCAAGCAGTGGGACGCTGAGGAGCTGGAGCTGAGACAGCAGAGCTGGAGGAGACACAAAGATGGTAGGGTTTGGGGTGAAACCCCTGTGGGGCTGGTCTAGGGAGTATGGAGCCGGGACGGGAACTGCGTGACTGGAGCTGAAATCACTGTAAGGGGGGGATAGGGATGGTAGAGCTGTTGCTGCAGTAAGGATTAGTAGGTTGGGGCTGGAATGTGGGTACAAGAGCTGTGCTGAAACAACACAGAGTTAGACCTAAAACAACAACCATACTCTGAGAACCAAAAGCAACGTTATTATGTGCCAGTGCTGGGAAGACATGGAGACAAAAGTGAAACAAGAGCTGGCAGTGAAATAAAGCCTGTGGGTCAAGAGCTGAAATCACTGGGGCAGGGAAGGGGACTCTCCAGGGCTCGAGCTCAAATCACTTTTAGAGTAACATAGGAACTTTAGGGCTGACGAACTGACTGTGAGATTGGTGCGCTGAAATGACTGTAGGCCTGTGATACTGATGTTGTAGCTGGGTACTCAGCCCAGAAATGGGAGAGAGGGTGGAGAGCTGAAAAGGGATTGCTGTAAGATTGCTCCTGAAATGCTGGTGCTGCTGGGATATTGCCCGTGTCAGGGATACCCACTGTAGGGCTGGGGCTGGGATGTTGACTGTGGGGTGGGCATAGACACGGTGGGGTCAGAGCTCAATGGCTGCTCAGCTGGGGCCAAGATGAAGACCCTGCCCCGTGGACGGTGCAGAGTTTTCAGCTGCCAGAGTCGGAGGAATGCGCACGTGGAGCTGGAAGAAGCGAGCTGGCCGTGAAATAAAGCTTGTGGGTCAAGAGCTGAAATCACTGGGCCTGGGAAGGGGACGCTCCAGGGCTCGAGCTCAAACACTTTTAGCGTGACAGAGAAATTCTAGGGCTGACGTATGGTCTGTAGGATTCAGCCCGGCCCCACTCCCCTGGCCCGGGCTCTGCCCCAGTTCCCCAGCATCGGCACCGGCTCGGGCTCTGCCTGTGCGCGGCGTGCGCTGCCCCGCATCCCCGTCCCTCATGGTGCGGGAGAGGGCGGCTCGGGGCGGGCGGCAGCCCCGCCGCCTCACATGGTGCGGCCGGTCCCGACTGGCGCCCTCGGGGCTGCCCTTGCCCCGCGGGCGGAGGAGGAGAAGGGGCAGAGGGAGGGCGAGGGCGGAGCATCCCTGCCAGCGGCCGCGGCGGGAGCGGGTCCGGCGGGCGCGGGCGCTCGGGACGCGGGGGCGGCGGGGAGGGGACGGGAAGGGACGCGGGCTCCCGGCGGCGCCGTGCCGGGCGCTGCCCTCCGCGCACATCGCGCGGCCGGGCTGACTCAGAGCCGGCTGCACCTCGCCCGCCCTCCCCGGCTCTCCCCACCCCTCTCCGAGCAGTTCGCGCCTCCCTCTGCTCTAGAGGCTCCATCTCACCGTCTCCCCCATCGTTCTCGCCTGGCAATGGTTGGAGGACTGTCACGGACTTGCACACACCGCGACTCGTGACCGCGTTTCCCCGCTTGTGTTTTTCCCGAGGCAGGTGCGAGGTGCTCCCCATCACTCCCCGTCCCCCGCAGCCCAACTTCCCTGCCTTGCCTGCTCCAGGCGCCCTCGACCCTCGTGCCCGACCCTGCCAAGTCTGCCGCTGCAGCCCTTACACCTCGGCTCACGGGTCTCTGAGGGGACCCAGCTGGGACCTACGCCTGGCAGGATCTCTGGGTGAGGGATTTCAGTGGGCAAACAGCACTGACTCTTCCAGGCTGCAAAAGGACCTTCTCTCTTTCCTCACACCGGTGGCACCTCCTTGCCTCATCCCCGCAGCGTTCCGACTCCAGCGGGTCTTGAATTTGAAGTGTGTAGGCTTGGCTTAAAACCTTCACTGCAAAGTGGGGAAACATCTTGAAGTTACTTTGAGAGAGTTCAAGTTGTTCCCTGTAATCTTTTGTGATACAGAAAAGTGAACCGGTGAGAAGTTCCAACAAATTGTCATTACTACCTGCTAAACTACCTTCAAATGTCATTTGGTGCTTCTTTTAAGGTATGAGGGACTCAAGGGGATAAATCAGGACACTCATTTCCCAGTTCCTGTAAGAGCTGTCCTCAGGAAAGAGAGCTTAGAACCAACTCTGGAAATGGGGAATGAAAGCATCTTTTCTTCCTGGGGCTGTGCTGGGGTGTAAAGTGGGTAAACATGAATATCCAAATGTTTACATCCTGCTATGCATGTTCACACTGATCTTTCTCCTGAAAAAAAAAAAATCAACAAAACCCCATGAGTGAGTAGATGAAAGATGATGGAACTGTGAAAAACGAGATTTTTTTAAAATGTAAAATTTAAAAATAAATTTAATAAAGTTATAAGGGAGATTAAAAAAGCAAAATAGGGTTGGTTGGGTGACTTGGCACTCAGCTAAGTCTACACTTTGCTATATTAAAGTTATACTTTAGATACTTTTTTATTGCATTAGTTTGTTGAATATTCATTTTTTTATAAATTAGTTTTTATATTTTAGGAATTGTTTTGTATGGCTTTTTTGGGGGGTTGCTTTTTTAGAGTATGTGGTTTTTGTTTGTGTTTTTGTTATTACTTTTAATTTGGGCTTTGGTTTGTGCTTTTTTTAGATGGTAGATGTTTGATAGTTGGTATATTAATAGTAGAGGGTTTTTTTTGTATGTTTACTGGATGTTGTTTTGACCAAACAGACAGTTTAAGCAAATAGCAGAGTCTTTTTTATATGTTTATTGGATGTTATTTTGGCTAAATAGACAGTTTAAGCATACTATATTAGCGAATATTAATATGCTTAGTTTTCTTTACTAATAGAAGAAATAAAAGAAAAACTTATATTTTTACTACAACATTATTACTTATATAACATACATTTTGCGGAAAGCCAACCCTATAATATAGATTTCTAACAGGACCAAACTAATTGTGTTAAAACTATTCCTCTCCTCCTGTTCCAACTGAAGTTGGAATGCATCCAGATTTGAATTTCCAAAGTCTGGCCCCTCTTTTCAGAGGTTACACTGAACTTTGACCAACTTGGTCTTCGTGTTTGAATCTGAATCCACTTTTATTCCTCACCTTGTCCCTTTTAACACCCAGAAAAACAACGGGGTATCACATATATCAGACTATGCCTCCGTAGTCTTGGGCAGCTGGTTTGATAACCAGGATGCCATGGCAGGGACAAACAGAATTTTGAGATTATGAGAAGATGGGATTAAACCTGTTTAGGGGAAGAGGACGTGCTGTGTCACATCTCAGCATCCCACATGACAACACAAAGTGACTCTGCAAGGCAAAGACTTAATTTTAACAGGTCTCATTGATACTAGGCAAGCCTGATTGTTATCTCAAAAAGCCATTGCCTAATGATTGGCCGTTAATGCCCGTCTCCCAGGCTCTTTCAGGGGTGGGTGGAAATAGTCAAAGCCTGCAAAGGACACTTAATGCAAATTGCTGCAGTCAAACCTTTTCTACTGTCTGTCCCCCGGTTTTGTGGGGGAAGATTCTCTTAACACAGCGGGGTTTTAAAATTCAAACAAATTTTGTGGGGGGTCATTGAAGCGCAATCAATGCAGAAGAATATAGACAGCATCCAAAATCACTGGGAAGTATCCCATTCTTGTGCTTGAAAGGCTTTGAATCAGAAGGTCTGCCAGGGCTGTTGCCTGATGAGTATTTGTGAATCTTCCCAGTGAGATAACGTAACTTTTTCTAGCCTGGTGATGCTGTAAGCAAAAGACCATCCCAAAGCGCAGGAATGAGCCTGGCATTCTTTTGGCAGTGTGCAAGTATAACCCGAAGGCAAAGGCAGTTTCCAAGTGGAATGACTGAACTGGGAGAGGTTTGAAATGCAGGTAACCTCCAGGGAGGTGAAGCGGGGAGGGCTGAAAGACAGCACAGCGCAAGAGGCAGCTGGGTGCTCCGGCTTGTACACATCTTCCAGGGAAGCCTTCCTGTGGAGAAGGAAAACTCACGGACACTGTGGCTGACAGGAACTGAAGACATGCTTTCAGTAGAATGGCACTGAGATATATGTATACACTTTCTTTTTCTTTTCCCGCTGCATGGGGGCTACTTTGCTATTCAACATTAACCTAAAAACCAAGTACCCTAAAATATAAAAAGTATTTTTGCGAATCTCTGCTATCCCCCGTGATGGGTAGTGTGTGAATAGAAAACTTGGAGACAGTAGCATAAAACACAAAGGCAGGAAGGGAGTAAGTGTTTATCACGATGTGCAGAATGCACCTCTCTGCTACAGCCTTGAAAGCTGCTTCTACAAGCTGGCAATATTCAGTTGCTGGAAGACAATATAACTAATCCAGACATGTTCAGCATGTAGAATTCCAGAATCTCAGCCTTGTCCTTCCCTCACGAGCAACAGGAATTGGATTCATTTTTTCCCCAAAGAAAAAAATCACTTGAAAGTCTAGAAGTTAGAATCCAAGAAAGATATCACATCTGCTTCAGTGAGTTTCTCTCTTTTGAACTTGGGGAGGAATGATTTTACTGTGCCAGAAATGCAGGAATTGTGTTGTTACATGGAAGCTTTAAAAAAGCAAAGACAAAATTTGAGCACTTCACTTCTTTTTCTCCTTGATATTCATTTTCCCCTGAATTTCAGCCAAACTGCCAATTCAAAACTCATATCATTGCTTAGTGTATGGAAATTCCGATAAAATTAGTGTGTCAGTTAAGAAGAAAACAATGTGAAATAAAGAAAGTGAATGTGAAAATAGTAATTTGAAATAAAATAGTTCAGTTAGATGGTCTAAAATCTTCTATTAGTGAAAAAAAATCACTAGATCTAATGTAGAATAACAAGAGTTGTCAGAAAAATATCTCAGAAATACTTTTACACACACACACACACACACATTCCTCTGTGTGTGTGTGTACACTTCTCCCCATCCTACTGCTTTTTCTTCCTGCTTTCTCCCCTGTAATTTTTTAAGAGCTGGTATTTGTCATTTTCATTCTATTCGCCCAGAATAAAATTTACAAGAAGTTCCCTAATGTTCTTTTTGGCTTTTGAGAATTAAAACAAAGAAAAGAAAAAAAAAAAAAAAAAAACAACCAAAAAACCCCCCATAATTAAGAACAAAACCCCAGGCCTTTCCCACATTTTTAAAAGCTTTATATTCCTGCATTCTGACACAGACAGAATCCACAGGACAGTTCAAACAAGTGGGCTGTTATCCTCTCTCTGTTTCTATGGAAATGAGTGTCAGACCACTTAAAACAAAGCACATACCTTACAGTAATCACTACATTTTGATTATTTAAAATAACAGAGCGCAGTTTTCCCAATCCAACCTCTATTTCTATGGATACAAGCTGAAAATCGTTGTAGAGAAGCCTGTTCCATAGTTTTTTCCAATTCTGAATTTGTTTTGGATGCTGTAAGTTCTCACAAGGCGCTATGGATGATACTGTTATAGAGGAAATTTTGCACGGAATAGTCTGACACCGTTGCTTGTCCCAATCAAGGATTTTATTAATTACAGCAAGCGTAACAATAAGGTAATGCAGCGCTGGGCGACAGGGGGACCATTGTCCCGCCACTGCCGCGCCAGTCAGGGTTTTAGTTCTTCCTCTTATACAGTCCGGTTTCCGGCGTGCGTGACTTCCTTGAATAGTACTCTGCGCATGTGCGTCTCTGTTGCTGGGGTCTGCTCTTCCCCTGCCGCGTTTCAAGACTCAGAATCGCTGACTTCCTGGAAAATATTGCTTACAACCGCAAATTATGCGAGACTACCTTTATCACTTAACTTGTCACCCATATCCTGGATTTAATGAACAAACATATCAGTAACAATATCCCCCCTTTGTCTTTAGGTTAATTTATGTTGTGCATTAAATCACTTAAGCTCTTGTCTGCTCCATTCCAATCCATCTCCCGTTTCTCCCTTTCTATTTTCTAAGTCCTCATATTTTGCTTGTACCAGCAGCAAGTGGGCAGCTTCCAGTCGCACTTTTACTATTGTAATAAGTTTGTTAAAAATACAGGGACCAAAAGTTAATACAAGAACTAGTAAAAATATTGGTCCAGCTATGGTGGACAGTAAGGTAGTCAACCATGGGGAATGATTGAACCAACTCTCATACCAACTCTGATGGGATTCTCTTTCTCTTTCCCTTTTTTTTTCTAGTTGTTTTCTTAGTTCTCCTAGGGTGTCAAAGACTATTCCCGTTTGATCTATATAGGTGCAACACTATTCTTTTAAGGCTACACAAAGTCCTCCCTGTTGCCAAAATAATAAATCCAGGCCCCGTCTGTTTTGTAAAACTACTTCTGATAATGAGCGTACTGACTTAGTTATGCAAGGGTGCTTTCTGCTGACTGGATATGGTTAGTGGGGAGCCTGTAGCCTCAGGGTAATTTGTAACCGGTGTTAGCTCTTCATCCTCCTCTAAAACTCTATTCGGTCCCATACCATAGGTATCAGCTGGGGCGGGTTCTTTCTTTATCACTATTAGGTTCCCTCTATCACGCCCAGGTTCCCAATGTCTAATTCCCCAATATTTTCCTAATACCCAGTCAGGGCTCTCTGGATTTATATACACATATTCACAAGTTCCTAAGTAAGAAATTTCTCCAGATGGTCCTAACCAATGCTTTGCACACCCTGTGGGACCAAATCCTGCTCTAATAAATTGATCTGCACCTCCCCCTGGAGTCCAATCGGAAGCAATAGTCTCACAGCCCCAATACCCACAGTAATACTCCCCTGGGTAATTACAGTAGCTCTTTCCAGGATTTGAGGCCGGACACATATAAAACCCAGTTAAATTCAAAACTCTCCCGCACTATTCTATGTTTGTCATGTTGCATAACCCAGCCTTAAAGGCTGGGGTCTGACTGGTCACAAGGGAGTCTAAAATTTTGTAGTCATTCATACGAATCAAGGACCATTTGAAAGGCTGGTGTGTTTGACCTCCTGTCTGCCTTACCCATAGGGATAATAATAGTAGTGACAGTAACAGTTGTCTACAGGTGGCTTTTTCATTGTAACAGTGGCTTGTTCCCATCTCATTTTCTTCTTCCCTGATTTTAGTCCCAGTCCTTGGACATTTCATTTTCCATGACCTCCTGGTTCCACCTATCCCAGGGCGACTTCCTCCACAGTTTTCTCTCCCTCTGCCTCGCCCGTCGACTCGGTTGCTGCGAGCCACGGGGAGACCCATCTTCTCGGCAGCAGGGATATTCTTCAGGAGGGGACTTTCGCCCTTTCTTTAAGGATCTCTGGATATAGGTGTTCCAGTTGTGGTCTTTAACCTGAGGAGCGTCACACCTTACTTCTTTTACCCGACGGCGACACACTCCAGCTATTATTTGTGCCACAAAAAGGACTGGTTCATTGGAATGGTAACAATATAGTTCGGGATTTATGCCTTCTGCAAATATGTCCCACCACTCTTTAGAGTCTACTTGTAATTCCCCTTGAGCTACTTTCTGAGCCAATACCAAATCAGTAAGCTCCCGCTGAATTTCTAGACAGAGGCAGCAAACACCTCTCGGGGGCCTGCCTCTGTGACAATGGGTCCACCACCTGTTTTCACAAACTAAACATTGGTAACATACAAAGGGGTAACAATTCCCATTACAATAAGAATCATTACATTTAATACAAACACAATCAGCATATATATTTCCCTTATGATCTCTTTCAAGCTCTAGTTGATATTCTATCCTAAAAGTTTTATACCAATATTTTCTATTCATCAAGAATGTCCTTTCTTAATTTCCTGTTGCAGTTCCCCGAGTGAGTTTCAACTTTAAGTCTCCGGCTGGGCTGATGACCTTCCACCTAGGCTCGGGCACTGGTCCTTTTATACGACTGGCGTGAGTCCATCCCCGCTCTGCTGTCCGTACTGCTGTATTTGTTGTGAGGAGCACCAGATATGGACCATCCCAATGGGGCTGGAGAGTAGTTTCTTTCCGAGTTCGGATTAAGACCCAGTCTCCCGGTTGCACCTGATGTAGAGTAATATTTAAGGGTGGTCTCTGCAATATCTGCCCTTTTTCCCATAACTTCTTCCTAAAGGCCATCATCTCAGTTATAAATGCTTTCATTTGCTTATCTATTATTCCGGGATGGTCTCGAGGCATACCTGCATCATACGGCATCCCATACAGCATTTCAAAAGGAGATATCCCCACATCAGATCGGGGCAGAGTTCTGAGATTTAACAAGGCCAAGGGGAGACACTTAATCCAATTAAGTTTGGTTTCTAAAGTTAACTTGGTTAGCTGTTTCTTTAATTCTCCATTAACTCTCTCTACTAACCCCGAACTTTGAGGGTGCCACGGGGTATGTGCTTCCCATCTTATTCCAAGGGCTTCTGACAAGGCCTTAATAACTTTTGATACAAAGTGTGGCCCTTGGTCTGAGTCTATACTTTCAGCTACTCCATACCTGGGCACAATTTGTTCTAGTAACACTTTGGCCACCGTGTGTGCAGTGGCCCTTGCGGTTGGAAATGCCTCTACGAAGTGGGTGAGGTGGTCTATTAGTACTAACACATACTTGTATCTTCCCACCTTGGGAAGTTCAGTGAAATTTTTTTTTTTTTTAAGAGCCCGCAAGATGGCGTATAATTCACATGCTTGGGCTGACCATGACGGACTCAAGGGTCCTGCTTCTAATACCTCATAATCCTTCCCTGCTACTAGTGCATACCCTGATCTACGTCTTCCATCCACTATCCGGGATGAGCCATCCACAAAAATTACTTCTCCCTCTGAGAGCCCCTCCTCCTCTAAATCGGGCCTAATCTTAGTCTGTTCCTCAATAGTTCGGAGGCAATCGTGGGCCAGTTCTTCTGATGGTTTTGGTTCCCCAAATAAAAACTGAGCAGGGTTTTGTAAAGATGTAGTTTCTAATGTTAAATTCGGGGCCTCCAGCAAGATTCCCTCATATTTTAATAATCTGGAATCAGAGATCCATTTTTCAGCTTTTTGCTGCAAAACACTCCTCACATTGTGGGGGGATAATACCTTAATGGTACTATTGAAGGTTATTTTTCGAGCCTCCTCTGTCATTAAGGCACATCCAACAATGGCCTGTAAACATGTGGGCCAGCCCCTACTCACAGGGTCTAATAATTTAGACAAGTATCCTATGGGCTTCTTTTTCCCTGCCCAATCTTGGGTTAATACTCCATATGCTGTCCCATTCTCTATGTTGGCGAATAGATAAAATGGTCGATTTAAGTCTGGCAAACTTAAAACTGGTGCATTTGCCAATTCTCTCCTTAATGCCCAGAGTTGCTCTTCATCTGTCTTTCCCCAGCTTATACGATTAGACTCGGTGAGCTTGGCATATAAAAATTTAACTTTACTACTGTAGTTTTCAATCCATAAGCGGCAATATCCCAATAGTCCTAACCATTGTCTAACCTGTTTTTTTACTTGCTGGAGGGGGTAAAGATAAAATTCCCTGTACCTGTTCCGGGTCAATTGTCTTCTCTCCCTTCTCAATGTAGTGTCCTAAATACTTTACCTTTTCTTCTACAAATTGTAATTTAGATTTTGATACCTTCAGCCCCTTAAGCCCCAGAAAATTTAAAAGTTTTATGCTTTCTTTTCTGACTTGATTTTCCATTTTTCCTGCTATCAATAGGTCATCCACATACTGAATCAGAGTAATTTCTGGGTCTGGGGTAAAATCTTGAAGAATCTGTTCTAGGGCTTGTCCAAACAAATTAGGGCTTTCTGTAAACCCCTGTGGAAGCACGGTCCACCTCAATTGTTGTTTGCGCCCTGTGTCAGGGTCTTCCCATTCAAATGCAAAATAGTCTCTACAGCTTTCGTCTAAAGGGCAAGCCCAAAAAGCATCCTTTAAGTCTATTACACTGTACCACAAATTTTCTGGCCCCAATTTACTCAAAAGGGTATAGGGGTTTGCTACTACTGGGAATCTGGACATAGTGCGCTTATTGATTTCTCTTAAATCGTGCACTAGTCGATAAGTGCCATTGGGTTTCTTTACTGGTAAAATTGGGGTATTAAATGGGGACATACATGGTTCTAATAGTCCCTGAGATATTAATCTCTCAACTTCGGGTTTCAACCCCTTCCGCCCTTCTATAGACATAGAATATTGCTTAATTTGGACGGGGTTCTCCGGGTTCTTGAGGGTTACTTTAAATGGCGAGATGTTTAGTCTGCCCACGGTCTCAGGGGTATACCAGACTTCGGGATTAATTTCTTGTTCATCTTCAACCCTAAGGGCACATATTTTAATTCCCAGCTCCCCTTTTTTAACTTCCAAACCTACTCCTAATTCTACCATCAAATCCCTTCCCAAAAGATTAAAATCGGCTTCTGGGACTAAGAGAAAATTTCCCATACCTAATTTAGATTCTGTTTCTATTAAAACTTGTTGTATAATCCCTACCTTGAAGGGTTTTCCCTTTGCTCCAACCACATGGGCAGTATCTTTAGATAATTTGCACCCAGGGGGTATTTGCTGGAGGGTAGACCTCTCAGCTCCTGAGTCTACCAAAAATTCTACCTCCTGTGACTGGGGACCTAGTTTCAGTTTTATCAAGGGCTCTTTGTTCGTACGGGTCCCCAATACATAGAGCCCCTGACCCCCCTAATCTTCTTTGAATGCCGCCTCATCCTTTATCCTCTGTCTGCAGTCTCTTTTCATGTGTCCTTTCTTCTGCAGTAAACAAAATCCTCAAAATAGACTGTATTTCTTAACAGTATTTGAGTTCAAAGGGACAGATACAAATCCTAGTTGTGGCTGGGCTCCTCCTATTGGCACTTCCCTTAAGGGGAGTAACTCATGTTCTCTTTGCTCCCTTCTCCTCCTTCTGACTGCGGCTCCGATACCTTCATCTCCAGGGGAGGGAGGGGGTGTAGGAGGAGGTAATATCTGAGGCGCCGGTGGTAATGGGGGAAGTGCATACGGGGGTGGTATTAGGGGAGCATCCTCCTCCTCCTGCAATTTTTCAGTCTTTTTATCTTTATGCCCAAACTCCATTTGGGAGAGATTGAATATTGCTACTCCCTGGTCCCCTGGGCGGGTAACCCATACTGCAGCATAATCAGCCTCTTCCTGATTAAAGGGGACCTACCTACGTACCCACTGATTCAAAAATCTCTGAACCCATAATTCTGATGACCCAAACCTGGGCCACCAAACTGCCTTGGAGATTTGTCCTCCCCAGACTTCTACACAAAAGTGTATCATCTTAACTTTGTCCTTGTCCCCCGTGGTGGGATAATATTTCCAATTCTCTAACATAAACCCCAGCGGTGAATCCCTAAGAACCGAAGGGGGTCTCATGGGTGGAGGGGGCTTGCTTTTCCCCTGTCCCATCTTCTGGAATACCCTCTTTCAGCCGTGTGTGTACTCACTCACTTCCCCTTTTTCGTGGCCCAGTCCCTCGCGGGCGATGGGAAACGCACTACTTAAGGGTCCGCACTCACTTGGAGAATCTGGCTGCCAGTTCTCCTCTCACTCACACGTACACACGTTGTATTCCAGGATCCCAACCCAGCCCGGACGGATTCCCCTGCACAATGGGCAGTTACTTACGCGTCTCCTGCGTCTTCGTCCGGACCTCGAGTGCACCGAGCTTATAGGGTTTTCCTTACCTTATTGTTACAAATTTGGGTTCGTCGGTAAGAGCAAGATCCCGACTTCAGAACCAGAGGCCGCCTGTACAGGCGGGGCGCCTCCCCTAGTCCCTCTGTCGGATCCGTATTCTTATCCGAGTCACGGCACCAAATTGTTATAGAGGAAATTTTGCACGGAATAGTCTGACACCGTTGCTTGTCCCAATCAAGGATTTTATTAATTACAGCAAGCGTAACAATAAGGTAATGCAGCGCTGGGCGACAGGGGGACCATTGTCCCGCCACTGCCGCGCCAGTCAGGGTTTTAGTTCTTCCTCTTATACAGTCCGGTTTCCGGCGTGCGTGACTTCCTTGAATAGTACTCTGCGCATGTGCGTCTCTGTTGCTGGGGTCTGCTCTTCCCCTGCCGCGTTTCAAGACTCAGAATCGCTGACTTCCTGGAAAATATTGCTTACAACCGCAAATTATGCGAGACTACCTTTATCACTTAACTTGTCACCCATATCCTGGATTTAATGAACAAACATATCAGTAACAATACGATCTAACAAGAGCTTCAAGTGTGCTGTAATTTGAACTGGAGAGGACCAATTCTGTGAGCCAGAGTTAGGAAACATTCTTGTGTGTGTAAATAGAAATTGGAATGAATACTGAGTGAAGTACTCCACCCAGCAGGTTTAGAAGGAGGGGAATGATTTGCTGTTTTCTGCTATTTTTTGACTTGCTTCAGAGAGAGTGAGCTGAGCTAAGCAAGTTCTGTGTTTGGTGATCATGAGCTGCTCCTTGGCCAAACTAGTCAAAACACCATAGAGACCCCCACCACTTCACGAGACAGAAGATGTGACCCATTAAGTTTGCAAAGCCAGTCTCCTCACGTTTCATTTGGAATGAAACCTCACTCCATTTCCTCAGGAGAGGCAGCAGAAGGTCCCCGCTCCCCACCCCCCTGAATGCTGCCAGTCTTGCTGGCACTTCTCCTGTACGCAGATTGTTTTTTCTAGCAGTGCACCTGGCACTTGTATAGACATGAAATGAGAGGCATGTCCCATCTCAGAGAGCTTACTGCTGCAAACAAGAGAATGTCCCTGGTCACTTCCCGACATGATGTTTCAAAGACACACTAGGAAAGACTGTGTGTCCTGCCCCTCAGTTAGGAAGGACATTAGGCCACAGTTACTGGGTGGAGCACGGTCAGGGAAATCACCCTCTTTGTCAAAGTGCTTTACTACGGTTTTATGAGCCTGCCTCTGATGGGTCGTTATCATGACACTGTTCCCCTTCCGTAAGTATTTAAGACAAGATTTTCCAAAATGACCAATGACTACGTACTTGAAATTCAAGACAGAAGCTTTTCAAAGCCACAGAATCAATGTCAAAACACTGAAAAAACTGTGGCTTTTCCAAGAGCCTTGAAAAAATCGGGCTTCCAGATGTCTCAAGTTAGGTATGCAAAGGCATGCAAAACTGATGGTGTTTCAGAAAAGAATAGCCCGTATCAATATCTAATCAGTGAGAGTTAATAGTTTTGAGATCCAGACCTCAGGCTAATTCGACCTGAGCACGGTGAAATTAGAAGCATATAACAAAAATTTAAAATGATATTGCAGTGCTTGTAAGTGCCTGCTTTTCCCATCAAGACTGTAAGGGCTCCCTGGTAAATTCTGTGACTCAGTGACTTTGTCAAACTCAGACTGGATGATGCTTGAAGATTATTCCATGTGTATAAGGTGGGAAGGATTTCAGTACACAGAAATACCCGAGAATCGCAGTAGATACTCAGAGGTGCTCTCAGCAAATGCCTCCTCTGGCTATGCACAGCCTGCTCATTGACACTTTTCTGTCCTCTTCCCTCTTTTTCTGATCTTTCCACCCATCTTCAGCACCTGGGCATGCAGCCCAGTTCCAGAGTCTCCCCATGCTCTGACTCAAACCCCTGATGCTCATAATGCCTGGTCGGCAGATCCTCCCATATCGACAGGCTCTAATATTCCTCGTGGGAGGAAGATAAATTGCCATTAGTCAGGCTTAAAATGCACTCCTTGCACTCCAGCTGAAATAACTACGGGATTGGAGGAGGAGGAAGAAGAGGAGGAGAGATGATTTTGTTTTACAGCATCTAGAGTAAAAAAAGTTGTGGTTTTACCTCAGCCTTGCCAGCCCACTCGTCTCCTGGGTCCATACACGGACCTTGCACATACCCTGGACTCCTCGATGCCGAACTCCTGGAATTCAAGCTCTGCAATGACTGTGTCCAAGTGTGTGAGCTGGCACTGGGCTGATCCCAGCAAGGATCATGGAGGTGCAGGGCACAGGGCATTTGGACATGTGATGACAAAGAAGAGATAGTGTTGGGAGCATTCCCTTCTTGGGAGGCTGTGCCGAGGAGGTGGTCCTGTCAGCCCATCCCTGGGCAGCGTCACCCTCTCTCCTTCTGTCATCCCATGCCTCAGGGTGCCAAAGGCTGGAAAGCAGGAAGATTTGACAAAGAGCTCTATATCACACTTGAAATTTGGGGAAAAACTGAAGGAAACTTTTCTGTGTAATAGTTGTGTAAACTGAGAGCGAACACTGAGAGCTACAGTTTTAAGGTGCGATTTTGGATTAAATGTATTCCCTCTGAATGCTTTCTATACTTAATTTATACATAAAAAGAAACATTTATTTTAAGACACTAATGCCTTTCTTACCAAAGGAGTGAAGGGTGGGAGATTGCAACTCACAGATGAAGTGAAGTGAAACCACCACAGGGGTTACTGTAACTGTAAGTGGGGTATCCCAACAGCAGGACAGGTTTGGGCTGGGATTAGCATGGGCTGTATAGCTGGGGTCATGCAAAGGTCTGTCTGCAGCCCTTCTCATAGTCCCTCATCTGCAGGGAGAGGCTGTAGGCCTGGAGATCAGGCTGAGTTTGGGAAGGGTCAGGAGGACGCCGTTACGGAGTGATGTAAATGCGTATCAAGAGACTTGAGGGGTGGCAATGTCAGCTATAGAACAGCAAGGATCCATGGCTAACGGCTGGAGATAGGGGCTGCCTGAGAAGGACGGGAGTGCTTAAGGCTGAAATCAGAAGAGAAACCTCGGTGAAGATTTTGTGTTAGAAATGGTCTCATCTGCCAAATCAGATATTTGTCTTCAGGATTGCACGAGTAAGGAATCCCACAGCAAAGAAAAAGGTTCAGGTTTGGGAGCAAAGGCAAGTTGGGCAGGACTGCGGGGCTGGGGCTTAGCTGTTTACCTTCTGTTCAGGACAGTAAAGGCCTCAGAGGACGTAACTGAGGCAGGAAAGGGTCGCTTGGCTCAGTTAGTCTTGTATCTAGAACTGTTCCTTGAACAAGGGGGGGAGCTGAGGTTCATGCAAGGGACCAGGAATTGCATTTTAGCCTTGAAAATGCCAGAGGGGTGTGTGTAACTTGGATATGATGATAAGTTCATCTGGCAAGAATCACAGAATATTTTGATTTACTGAAAAACCGGGCAGCTCAGAAGTTACTACTCGACTCATTGCTGCTCCCATCTGTTGCACACATAAGCACAGCAGAACAGATGATTTTTTTCTGAGCCTGAGGTCTTCGACTGACCCTCCGTAAATGCGTCTTGCCAAAAAGCAGACTCGGGGGAGGAAAGTTGTCAGATATAATAGAGAAAGAAAAGGACACAGGCTTCAAAGTCCACTCCAGCAGAACATGGAAGTGACCTGGCTGGAAATGAAACCCGTAGTCTGCTTCCCCAGCCTCCTGGAAGCCTCTAACAGCTCCACAGGCAGTGAGGGGAGAGAATAATTTCACTTCAAGTTGAAATAAAAATAATTTTCAGTAGCATTCTGCAGTACTTTTAAAATACTAGAACCGTGAAATATGGTGTGATGATAACTATCAGGCTTGTAAGCCTGGTAACTAGGACTTTTACCTTGAAGATCTCAGTATGGGTACTTTAAGCCTTTTAAAACAGAGTTAAATCAATTTTTTTTCCCCTAGTTCTGCTAGCACTAGCCTTTCTTTTCACCCCCTCAAAAACAGAGCAACTCCCTCTTGAGAATGTTATTTACTTTCCATATTATGTGCTTACCGATTTCTGGAATTGCCAATGTATTTGGATACCTGCATAAATTTAAGTTTCAAGAAAACTGTAAGGCTGAAACAAAAGAGAGAGACTGCTGCAGATGGGATACTGGGAAGGAATTCTCGTCTGTGAGGGTGCCGAGGCCCTGGCACAGGGCCCAGAGAAGCTGTGGCTGCCCCGGATCCCTGTGGCCTGACTGAACTAGAGGTAAAGCCGCCTGGGTGTCCTGCCCACGGCAGGGGGTGGGAAGGGATGGTGGAACGAGATTGAGGTGAATGTTTTGAGATTAATTCGTGGGTTTTTTAATAATATACTTTATAAGCCTGTGTAGTAGATATTTTAGAGTTAGTTTGTGTTTTACTGGATAACATCACTTTCTTAAGCGTAAAGGAATGCGGGGTTCCTGGAAGACATTCCTCTGCCGAGAGGGAAGATAATCACCCATCGCGGAGAGAAAGGAGGGTGTGACCCCTGGCTGATGGAGCTGAGCACCGCCATCAGCCACCGTCAGCCGAATGCTCAGCGCCCCACAGCCATCATCCCGACTGTCGTCAAGGACATACATCTCAATACCCGGTTCCAGCAAACCCGGACAAAAGCTTCTGTCTCCCCGGAAAAAACTATTCACCTGACTTGCAACCGTAAAAGACCCTAGATGAATATGAATCAAGAATCATACACACAAAGAACCCATGACGTAATCGGTTGCCCAAGCCCAAAAACTGTATAAAAACGGGCTCTGCACACTCTGAATTTGTGAACCGGAGGGGGACTCTGTGCCGTTCCATGGTAACTATTTTTAACTCTTTTTGCTCACCTGAGCACCGGTCGCTGGGCAGGCCCGACAACTCGGCCGGGGCGGGACCGCGGGAGCACCACCCTGCCCGGGCCGCGATATCTCCGGGCCGCTGCCGCTCCCGCTCCGCCCGCCCCTGCCTGCGGGAGCAGCGGCGATTCCGGGGTGCCGCCGTGCCGGCTCCGAACCGGGCATGGCCGGGAAGCGGAGCGGGGAGCCTGCGGCCCGCGGGACGAGGAGTTCGATGGCGCCCGCCTCACGGCGCTGCTGCGGGACCCCGCGGCCGCCGCCAAAGGTGAGGGGCTCTGCGTGGCGGGAAAGGCGCGCCCTGAGGCGGCCGCGCTGGACAAAGGCGGCCGCGCCGTCCCGGGCTGAGGCGGCCGCGCCGTCCCGGGCTGAGGCGGCCGCGCCGTCCCGAGCGGAGGGGGCCGCGCTGGACAAAGGCGGCCGCGCCGTCCCGGGCTGAGGCGGCTGCGCTGGACAAAGGCGGCCGCGCCGTCCCGGGCGGAGGCGGCCGCGCCGCGCCGTCCCGGGCTGAGGCGGCCGCGCCGCGCCGTCCCGGGCTGAGGCGGCCGCGCCGTCCCGGGCGGAGGCGGCCGCGCCGCGCCGTCCCGGGCGGAGGCGGCCGCGCCGCGCCGTCCCGGGCGGAGGCGGCCGCGCCGCGCCGCGCCGCGCCGCGCCGTCCCGGGCGGAGGCGGCTGCGCCGGGCAGAGGCGGCCGCGCCGCGCCGTCCCGGGCGGAGGCGGCCGCGCCGCGCCGTCCCGGGCGGAGGCGGCCGCGCCGTCCCGGGCGGAGGCGGCCGCGCCGTCCCGGGCGGAGGCGGCCGCGCCGCGCCGCGCCGTCCCGGGCGGAGGCGGCCGCGCCGCGCCGCGCCGTCCCGGGCGGAGGCGGCTGCGCTGGGCAGAGGCGGCCGCGCCGCGCCGTCCCGGGCGGAGGCGGCCGCGCCGCGCCGCGCCGTCCCGGGCGGAGGCGGCCGCGCCGCGCCGCGCCGTCCCGGGCGGAGGCGGCCGCGCCGCGCCGCGCCGTCCCGGGCGGAGGCGGCCGCGCCGCGCCGCGCCGTCCCGGGCGGAGGCGGCCGCGCCGCGCCGCGCCGTCCCGGGCGGAGGCGGCCGCGCCGCGCCGCGCCGTCCCGGGCGGAGGCGGCCGCGCCGCGCCGTCCCCGGCGGAGGCGGCTGTCCCGGGGCACGTCGCAGGGGGTGGGTGGCACCGGTGCTGCTGCTGGCGGGGCTGGCGCACATGGCACCGCTCGGCCCCTCAGGGTCGCGGCCGGGCCGGAGCGGGCCCTGCACGGGGCGCCGGTGCCCCGGGTTGACGCTGCTCCTTTGCAGGGCTGGAGACGTTCGTGTCCGTCGCCAGGACGCTGCCATCGGCCCAAGTGTACGATGTCGTGGAGAGATACGTGAAAATTTCCATGGAGTGTGCTGAGATATTCAAGCTTCTCGATGGAGAAAGGAAGCCGGAAAGTGAAGTAAGTTGGACAGGGGGCTTGTAATTCAGGGACTGGCGGCTGCAGTCCCAACAATCCCACCCTGGAGAAGAAGCGACAAAAGGTTGCCAGAAAATGGTCACAGTGGCCAAGGCTGCCAGAGCTCCAGGAAGGTTTGGGCAGCGCTGTCAGGCGTGGGACTGTTGGGGTGGCTGTGCAGGACCAGGAGTTGGACTGGATGATCCTTGTGGGTCCAGCTCAAGATACTCTGTGGTTCTGTGAATAAATGCTTTGTGGTGTAGATAACTCTGATAATTGATTATGGCTTTGGTTTGGTTTTTTTCTTTTTTTTCTGGAAGTAGCAGTGGCAGAAGCACCTACCGAGTGGGAGATGCTCTTTTCAGTTCATAGATGTTCCTGGATTTAATGACACACACAGCCAATCGTCCCATCCAAATCAAGCTGTTAAGGTTCTTTAAATGTTATCAAAAGATCTTTTAGGAAATAAGGGGATCAATAAAAGCAGTTAAGTAAGCAAAACAATAGTCTGGTGAAAGTAAATGTTCTTAGGTATCTCCCTGATATATCAGTATTTCTAGGAAGCCGCTGGTAAAGTTGACCTCATTTTTCTTATTTTAGCTGGACACAATTTATCCTCATCAGAATATGACGAATGAACAAAGAGTTCAATAATTTTTCACTCTGAATGCTGGTGCAGCATTGCTGACTGCTTACAACATAGTACTGTATTGTGTGGCTTTTTAACCATCGCCTGCTATTCTTTGTCTTCCAGTATCATTTTTATCTGTGTCGTGTTCAGTGACAGCCTTCCCTCAATATCCCATTGCTCACAGGGGCTGGTGTTTGTAATGGGCGCAGCCCAGTGCTGTGTGGTTTCTGGATTCCTCTGCAGGGAAATAATTGCAAGACCGGAACAGCCCCAGTGTTTTTCTCGGGGACGTTTTGTTTTTCGTCGTCCACTTAGGAGCAGCCGTCTCTTAAAGCAATGATTCCTTGAAACTACATGCTCTCCAAAGTGATCTTTTCCGAGAGGAAGCATTAATTTGGGAGAGAATCTAAAAGTTAATGTCACTTTCGTGTGTGGAAGCTTTCCTCTTGGGGTGGGGTTACCCTTTATCGATGGTGGTTATTACTATTTGCTCAGCTAATAATTTCAAGTCTTACCTGATATTGTCAGATACTAACATACTTTTTTATCCGGCAGATGCTGTTAGTCTTTCAAGCCCTAGAAGCCATTTTACTGAGGACAGCCAGCGACCGCTCACATTTGTGGGAATGAACATCGTCAGAAAGTTGATTCATTCCTATATGAGACTGGTCTATGCTGCTTTGTATTCTGAAAATCACAAGTAAGTCTTCTTGGTGCTCTGCTGGAGAATCTCTGTCAGTTGATCTGGAGGGACTGTACGGGACGTTTCAAAATTCATCTTGAGTTATTGCTAATAATCCACCTTTATTTAATAATCCTTTTCCACTTGTCATAAAATAATTGCCTGTGGAAGTCTTTGCAAAGTGAAAGCTCTGATGCATCATACAATCCAGTGCTGTAGGATAATTTCCTGAAGGTGTAGTTTTCATCGGTTGGGCCTGCCCTGGTGAGAGCTAACACTGGTGGTACCTTGAGTCCTCTTACTTTATTGCTGCTTGATTTGTGGGGTGGAATGTACTGCGTGGAACAGGGCTGGGCAGTCTTCCTGTGACAGCAAAAAGAGCTGCTCTTGAGTTCTTTGTTTTCCTGTATTTTTTTTGGAGTCAGGTTGCCATGTTTATAATAGATTTTTCTCTTTCAGACTGGCTTTTTCTGTAATTTTTTCAGTCTCCTAAAACTGAGGTCATTTTAGGTTGCTCAATAACTGTTGTTATTTAGTCCAGACCAAACAATTTCTCATGCTCCTGTGGATGGGGAAAAAAGTTGCAAATGCCAGAGACATTTCAGTACAGACCTGGGAGGAAGAGGGAAGCAGAGAAAAAATCAGACTGAAATTGACTTGGCCGAGGCAAATGACTCATCTTTCAGTCTTTGAGCAGAACTGGAAAACCTTTTCTCTGCTTGCCTAGTTCATAGGCACAGCTGTGCTTCCTGAGCTGTGCAGTTGATCTTATTGCAGCAGGCTTTTTAACCTGACAAAGAATCTCAAATGTGTAAACTGGAAACAAATTTTGAGGCTGTGCAAGATGTGCACTTCTGATGAAATGTTTAAAGATTGCAGGTTCTGGAGGAATCCTTCTAGAACCTGCACAGAGGGGGCTGCAGATTTCTGGTGGGAGATGCTCTGCATTTTCTGTGCAACCTCTTTGCTGTGCAGAGGGATTTTCTTTATTGCATGTCTAGATGGGATCTCTGCTTGAACCACACTGCTTTTTACAGATTGTCCATGACAGATGCACGATGGACAAGTTACAAATCTGTTCATGGTAGTGGCTGTTCAGATGATGGAGGTCTGCTGTCCTCTTATGTATTCCTGTTGAAATAAATGGCAGACCTCTATGAATTTAGGAGTTCATAGAATCATAATTAAGGCTTGCGTAGTCCAGCCCCACTGCCATGAACAGGTCATCTTAGAGTTGTTCGTTTTGGCACTTTCACCCTTTTAAACTACTTGATAAAGGGAACATCCAGCCTCACCTTATGGCCTAATTTTGGGGAAGAATATGAAAAGGCATTTCCTTCTCCCTTCCTCCCTCACCCCTCTTTCCCAGCTGCTGTTATTACTACCTAAAATAATTGCTTTGATTATTTAACTTCCCTTCTATTTTCTCTTGAAGTTTTAATCTGTTGGTTTGGTGATTAGTATAACCATGATCCTGGAAATAACCTGCAGGTTTTCCCTCTGCTTTGTCTTTTTAGGATGAGCCAGGGGTGCCTTACACTGCTGTCAGCAATGGTGGCTCAGGGCCCGGGTTCAGCAAGGGATCTATATAGTCATTTCGATTTCAATGAAATACCTGCCTGGATTGTTGGAAAGAAGATGCAAGAAGGTAAATTAAGGTCCTGCA
This sequence comes from Chamaea fasciata, assembly GCF_029207755.1. Classification (NCBI taxonomy): domain Eukaryota; kingdom Metazoa; phylum Chordata; class Aves; order Passeriformes; family Sylviidae; genus Chamaea; species Chamaea fasciata. The sequence continues at coordinate 68,017 of NW_027094090.1, read as the reverse complement.
TGCAATGAAATGCTATGCCATGGCTCCACCAGCATTTTTAGCTAACTGTTGGGAACAAACTGTTGCCAATGTTTGTTGTATTTTCATCTGCAAGAGCTTAACTCTCCCTTCCTGTCCTGTGTCAGGCTGAAGTCCTTGACTGTGCCTAACTGGACACATGAAAATGCCTTACGTGTTGCCAACGAGCTGTGGAGAAACATAAATGTACAGTTTCTGTGAACTGTCCTTCTGGTGTCTAAAACAGAGTGAAAGCGATAGTACACCCCTGGAAACTAGTCAGTCATTTTGTGGTTTGGTCCCACTGAAATAAATGGAAGTTGGAGAGGGGATATTGCTCAGTACTAATACAGGGTAATTGTGTTTGAAAGCATAAACAGAATAATCCAAATTATCTCTAACTGGAAATCCTTAAGAGGAATATGTGAGTGAGGGGAAGAAGTCACTCCTCTTTTTCCTGAAGAAACTATCTCTTGTTTCCTCCCTGTTTGCTAAAAATAGTCAGGATTGACACAAACCAGAACAAGAATATCTAAGTGTCATTCCAAATGCAAGTATAAAATTAATCCAGTATTGTTTGCAATGTTGACATATTGTTTCTAGATTTTAAAGATTACTTGCAGAGTGAATGTGTAAGTTTGTGTTAGGTTTGTGCCATGTGAGGTGAAAATTCAGACGTTTTCTTTATTAAACAGTCAAATGGAAGGCAAAAAACCAAACATCCCTTTTTCCCTGGAACCACCTTTTATAGTTCTGGAACTGTCAGATTCCTCGAGTTTTGACCTCACTGCAGGAGTTGTCTGCAGGAGTACCTCCACCCTTAATTTTGAGTGCTTGGGTGTAGTCTTTTGACCACAAGCTGCTCAAGTGCTCCAGTAAGGTACAAGGAAACAAGCATCCAAAAGGTCTTACTCTTGTACAGCTTTCCATGAAATTGTGTCACAGCTGGTTATCAGAGGTGAGTTTTTAACACAAAAATACCAGGCCCAAAGCTTCCAGCAAAATTTTGTTTGTTTCTATATTTCTTCTTTCAGCCTTTTCATGAGTCCCTGCTGCCTTATCTTTTGCATACACAGAATCATCTTTACATGCAGATTATTTTGCACAGCAGGTTTAAAAAAAATTGTAAACCATGGGGGGACTCTGTCAGGGAGTGTAGTGATAGGATGAGGGATGAGGTTTTTTTTAAAAGAGGGTGTATTTACATAGGATATTGGGGGGAGATTCTTGGCCATGAGGGTGGTGAGACGCTGTCCAGCACAGGTTGCCCAGAGAAGCTGTCACTGCCCTGTCCCTGGAAGTGTCCAAGGTCAGGTTGGACAGGGCTTGGAGCACCCTGGGATAGTGGAAGCCATCTCTGCCCATGGCAGGAGGTGAATGAGGTGATCCTTAGGATCCTTTCCAACTCGAACCATTCCGTGATCCGTTGTTCATATCCTGTGGTGCTGTTACAGGTCAGGGTGTCGCTGCTTCCACTGTGCCTGAGTTGGTAGTTTTATACTTGCCCCTTTTAATGGGCATTTTTGTGACCTGACCAAGCAGGGCACAAGTGAGGAGGTTCAGTGACGCAGGGTTTGGCATGAAACTGCTGTTCATGTTTCCTTTTTCTTTAGATCTGTGGCCTGGTCTCATATCTCTGGAATTGAAGAGCACGTGAACTAGCACATTTTCCTTTTTAGGTAAAAGTGATCTGCTTCATGCCAGAAGCGTTTTAGCTGAATACACTGTGGATGTATTGCATGTAAATGTGGCTCTGTGGCTGCATGCAGCATGTTTACAGAAGTTGTTTCATTTACCCATTTGTGGCACTGGTACAGGTAATCAGCAGTTGCAGTATTGATTCTGCAGTTGGGTACCGCCTGGGTGCTGACAGCTTTTTTTTTAATTTTATATTTACATTTTTATGTTTCCAGGGGAGAACAGATGCCCGCATGGCCTGTATTCAGTTTGCTCTCTCCTTTCTCATTGCTGGTGGCAATGCAGTCTTGGCACAGGTGCTGGAATTAAAAGGTACTTCATAATTGCATTTGGGTTTTTGTTTTCTAAGGCACGGTCATTTACATGACCTAATTAAAATGCAAACCAGGTAGAGAGCACTAATGGGGCAGCAAAATGTCAGCACTGACAGTCCAAGTCTTGGAAACCAGTGGGGCAGCTAGGTTCTGTAGGACTGCAGCTGTAGTTCCTCAGCATTCTGTGGTCATCATGCTGTCACTTACTCCCAGTTCACCTTTAACAGCTTTATTTGCATAGTGGCCTCTAGAGAATTCCTTTCTAATGGGAGCTGAGACTCAGGCAAACAAAGTTTATTTGTGGCTTTCATCCAGTTCTTTCTAGCTCCCTGAGGGAGATGAAGTTAACAGGGAAGAGTTAGGTGTTGATTGTTTTGGTCCATGTGCTTTGCTTGCTTTCATTAATGGCTGGATAACAAGTAGCTTTTATGCCTCCTCCTGTTACAACTGAAACCTGAGATGGCTTTTCCTAGGAAGTGAACAGTTGCATTAAGTGCTACTGCTGTTTCTCTCAGACAGGTATTTGTTGTCTGCCTCTTGCCAAAAGCTTACGCTGGCAAGTCTTATTTTGAAAGGGGAAAGGGAAAGAGAGAAATTTTTAACTGAAAGAATAAATTTTTCACAAACTGTAGTGTACTGTCTCGTGCACTTCCCCAGCCAAACCTACCTGACATTAGCTAAAAGTAGCGCGCCCAGAAATCGGCAGCACGACCATATCCTTTCCTTCGCTTTTTCCTCTTGTTCAGCCCTGCACTGAACAGCAGTGGGACTGGTGGGGTTCTTACAGGGAGTATTCAGATGCTCAGGTTGTGCTTTATATGTGTGAGCACTTGTGAGTCAAATTAGAAACGGCAGCTCTCGATCTAAGCACCGAATAAGTGGATTTAGTTTTGAAAGTATTCATACAGGAAGGTGTGGGGAAGGAAACTGGGGATTCTGTGGGTGTTTTTCTCATTCCTGTTGGGAAGACGGCAGGTCATTTCCTAGGCAAGCGTGCTGGAAATAAAGTTGGTAATGCTTGTGCTGGGTAATGGAGGTGGGACACTCCACTCTTGCTGTGAAGGAAGGAGAAGCCAATTATGGAAATATTTTGTTTAGGTTCAGATGATGCTGAGATGCTGCTTCTGTAAGCTGCACTGCTTCAGGTCATGTCTTTATCAGAAGGTTGTGCCCCACTTGGTAGCACAGAGCAACTTTGATTTTAGCAAGCTGCTAAAAGGTATGTGATGGGGGTTTGTATTTCCTCCAGTGTTTTCTCTGGCTGTCTACAAAGTCCACAGCAGAAGGGAAGGTTTGCTTTTCTGTGGAGATAAAGGAACTGTTTTCTAAAAGTAGCCCATTTTAGTTTCTCTGTTCTGTTTTTATTATTTATTAAGTTTTTGTTGTTTGGTCTTACTGTTGGATTGCCTGGGTGGTGACTTTTTAAAATGTGTTGTTGTTTCTCTGATGAGGGCCACAAAGATCCTACCCAGGCTCCGAGAGGCTCAGACACCAGTGCTTTGTGCTGCTGATGTCAGGTCAGATGGGGGCAGCTCAGGTTCTGATTGCACTGCGAGAGCTCCCTGACCTGTCACAAGAATAAGTGAGGTTATTCATGAGCTGGTGATAGCAGGGATGCAGGGAGAGACATGAGTGTGAAGTTCCATTGTCTGGAGCAAGTATTGTCGTGGTATAAGCATTTGTTGAGTTAAATTCTGTATTTTGCTCTCCAGTTTGTCCATCCTTTGTCCTGCCTGTAGGTCACAGCTTTTCAAGGTTGCTGAGACTGATAGAAGAGATTTTATATTTCCATGCATGACCAGTGCTTTGTGCTGGGGTTAGATGATGAAATCTCCCTCTGAGGGCTGGATTCCCGCCTTGGGTTGGCCAGCCTTCGCTGCAGTGTGTCTGGGGATCCCATGACATGAAGATCTGTGAATTGCCAGCTTGTCCCACAGTTGTGTTCTAAACCCTAAAACAGGAATGTTCTGAAGTCTCAGGCAGATGGACCGAAGTGAAGTTTGTTTCTTGCGTTCGCACCTCAGGTATCGTCACTGGAAAGGGCCTGCGGGAGGAGGTCCCTCCTCTTCTGCAGCACCATATCCTGAAAGTGGCTTTGGAACTTCCTGCCAACAAGTTTGCCTGGTTCAGAGTACAGGTAAGAGGCTGGTGCAAAGTTATGTTTGCTTGCTCTGTTGTCCTCAAATGTTTTCCTCTGGCATCACCTTGTATTAAATTAGTCCAGACATTTTAGGGGTGACCCTTTTGTAAAGCAGCAGGAATTACAGTCTTAGCAGTAGTGAAAACTCCCTTCTGAGCTGGAAGGTTTTTTACAGGGAAAACATTTTTTGCCTCCCTGATGAACGGAGGAGGATGTTGCTGTAGCTCTTTGTGTCTCTGGAGATGTTCCCTCACAAGAAAGAGTGTGCTGGATTCCACTTGTCTGGAAAGCCTGAGCTGCAGACCAGGGAAATGAGCTACTGATGGGAGCCGTCCCACCCCTTCCCAAGGAGGATTCCAACATTTTTTAATGCTCTCCATAGTTGGTGGAAGCCATCAGGGCCCCAACTCTATTTTACTGCAGGCTTGTCAAATAAGAACTCTGTCAAGACTTGGCTTGTCACGTCAGGAGAAAAGAGTGGACCTGGCTTTGAGGAGGTAGCAGGGATAGACATGGAATGATTAGGGAATGAAATATGATTGATGAGGGAAGTTGCTTTGTCTTGGGCCCTTTCAATAGTTGGGGGTTTCTGTTACTACGGTCTTCTTCCGCTTTTCAGGCAAACATTTTGCAAATGAATGCAACGATGCTGGCTCATTGACTGCAAAGTAGTGTGAATGATCCCACTGGTTTCTGGCCTTGGGACTTTTGGGCAGGTCTATAAAGTAACACGCTTACCTTGCGTATCATTGTCAGTGCAACATAGTCCTATACAGTGTTGCTGTAGCAGAGGAATTCTAATACATTTTTCTTGTAGGACATCTCTGAAACAGAGAAGCTATCTGGTGAAAAATCAGTCTTCTATTTACTGATGAAAATGTTTGTTACAAGTACCCACTCTCATCTGAAAACTTCCAGCAAACAATTAATCTTCAGGGTACGTATTTGAATTGAAATATCGGGATATTCACTATATCCCACAGGTCTGAAATGCCAGGATGGTAAAATTTGTTCTTGAAGCAGCAGATACCTTTACTGCATGATTGTGTGGTCGACACCGGATTCAGGTTTAATTTAGCGATGATTTTCTTTGTTAGATCAGTAGTTTTCTAAACTGTCCTACAGGCTATTTGTAAGGCGCACTTTTTTTCTGCCTGTGATGACATGAAGATGTACAACCCTCTGAAAGCAGTATAACCTGCTTTCCAGAAATTATAGAGGTAAGGTTTTTATTGTCCACTATGCAGTTGACAAGTCCCACTAGTGAGTGGAAAGAAAAGGCCTCTTGAGTTGAGGGGGTGAGGAGAGTGGCAGGTGCTTCTTTTCATCGACCTGCGCTTCCTCTTTCCTTTCCCAAAAGAAGGGATCATGAAATTACTGTACAAAAAGATCTGCATCTCTTGGAGTTTTGTATTTGAGGTGTTTTGAGGTTTATTTACACACCTCCCCCTTTGTTTCCTGGACAGGTTTTACGTGACAGTGGCGTGTTTGAGTACACATGGAAGGAAACTTTCAGTTTGGCTGGAACATTTGGATAATGCAAAAGAAGACCAGAAGGAAGCAGTGATTCAGTTTTTGGAAAGGGTAACAGTGTTCAAATCAGCTGGATGAACAATGCAAAGAATAATGTTGGTGGGAACTAGAGATTTTGTTCTGTTGTTGAGAAACCTGTCAAAGACCAGTGAATGGATTCTCAGAAAAGCATTGTTTGGGGTTCTTTATACAGAGGTGGCATCATTCTTGTCTCAAATGGGAGGACAGGAAAATTATTTGCAGGAAAATGCAATCCAAAAGGATCAGTTCTTATTACAGCATTGTTGGTATAAGTGTAGAGAGCCGTATGTGTGGTACCTTTTATCTCCTCTTTAGGTGCCAAAATTATCAGACCTCAGTGAATTGTGGTCTTTTACAAGGAAAGCTGACACTTGCTGTTACTCTTCAGGATGTTGAATGCCCAGTGCTTCATTTCCAGTGCGGTCTCCCCAGGGACTCAGTCTGTGGTAGCAATCTGGATGCCAAATTGCAGTGGACCTTTCTTTTTTCCACTCCCATGCAGAGCAGGAACCGTAGACAGAATGCTGCAGAAGTGATATGGAAGTTGTCCTTCTAAAACCTGCCCATCTTCCAACACCTTTTTGCACACGGTCTTTCTTAGCAGCATATGCTTCCCCTGCGCTTGACAGCCAGCGCACTTACCTTCCTCTCCACCTTTGCTGACAGATCCTGCTGAAGCTGGTGCCAGAGCCCTGCCCCTGCACAGACAAGGCAGCAGACCTGGTTCAGGAAGCCAGCATGCTCCAGGTCGCCGTGTTTAATTAAACAGGACTCTGATAACATCAGCATCCCCGTCTCTCACATTGCTGGTATGTGGTGACTCCTCAAACACAATTTCACAACTTGGGGCTACATTTTCTATCCCCAGTAAGCAAACTGGGGATGGATAACTATAGAAATCCTGTTAAGTAAGGACCTCCAGGACTCAGCCCTCCATGTGAACTTGGTATCAGAAGTAGAAGTTGGAGTTGCAGTTACCACTTTAACCCCCAAAAGTAATTTCTGATGTGGTTGTGCCACTTTAACAGTATTTGAAGTCTCTATTCATGCTCTTGCAGCAGCATTTTTGAACTCAAATGGAAATTTAGTCCTTCTGCCTGGGGCTGTTCATAGAATCGTGGAATCCCAGAATGGTTTGGATGGGGAGGCCCCTTAAAGCTTGTCAGTTCCACCCCCTGCTATGGACAGGGAGACCTTTCAGTAGCCCAGGGTGCTCCAAGCCCCATCCAGCCTGGCTTTGGGCACTGCCGGGGATCCGGGGGCAGCGACAGCTTCTCTGGGCAGCCTGTGCTGGACAGCAGCATTGACAGGCAGAGTGAAGTTCAGCTGTGATTTTTGTGTTGCACTTAACAATGTATTGCGTGACAAATGGGGCTTTCATCCTTTCTTTGATTTTTTTTTTTTTTTGGAGGGATTGAATTTAAAAAAAATGCCTTATATTCCTGGAGTGTTGCGTTCTGCCTCTGTTGTTTTCCCAGTTAGTCTAGATCCTCTGCTTAGATTTTTTTCTTCACTTATTAGATGTCCTGATTATATGATGGATGTCCTGAGCGAGGGCAGTGATGGCTTAGATGAAGAAATCGGGCTCTCTTTAAATGAAGATGTGATTGTCCAAACATTTCCCTTCAGTGCTGTTGTTTCTGCTGCGTTGGAAGCCAGGAATATGCTGTTGCTTCAGTCTGAAACTGGAACAGGTACAGATTTTTTGGTTTAATGTGTCATTTCTACCAGTGGAGTGAGAATTGGCATCATTTTTGCCCATTTTTAATAATTTTTTTACCATTTATCGTTTTTTAGCTTAAGACATGACATTATCTTCCCTGCAAGCAGAAGGAGATTCAAATCCACGGTGTTTCTTGCTCAAGAGAGGCATTGAAGCTCTGTAGGTGCCTCTGCCACTTTTCCCTGACCTTGAAGAGAAGAGACACTGCCCCTGCATGGACAGTCTGGGTCTGGAGGTAGTTGGCTTCAGTAACACAGTGTTTTAAAGGACAGAGTGTGGAGACCAGGAGAGGAAAGTGGTTTCCATGGCTGTAGGCAGCTCTTCCGAGATCAGGGAGAGAGGACTGCGCTGTTAAATAGGAAATGGATGCATTTTCCAAAGAAAACTATTTCAGAAATGAAGCTCTGGTGGCAAAGTTCTGCCACCTCCTTGAAGAAAGCGCTGGAGTCCCAGGGGCATCAGGCGGGCTTGGAGCAGGACTTGCCAACTCCACAGCACCTCACTGCGTTCTCTGGGTGTATTTGGCGATCGAGTAGCACCGGGGGTGGACTGGAAGTCCCAATTCTGAAAGAAAATTCTATTTAACTTGCACACGTTCACTGGGGTGCGTGCCCCCGGTGCAAATCAGCTCTTCGCTGAGGTGGGGCTTGGCAGGGGTGTTTTGCTGTTGAAATACAGGCATATTTAGCACAACACAGTGAGGGTGGATTATTTACTTCAGCAAGTACTGATGTGTGGAGGATTTTTCAGGTATCTCAGTGGTCAGGAACATTTGTCTAGGTCACTACAAACACTTCTTGATCTTATTCAATACTTTTCTGAGTGATGCTTTGTGGGCTGCTGCCGAGGCCCAAAGGAATGAGGGTTGCCCCAGTGTCTGTGCTCATGTTAATAGTTTAATTTATTTTTACTTTTCTAGGAGCACGCATCGTGGAGTACCTTGTTGCTGTTTTCACTGACCTCCTGCCCTCTCAGAGAGAACCACTTGCTCTCTGCTTGATGTTCCAGCCCTATGATAAAGATCTCAAGTCCCTGAAAGTTGTTAAGTATCCTCAGCTCTACCAGTTCAGCCAATACTATAAACTCTGGATGCCCAAGCAATCTCAGGATCATGTGGTATGGAATACCTGAAGTTACTGAATTCTTGAGACAGTATTCCTATAAAAACCTTGCGGTTTCTAGAGGTGACATTTCCATCAGAAAAGTGCGGTTTTATTGAGCTAATTCTGTATTTGTTGTTGATCGTGTTAGGACACAAAATTTTGTGTTGGGACACAAGGACTAAAATGAAACAAAAGGTGTAAAAAAAAAAAACCCAAAATGATTTCAAGAGGGGAGATAGTCTGCAAAAAAATGTCCACTTAGGCCTGAAAGCTGACTGCTATTGCTGGTCAATGATAGCAGCTGACAGGTCAGATTTCAAACTGTTTTGTTTAACAGGAGACTGGTTTGTTCCTTCTTGTGAGTAGGATCATTAGTTTTGCATGGGCAAAGCCACTCCAGATTTTCCATCTAGGAAAAGTAGTTAGGGAGCCATTTAAAAACATAATCCTGGAGGTGAACAGCTTGGCTTGGTATTACTGTGTGGAAAGGGAAGAATATATGTTCTGATTTTTCTCTCAACTTTCTTCCACAGCTGTTTTTGTGTTCCTGACTTCCGTTGACATCGGGGACACGTGGCTTGGAGCCCAGGAGCCGGATATGTCACTTACCCGTGTCAGATGGGTCTGCACTCGTGCAGGTTAGGAATTACAGGATCGCTCGGAAACTCAGAAACAAGGAGAGGAAACTATTGTGTCTCTTTGCAAAAGAATTTATCTCCATCAGGGCATTAATTCAGGGAACTAACATTCCATCTTTAATGTTCTGTGCTCTGCCATTATCACACTGAGCCATGAAAGCCTCCTCAGCTGTTTTCATACAGACCTAACTTGTTTGATCAAAAAAATCGGTATTTTATTTCTGTGTGCAAACTCAGGGGACAGATTTTATTCAGCGTCTCTCAGGAGGACATTAAAGCTCGAACTTCCACTTTCTTAAACAATCTGAGACACAATATTACTTACCATTTTTATTACAGGCATTATTAACTTTTTGAAGAACCGTAAAGACTGTTTGTGGACGTGTGTGTCATTCATCCTCTTTCCAATACAGAATGGCAAAGAAAGGCTGCAGAGCGTCCTACAATATGCTCTCAGTGTAAATAACGAGGAGCCAGAGGCAGCACTGGTTGGACAGTGGCCTTGGGCTCCACCCCGGCCCCCCCCCAGGCCGCGCTGTAGTAGATTTCTGTTTGGTTTGTGTCCAAAAAGTGGGATTTGTGCTGGAGAGGTGCTTTTGGGAAGAAAGGATGGAGTAAATCTGCTCCAGGGAAGTGCAAGGAAGAGCTACCTACCAGGGGAGGGCAGTATTTATAAACTGTCTCCGTATTTGCCTGTAATTCTGGGTGTTTGGATTTAGCCTGGGATTGTCAGCTAAGTTATAAACAAGCCAACCCGGCTACTGAACTCCCAATGAACGTTTGGAACCCTTGCACAGAAAGACAAGGTAGTGATGATTCCAAAGGAGAAAATGTAAATGAAGGGTAACGATTGCTGGGAAATTTCCTTAGGAATTGTGAACCTCACACAAACGGAATTTAGGAGGTGGAATCCCAGTTTCAGCCTTGGGCACGTGCAGGAGCAGAGGGGTCCTTATTCACAGCAAGGAAAGCCCGGTGCCCCAGCGTGTCAGTGCACACAGTGCAATGTCCAGGAAATGAGCAGCAGGGACTGGCAGCAGCTGCAGGTGAGAGCTGTCACAGGCTGATTGAGGGGACAGAGCAGCCCCAGGTGAGAGCTGTCACACTGATGAGGGGGCAGGTGGAAGCTGTAAAGGATAACGAGGGGGCGGGTCCTGCCAGCACTGCTTTAAGAGGGGAGCCCGAGCTGAGTTTGGCACGGAGCTGCGGGAGGAGAGGGGTTTATGCTGGGCTCCCAGGTGAGGCTCATGGAAGGATGGTGAGTTCATCTCACAGGGGCTGGGGGAGGCCTTGGGCGTGGAACATTACTTCAGGAGGTGCTGAGGGACAAACCTTTGTGCCGAGCAGCAGCAGCAGCACAAAAGGTTGAAATAAGTTTTGGTTTGGCATGTAGTGATGGGATTGGTGTCTATGGTGTGCTAGTGTTGTCTAAAGGTTTAAACTTTAATGTTTATTTTTAAAGTTTTAAGTTAATGAATTAATATAGGTTGCAAGACGTGGGCTTTTTCCTTTTTATTTGGCTAGAGGGAGGTCTTTAACTTTGGGGGGGCTCTGAGTATATGTTCTGGAGTATTATTAAGGGGTTTGGACATGGTGTTGTTTTTATTATATTCAGTAGTTTGACTAGGGGTGATAAGAGTTGGCTTTTTTTGCTGGAATTTTTTTGGAGTTGTCTGTTTGAAAATTTATATGTTTATGCAGTTAAGTGTGGTGGTGTTTCTGATGTAACTCTTCAGCATATGTTATTGTTTGTGTGTTTTAGGTGGTCCACTTGTCTTACGCCCTGACCGATTGGCCAACAGATCTGCTGAGATCATACATCGATGTTTGTTTTATTTCTTGTAGCCGAATAAGAGACAGCAGCCTGGTGACAGCAGGAAATTCCCAGAGGGCGAGGCGGCATTCTGTGGCACCCGGCGTGGATTCTCATCCCCAGACGTCCAAGAGATAAGTGGAGGGTTCAGAGCCACAGAGGGGATGAAAGTGGAGTGCTGGGTCAGGACTTGTCAGGAGGGGTTTTTGAGTCAGGTGTGGAGATAGGGATGTCCAAGATGTGCCAATTGAGAGTACAGGTGTACCAGCCCGACCCCACCCCTACCCCAGACCCGAAGGAGTAGCCCTAAAGACATGCCCGTTTCCCTGAGTGCAGGTACAGGCAGGAGCCCTTATGCAGGACAATGCCAGAAGGCCTGGCTGCGAGGTGCAGGGCTCTAAAGAAGTTGGGTTTAGAAGGGGGGAGGTGTAGCCACACACACAGAGGCTGAGGTAAAGGACTCAAGGACTAGAGGACACACGGTGAAACTCAGGGGAGCAGGCTAGGATACAAGTCAGAGTACAGGTGTAGCGGCCCTCACAGCACTGCTACCAGCACACTTCCCCTGAGAGCAGGTGCAGGCAGCAGCCCTAGTGCAGGAACACACCAGAAGCTCTGACCTGTGCAGACACAGTCAGGCTAGGGCCAGGCAGGAAGCGATAGTGGGGAGCAGGATCCAACAGGGCTGGGGATAACGGGGGTTTCCCGCCCCACCCACCCTGGGATTCCCTGTCTCTCCGCAGCCGGTGGAAGTGCTCCTGATTCCCTCTCGAGGCGGCGGTTGGTAAGGCTTCGTGCCTTTTGCCACCGCAAAGAGTTCGGCTCTGTCAGCCTCTGCCCTGTCTCAGGGCCACGTTTCTTAGGGTAGGCAGGGAACAACTGTGGATGTACCTGTCCTGCGTGCGGGACAGCTCTTGGGACCCTAACGGTGCAGAGCGTCCCCGGCTGCAAGGTCTAGGGCTCTGAAGAAGCAGGGTTCAGAAGGGGGGAGGTTACAGTGATACACACAGAGGCTGAGGTAAAGGACTCAAGGACTAGAGAACACACAGTGAAAATCAGGGGTACAGCCTAGGATACAAGTCAGAGTACAGGCATCCCGGCCCTCACAGCGCTGCTGCCAACACCGTTTCCCTGAGAGCAGGTGCCGGCAGCAATCCTAACGCAAGACAAGGCCAGAAGTCCTGAGAGGTGCAGGCAGTAGCCCTAAGCTAGGGCCAGGCAGGAAGTGACCGTGGTGGGGCAGAGTCCACAGGGTTGAGGTTCACCGGGGATGTCCACCCTGCGTTCCTGTCCTGCTCTAACCGGGGATGCTCACAGCCCTAATGGAGGCCACGGTGGGTGGGCTCGGTGCCAGTAATGCCTCTAAGGCTTTGGCGCTGCGAGCGTTGGCCTCCGAGCTCAGCTGAAGCACGCACGGGGCCCGAGGACCCGGTGCTGCTTAAGAGACGGTGAGTAGCAGAGCTGCTGGGTTTTGGCTGATGTGCAGCTAAGATTATGCTTTGATATTTGATTTTCTTTATCGTAGCTGACTAGGAGACAGCAGCCCAGTGACGGGAGGAATTTTTCTGAGGGAGAGGCGGCCTTCTTTGGCACCCGGCGTGGATTCACCTCCCCAGACATTTGAGAGATAAGTGGAGGGCTTGGAGCCACAGAGGGGATGAAAGCGGGGTACCAGGGCAGGGGTCAGCGGGAGGGATTTTTTGAGTCGGGTTTGGAGCTGGGGATGTCCCAGATGTGACCCCTTAGGCTACATGAAGGAAAAGTCTCATTTTTCATGTCAGTGCTGAGGTGTGCAGGGCAGAGCAGTCCTGGTGTGTGTTGTGTCACTTGTCTGTTGTGCACTCTGTCTGTTTGGTGTCTTGTCTTTTCCTTTAGTCCTTTCAGGGGCCTGTCCAAACCCCTGGCATCAGTCTTAGCATTTCTGATCTCTGTGCTCCTCAGCCAGGTGCCTTTGTCTCAGCTGCTCGGACACTCATCAGAATCCATCTCTCTTCACAAGCATCCAGTCCGATGCCTTTTCAGGTCTTGTTCTGAGCTGTATTGACAGCCGTGCACTGCCCTGATCCATTCCGGCGGGTTAGGTCTTGTGAGAATGCAAAGACAGGTGGAGGATTCTGACCGTAGGATTCTCGGGCGTCCATCTCTGCGTCTCTTGGGATAAGTCATCCCGATGGCATCTTGTTCCTGCAGGGTTCTCTGAGCCTGGCCAGCTCACCTTCCGTCTTACCTCGGTCATCTCATTCCGAGTTCTCTGGACCCTCAGGGTCATTCTTCTTGCCAGAGTTTTCTGTCCCTGTTGCGTCCCCTCGTTTGTCCTGTGCTGTGTCACGGGTGTTGGTGTGTGTTTGGCCCGGAGCTGCTCTGCCTTGCTGCTCAGTCTGGGTGTAGGGGTACGAGGGTAATAGTCCTGGGGGCTTGAAATTTGTGATGTGGGGTGTGGTTAGACTGTAGAGGGTATTCCTAGATTGCCACAAGATGTCTGGAGCTGTCAAGGTATCCTGCAGCACTCTGACTTTTGTCCAAACTCTGTTTCAGATGCAGAGAGATGAAATCTGTGGCAGAGCCCCCCATCCTGGGTGAGGGGGCTCCCCTGAGAAGGTCAGTCCCTGTTTCTGTTTGCAGGGGAGGTGTAAATGATGGCTGTGTTACAGCTCTGTTCTTTGTCTTTATTTTTAGGTGGTAAAGCTGGATCTCAGCAGTCAAGCTGACGTGGGCGAGGTGAGCAGTGACGGGTGGACAGAAGCCGTTGCTATTGTTCAAGCCTCACTCGCTGGTGCAACTCTAAGCCTCCGTTATTGTGCGTTTTAGGGAGTCCACTCGCAGGAGGCCGAGCTCCCCTCTCACCAACGGGACGACAGACCCGCGTCACCTCACCCGTGAGCCCTCCGGGAGCATTCCAGGAGTCTGTGATGGAGCCTTGATCTTCTCCTTGTGAAGGCCCCATCCAGGTAGGCTTGGATAACGGCCGAGGAGTTGAGGTGAGTCAGGGAGGAGAAGGAGGGAGGGTCCCCTCAAGTTCCAGCGCTGCCACGTCACCTTGTCTGCTCTTTACCCAGGCAGACCCTGCGACGCCGGCGTTGGCCTCTGAGCGCAGCTGAAGCGCGGGGCCGAGGACACAGGCAAGCTTAGGAGACAGTGAGTAGCAGAATTGTCGGGTTTTGGGTGATGGGCTGCTAAGATCACGCATTCATGTTTGGTTTTCTTTGTTGTAGCTGACTAAGAGGCAACAGCCCGGCGGCAGCAGGAGTTTCCCTGAGGGAGAGGCGGCCTTCTTTGGCACCCGGCGTGGATTCTCATCCCCAGACGTCCAAGAGATAAGTGGAGGGTTCAGAGCCACAGAGGGGATGAAAGTGGAGTGCTGGGTCAGGACTTGTCAGGAGGGGTTTTTGAGTCAGGTGTGGAGATAGGGATGTCCAAGATGTGCTAATTGAGAGTACAGGTGTACCAGCCCGACCCCACCCCTACCCCAGACCCGAAGGAGTAGCCCTAAAGACATGCCCGTTTCCCTGAGTGCGGGTACAGGCAGGAGCCCTTATGCAGGACAATGCCAGAAGGCCTGGCTGCGAGGTGTAGGGCTCTAAAGAAGTTGGGTTTAGAAGGGGGGAGGTGTAGCCACACACACAGAGGCTGAGGTAAAGGACTCAAGGACTAGAGGACACACGGTGAAACTCAGGGGAGCAGGCTAGGATACAAGTCAGAGTACAGGTGTAGCGGCCCTCACAGCACTGCTACCAGCACACTTCCCCTGAGAGCAGGTGCAGGCAGCAGCCCTAGTGCAGGAACACACCAGAAGCTCTGACCTGTGCAGACACAGTCAGGCTAGGGCCAGGCAGGAAGCGATAGTGGGGAGCAGGATCCAACAGGGCTGGGGATAACGGGGGTTTCCCGCCCCACCCACCCTGGGATTCCCTGTCTCTCCGCAGCCGGTGGAAGTGCTCCTGATTCCCTCTCGAGGCGGCGGTTGGTAAGGCTTCGTGCCTTTTGCCACCGCAAAGAGTTCGGCTCTGTCAGCCTCTGCCCTGTCTCAGGGCCACGTTTCTTAGGGTAGGCAGGGAACAACTGTGGATGTACCTGTCCTGCGTGCGGGACAGCTCTTGGGACCCTAACGGTGTAGAGCGTCCCCGGCTGCAAGGTCTAGGGCTCTGAAGAAGCAGGGTTCAGAAGGGGGGAGGTTACAGTGATACACACAGAGGCTGAGGTAAAGGACTCAAGGACTAGAGAACACACAGTGAAAATCAGGGGTACAGCCTAGGATACAAGTCAGAGTACAGGCATCCCGGCCCTCACAGCGCTGCTGCCAACACTGTTTCCCTGAGAGCAGGTGCCGGCAGCAATCCTAACGCAAGACAAGGCCAGAAGTCCTGAGAGGTGCAGGCAGTAGCCCTAAGCTAGGGCCAGGCAGGAAGTGACAGTGGTGGGGCAGAGTCCACAGGGTTGAGGTTCACCGGGGATGTCCACCCTGCGTTCCTGTCCTGCTCTAACCAGGGATGCTCACAGCCCTAATGGAGGCCACGGTGGGTGGGCTCGGTGCCAGTAATGCCTCTAAGGCTTTGGCGCTGCGAGCGTCGGCCTCCGAGCTCAGCTGAAGCACGCACGGGGCCTGAGGACCCGGTCCTGCTTAAGAGACGGTGAGTAGCAGAGCTGCTGGGTTTTGGCTGATGTGCAGCTAAGATTATGCTTTGATATTTGGTTTTCTTTATTGTAGCTGACTAGGAGACAGCAGCCCAGTGACGGGAGGAATTTCTCTGAGGGAGAGGCAGCCTTCTTTGGCACCCGGCGTGGATTCACCTCCCCAGACATTTGAGAGATAAGTGGAGGGCTTGGAGCCACAGAGGGGATGAAAGCGGGGTACCAGGGCAGGGGTCAGCGGGAGGGATTTTTTGAGTCGGGTTTGGAGATGGGGATGTCCCAGATGTGACCCCTTAGGCTACGTGAAGGAAAAGTCTCATTTTTCATCTCAGTGCTGAGGTGTGCAGGGCAGAGCAGTCCTGGTGTGTGTTGTGTCACTTGTCTGTTGTGCACTCTGTCTGTTTGGTGTCTTGTCTTTTCCTTTAGTCCTTTCAGGGGCCTGTCAAAACCCCTGGCATCAGTCTTAGCATTTCTGATCTCTGTGCTCCTCAGCCAGGTGCCTTTGTCTCAGCTGCTCGGACACTCATCAGAATCCATCTCTCTTCACAAGCATCCAGTCCGATGCCTTTTCAGGTCTTGTTCTGATCTGTACTGACAGCCGTGCACCGCCCTGATCCATTCCGGCGGGTTAGGTCTTGTGAGAATGCAAAGACAGGTGGAGGATTCTGACCGTAGGATTCTCGGGCATCCATCTCTGCGTCTCTTGGGATAAGTCATCCCGATGGCATCTTGTTCCTGCAGGGTTCTCTGAGCCTGGCCAGCTCACCTTCCATCTTACCTCGGTCATCTCATTCCGAGTTCTCTGGACCCTCAGGGTCATTCTTCTTGCCAGAGTTTTCTGTCCCTGTTGCGTCCCCTCGTTTGTCCTGTGCTGTGTCACGGGTGTTGGTGTGTGTTTGGCCCGGAGCTGCTCTGCCTTGCTGCTCAGTCTGGGTGTAGGGGTACGAGGGTAATAGTCCTGGGGGCTTGAATTTTGTGATGTAGGGTGTGGTTAGACTGTAGAGGGTATTCCTAGATTGCCACAAGATGTGTGGAGCTGTCAAGGTATCCTGCAGTACTCTGACTTTTGTCCGAACTTTCTTTCAGATGCAGAGAGATGAAATCTGTGGCAAAGCCCCCCATCCTGGGTGAGGGGGCTCCCCTGAGAAGGTCAGTCCCTGTTTCTGTTTGCAGGGGAGGTGTAAATGATGGCTGTGTTACAGCTCTGTTCTTTGTCTTTATTTTTAGGTGGTGAAGCCGGATCTCAGCAGTCAAGCTGACGTGGGCGAGGTGAGCAGTGACGGGTGGACAGAAGCCGTTGCTATTGTTCAAGCCTCACTCGCTGGTGCAACTCTAAGCCTCCGTCATTGTGTGTTTTAGGGAGTCCACTCGCAGGAGGCCGAGCTCCCCTCTCACCAACGGGACGACAGACCCGCGTCACCTCACCCGTGAGCCCTCCGGGAGCATTCCAGGAGTCTGTGATGGAGCCTTGATCTTCTCCTTGTGAAGGCCCCATCCAGGTAGGCTTGGATAACGGCCGAGGAGTTGAGGTGAGTCAGGGAGGAGAAGGAGGGAGGGTCCCCTCAAGTTCCAGCGCTGCCACGTCACCTTGTCTGCTCTTTACCCAGGCAGACCCTGCGACGCCGGCGTTGGCCTCTGAGCGCAGCTGAAGCGCGGGGCCGAGGACACAGGCAAGCTTAGGAGACAGTGAGTAGCAGAATTGTCGGGGTTTGGGTGATGGGCTGCTAAGATCACGCATTCATGTTTGGTTTTCTTTGTTGTAGCTGACTAAGAGACAACAGCCCGGCGACAGCAGGAGTTTCCCTGAGGGAGAGGCGGCCTTCTTTGGCACCCGGCGTGGATTCTCATCCCCAGACGTCCAAGAGATAAGTGGAGGGTTCAGAGCCACAGAGGGGATGAAAGTGGAGTGCTGGGTCAGGACTTGTCAGGAGGGGTTTTTGAGTCAGGTGTGGAGATAGGGATGTCCAAGATGTGCTAATTGAGAGTACAGGTGTACCAGCCCGACCCCACCCCTACCCCAGACCCGAAGGAGTAGCCCTAAAGACATGCCCGTTTCCCTGAGTGCGGGTACAGGCAGGAGCCCTTATGCAGGACAATGCCAGAAGGCCTGGCTGCGAGGTGCAGGGCTCTAAAGAAGTTGGGTTTAGAAGGGGGGAGGTGTAGCCACACACACAGAGGCTGAGGTAAAGGACTCAAGGACTAGAGGACACACGGTGAAACTCAGGGGAGCAGGCTAGGATACAAGTCAGAGTACAGGTGTAGCGGCCCTCACAGCACTGCTACCAGCACACTTCCCCTGAGAGCAGGTGCAGGCAGCAGCCCTAGTGCAGGAACACACCAGAAGCTCTGACCTGTGCAGACACAGTCAGGCTAGGGCCAGGCAGGAAGCGATAGTGGGGAGCAGGATCCAACAGGGCTGGGGATAACGGGGGTTTCCCGCCCCACCCACCCTGGGATTCCCTGTCTCTCCGCAGCCGGTGGAAGTGCTCCTGATTCCCTCTCGAGGCGGCGGTTGGTAAGGCTTCGTGCCTTTTGCCACCGCAAAGAGTTCGGCTCTGTCAGCCTCTGCCCTGTCTCAGGGCCACGTTTCTTAGGGTAGGCAGGGAACAACTGTGGATGTACCTGTCCTGCGTGCGGGACAGCTCTTGGGACCCTAACGGTGCAGAGCGTCCCCGGCTGCAAGGTCTAGGGCTCTGAAGAAGCAGGGTTCAGAAGGGGGGAGGTTACAGTGATACACACAGAGGCTGAGGTAAAGGACTCAAGGACTAGAGAACACACAGTGAAAATCAGGGGTACAGCCTAGGATACAAGTCAGAGTACAGGCATCCCGGCCCTCACAGCGCTGCTGCCAACACCGTTTCCCTGAGAGCAGGTGCCGGCAGCAATCCTAACGCAAGACAAGGCCAGAAGTCCTGAGAGGTGCAGGCAGTAGCCCTAAGCTAGGGCCAGGCAGGAAGTGACTGTGGTGGGGCAGAGTCCACAGGGTTGAGGTTCACCGGGGATGTCCACCCTGCGTTCCTGTCCTGCTCTAACCGGGGATGCTCACAGCCCTAATGGAGGCCACGGTGGGTGGGCTCGGTGCCAGTAATGCCTCTAAGGCTTTGGCGCTGCGAGCGTTGGCCTCCGAGCTCAGCTGAAGCACGCACGGGGCCCGAGGACCCGGTGCTGCTTAAGAGACGGTGAGTAGCAGAGCTGCTGGGTTTTGGCTGATGTGCAGCTAAGATTATGCTTTGGTATTTGATTTTCTTTATCGTAGCTGACTAGGAGACAGCAGCCCAGTGACGGGAGGAATTTTTCTGAGGGAGAGGCGGCCTTCTTTGGCACCCGGCGTGGATTCACCTCCCCAGACATTTGAGAGATAAGTGGAGGGCTTGGAGCCACAGAGGGGATGAAAGCGGGGTACCAGGGCAGGGGTCAGCGGGAGGGATTTTTTGAGTCGGGTTTGGAGCTGGGGATGTCCCAGATGTGACCCCTTAGGCTACATGAAGGAAAAGTCTCATTTTTCATGTCAGTGCTGAGGTGTGCAGGGCAGAGCAGTCCTGGTGTGTGTTGTGTCACTTGTCTGTTGTGCACTCTGTCTGTTTGGTGTCTTGTCTTTTCCTTTAGTCCTTTCAGGGGCCTGTCCAAACCCCTGGCATCAGTCTTAGCATTTCTGATCTCTGTGCTCCTCAGCCAGGTGCCTTTGTCTCAGCTGCTCGGACACTCATCAGAATCCATCTCTCTTCACAAGCATCCAGTCCGATGCCTTTTCAGGTCTTGTTCTGAGCTGTATTGACAGCCGTGCACTGCCCTGATCCATTCCGGCGGGTTAGGTCTTGTGAGAATGCAAAGACAGGTGGAGGATTCTGACCGTAGGATTCTCGGGCGTCCATCTCTGCGTCTCTTGGGATAAGTCATCCCGATGGCATCTTGTTCCTGCAGGGTTCTCTGAGCCTGGCCAGCTCACCTTCCGTCTTACCTCGGTCATCTCATTCCGAGTTCTCTGGACCCTCAGGGTCATTCTTCTTGCCAGAGTTTTCTGTCCCTGTTGCGTCCCCTCGTTTGTCCTGTACTGTGTCACGGGTGTTGGTGTGTGTTTGGCCCGGAGCTGCTCTGCCTTGCTGCTCAGTCTGGGTGTAGGGGTACGAGGGTAATAGTCCTGGGGGCTTGAAATTTGTGATGTGGGGTGTGGTTAGACTGTAGAGGGTATTCCTAGATTGCCACAAGATGTCTGGAGCTGTCAAGGTATCCTGCAGCACTCTGACTTTTGTCCAAACTCTGTTTCAGATGCAGAGAGATGAAATCTGTGGCAGAGCCCCCCATCCTGGGTGAGGGGGCTCCCCTGAGAAGGTCAGTCCCTGTTTCTGTTTGCAGGGGAGGTGTAAATGATGGCTGTGTTACAGCTCTGTTCTTTGTCTTTATTTTTAGGTGGTAAAGCTGGATCTCAGCAGTCAAGCTGACGTGGGCGAGGTGAGCAGTGACGGGTGGACAGAAGCCGTTGCTATTGTTCAAGCCTCACTCGCTGGTGCAACTCTAAGCCTCCGTTATTGTGCGTTTTAGGGAGTCCACTCGCAGGAGGCCGAGCTCCCCTCTCACCAACGGGACGACAGACCCGCGTCACCTCACCCGTGAGCCCTCCGGGAGCATTCCAGGAGTCTGTGATGGAGCCTTGATCTTCTCCTTGTGAAGGCCCCATCCAGGTAGGCTTGGATAACGGCCGAGGAGTTGAGGTGAGTCAGGGAGGAGAAGGAGGGAGGGTCCCCTCAAGTTCCAGCGCTGCCACGTCACCTTGTCTGCTCTTTACCCAGGCAGACCCTGCGACGCCGGCGTTGGCCTCTGAGCGCAGCTGAAGCGCGGGGCCGAGGACACAGGCAAGCTTAGGAGACAGTGAGTAGCAGAATTGTCGGGTTTTGGGTGATGGGCTGCTAAGATCACGCATTCATGTTTGGTTTTCTTTGTTGTAGCTGACTAAGAGGCAACAGCCCGGCGGCAGCAGGAGTTTCCCTGAGGGAGAGGCGGCCTTCTTTGGCACCCGGCGTGGATTCTCATCCCCAGACGTCCAAGAGATAAGTGGAGGGTTCAGAGCCACAGAGGGGATGAAAGTGGAGTGCTGGGTCAGGACTTGTCAGGAGGGGTTTTTGAGTCAGGTGTGGAGATAGGGATGTCCAAGATGTGCTAATTGAGAGTACAGGTGTACCAGCCCGACCCCACCCCTACCCCAGACCCGAAGGAGTAGCCCTAAAGACATGCCCGTTTCCCTGAGTGCGGGTACAGGCAGGAGCCCTTATGCAGGACAATGCCAGAAGGCCTGGCTGCGAGGTGCAGGGCTCTAAAGAAGTTGGGTTTAGAAGGGGGGAGGTGTAGCCACACACACAGAGGCTGAGGTAAAGGACTCAAGGACTAGAGGACACACGGTGAAACTCAGGGGAGCAGGCTAGGATACAAGTCAGAGTACAGGTGTAGCGGCCCTCACAGCACTGCTACCAGCACACTTCCCCTGAGAGCAGGTGCAGGCAGCAGCCCTAGTGCAGGAACACACCAGAAGCTCTGACCTGTGCAGACACAGTCAGGCTAGGGCCAGGCAGGAAGCGATAGTGGGGAGCAGGATCCAACAGGGCTGGGGATAACGGGGGTTTCCCGCCCCACCCACCCTGGGATTCCCTGTCTCTCCGCAGCCGGTGGAAGTGCTCCTGATTCCCTCTCGAGGCGGCGGTTGGTAAGGCTTCGTGCCTTTTGCCACCGCAAAGAGTTCGGCTCTGTCAGCCTCTGCCCTGTCTCAGGGCCACGTTTCTTAGGGTAGGCAGGGAACAACTGTGGATGTACCTGTCCTGCGTGCGGGACAGCTCTTGGGACCCTAACGGTGCAGAGCGTCCCCGGCTGCAAGGTCTAGGGCTCTGAAGAAGCAGGGTTCAGAAGGGGGGAGGTTACAGTGATACACACAGAGGCTGAGGTAAAGGACTCAAGGACTAGAGAACACACAGTGAAAATCAGGGGTACAGCCTAGGATACAAGTCAGAGTACAGGCATCCCGGCCCTCACAGCGCTGCTGCCAACACCGTTTCCCTGAGAGCAGGTGCCGGCAGCAATCCTAACGCAAGACAAGGCCAGAAGTCCTGAGAGGTGCAGGCAGTAGCCCTAAGCTAGGGCCAGGCAGGAAGTGACAGTGGTGGGGCAGAGTCCACAGGGTTGAGGTTCACCAGGGATGTCCACCCTGCGTTCCTGTCCTGCTCTAACCGGGGATGCTCACAGCCCTAATGGAGGCCACGGTGGGTGGGCTCGGTGCCAGTAATGCCTCTAAGGCTTTGGCGCTGCGAGCGTCGGCCTCCGAGCTCAGCTGACGCACGCACGGGGCCCGAGGGCCCGGTCCTGCTTAAGAGACGGTGAGTAGCAGAGCTGCTGGGTTTTGGCTGATGTGCAGCTAAGATTATGCTTTGATATTTGGTTTTCTTTATTGTAGCTGACTGGGAGACAGCAGCCCAGTGACGGGAGGAATTTCTCTGAGGGAGAGGCAGCCTTCTTTGGCACCCGGCGTGGATTCACCTCCCCAGACATTTGAGAGATAAGTGGAGGGCTTGGAGCCACAGAGGGGATGAAAGCGGGGTACCAGGGCAGGGGTCAGCGGGAGGGATTTTTTGAGTCGGGTTTGGAGATGGGGATGTCCCAGATGTGACCCCTTAGGCTACGTGAAGGAAAAGTCTCATTTTTCATCTCAGTGCTGAGGTGTGCAGGGCAGAGCAGTCCTGGTGTGTGTTGTGTCACTTGTCTGTTGTGCACTCTGTCTGTTTGGTGTCTTGTCTTTTCCTTTAGTCCTTTCAGGGGCCTGTCAAAACCCCTGGCATCAGTCTTAGCATTTCTGATCTCTGTGCTCCTCAGCCAGGTGCCTTTGTCTCAGCTGCTCGGACACTCATCAGAATCCATCTCTCTTCACAAGCATCCAGTCCGATGCCTTTTCAGGTCTTGTTCTGATCTGTACTGACAGCCGTGCACCGCCCTGATCCATTCCGGCGGGTTAGGTCTTGTGAGAATGCAAAGACAGGTGGAGGATTCTGACCGTAGGATTCTCGGGCATCCATCTCTGCGTCTCTTGGGATAAGTCATCCCGATGGCATCTTGTTCCTGCAGGGTTCTCTGAGCCTGGCCAGCTCACCTTCCATCTTACCTCGGTCATCTCATTCCGAGTTCTCTGGACCCTCAGGGTCATTCTTCTTGCCAGAGTTTTCTGTCCCTGTTGCGTCCCCTCGTTTGTCCTGTGCTGTGTCACGGGTGTTGGTGTGTGTTTGGCCCGGAGCTGCTCTGCCTTGCTGCTCAGTCTGGGTGTAGGGGTACGAGGGTAATAGTCCTGGGGGCTTGAATTTTGTGATGTAGGGTGTGGTTAGACTGTAGAGGGTATTCCTAGATTGCCACAAGATGTGTGGAGCTGTCAAGGTATCCTGCAGTACTCTGACTTTTGTCCGAACTTTCTTTCAGATGCAGAGAGATGAAATCTGTGGCAAAGCCCCCCATCCTGGGTGAGGGGGCTCCCCTGAGAAGGTCAGTCCCTGTTTCTGTTTGCAGGGGAGGTGTAAATGATGGCTGTGTTACAGCTCTGTTCTTTGTCTTTATTTTTAGGTGGTGAAGCCGGATCTCAGCAGTCAAGCTGACGTGGGCGAGGTGAGCAGTGACGGGTGGACAGAAGCCGTTGCTATTGTTCAAGCCTCACTCGCTGGTGCAACTCTAAGCCTCCGTTATTGTGCGTTTTAGGGAGTCCACTCGCAGGAGGCCGAGCTCCCCTCTCACCAACGGGACGACAGACCCGCGTCACCTCACCCGTGAGCCCTCCGGGAGCATTCCAGGAGTCTGTGATGGAGCCTTGATCTTCTCCTTGTGAAGGCCCCATCCAGGTAGGCTTGGATAACGGCCGAGGAGTTGAGGTGAGTCAGGGAGGAGAAGGAGGGAGGGTCCCCTCAAGTTCCAGCGCTGCCACGTCACCTTGTCTGCTCTTTACCCAGGCAGACCCTGCGACGCCGGCGTTGGCCTCTGAGCGCAGCTGAAGCGCGGGGCCGAGGACACAGGCAAGCTTAGGAGACAGTGAGTAGCAGAATTGTCGGGGTTTGGGTGATGGGCTGCTAAGATCACGCATTCATGTTTGGTTTTCTTTGTTGTAGCTGACTAAGAGACAACAGCCCGGCGACAGCAGGAGTTTCCCTGAGGGAGAGGCGGCCTTCTTTGGCACCCGGCGTGGATTCTCATCCCCAGACGTCCAAGAGATAAGTGGAGGGTTCAGAGCCACAGAGGGGATGAAAGTGGAGTGCTGGGTCAGGACTTGTCAGGAGGGGTTTTTGAGTCAGGTGTGGAGATAGGGATGTCCAAGATGTGCTAATTGAGAGTACAGGTGTACCAGCCCGACCCCACCCCTACCCCAGACCCGAAGGAGTAGCCCTAAAGACATGCCCGTTTCCCTGAGTGCGGGTACAGGCAGGAGCCCTTATGCAGGACAATGCCAGAAGGCCTGGCTGCGAGGTGCAGGGCTCTAAAGAAGTTGGGTTTAGAAGGGGGGAGGTGTAGCCACACACACAGAGGCTGAGGTAAAGGACTCAAGGACTAGAGGACACACGGTGAAACTCAGGGGAGCAGGCTAGGATACAAGTCAGAGTACAGGTGTAGCGGCCCTCACAGCACTGCTACCAGCACACTTCCCCTGAGAGCAGGTGCAGGCAGCAGCCCTAGTGCAGGAACACACCAGAAGCTCTGACCTGTGCAGACACAGTCAGGCTAGGGCCAGGCAGGAAGCGATAGTGGGGAGCAGGATCCAACAGGGCTGGGGATAACGGGGGTTTCCCGCCCCACCCACCCTGGGATTCCCTGTCTCTCCGCAGCCGGTGGAAGTGCTCCTGATTCCCTCTCGAGGCGGCGGTTGGTAAGGCTTCGTGCCTTTTGCCACCGCAAAGAGTTCGGCTCTGTCAGCCTCTGCCCTGTCTCAGGGCCACGTTTCTTAGGGTAGGCAGGGAACAACTGTGGATGTACCTGTCCTGCGTGCGGGACAGCTCTTGGGACCCTAACGGTGCAGAGCGTCCCCGGCTGCAAGGTCTAGGGCTCTGAAGAAGCAGGGTTCAGAAGGGGGGAGGTTACAGTGATACACACAGAGGCTGAGGTAAAGGACTCAAGGACTAGAGAACACACAGTGAAAATCAGGGGTACAGCCTAGGATACAAGTCAGAGTACAGGCATCCCGGCCCTCACAGCGCTGCTGCCAACACCGTTTCCCTGAGAGCAGGTGCCGGCAGCAATCCTAACGCAAGACAAGGCCAGAAGTCCTGAGAGGTGCAGGCAGTAGCCCTAAGCTAGGGCCAGGCAGGAAGTGACCGTGGTGGGGCAGAGTCCACAGGGTTGAGGTTCACCGGGGATGTCCACCCTGCGTTCCTGTCCTGCTCTAACCGGGGATGCTCACAGCCCTAATGGAGGCCACGGTGGGTGGGCTCGGTGCCAGTAATGCCTCTAAGGCTTTGGCGCTGCGAGCGTTGGCCTCCGAGCTCAGCTGAAGCACGCACGGGGCCCGAGGACCCGGTGCTGCTTAAGAGACGGTGAGTAGCAGAGCTGCTGGGTTTTGGCTGATGTGCAGCTAAGATTATGCTTTGATATTTGATTTTCTTTATCGTAGCTGACTAGGAGACAGCAGCCCAGTGACGGGAGGAATTTTTCTGAGGGAGAGGCGGCCTTCTTTGGCACCCGGCGTGGATTCACCTCCCCAGACATTTGAGAGATAAGTGGAGGGCTTGGAGCCACAGAGGGGATGAAAGCGGGGTACCAGGGCAGGGGTCAGCGGGAGGGATTTTTTGAGTCGGGTTTGGAGCTGGGGATGTCCCAGATGTGACCCCTTAGGCTACATGAAGGAAAAGTCTCATTTTTCATGTCAGTGCTGAGGTGTGCAGGGCAGAGCAGTCCTGGTGTGTGTTGTGTCACTTGTCTGTTGTGCACTCTGTCTGTTTGGTGTCTTGTCTTTTCCTTTAGTCCTTTCAGGGGCCTGTCCAAACCCCTGGCATCAGTCTTAGCATTTCTGATCTCTGTGCTCCTCAGCCAGGTGCCTTTGTCTCAGCTGCTCGGACACTCATCAGAATCCATCTCTCTTCACAAGCATCCAGTCCGATGCCTTTTCAGGTCTTGTTCTGAGCTGTATTGACAGCCGTGCACTGCCCTGATCCATTCCGGCGGGTTAGGTCTTGTGAGAATGCAAAGACAGGTGGAGGATTCTGACCGTAGGATTCTCGGGCGTCCATCTCTGCGTCTCTTGGGATAAGTCATCCCGATGGCATCTTGTTCCTGCAGGGTTCTCTGAGCCTGGCCAGCTCACCTTCCGTCTTACCTCGGTCATCTCATTCCGAGTTCTCTGGACCCTCAGGGTCATTCTTCTTGCCAGAGTTTTCTGTCCCTGTTGCGTCCCCTCGTTTGTCCTGTGCTGTGTCACGGGTGTTGGTGTGTGTTTGGCCCGGAGCTGCTCTGCCTTGCTGCTCAGTCTGGGTGTAGGGGTACGAGGGTAATAGTCCTGGGGGCTTGAAATTTGTGATGTGGGGTGTGGTTAGACTGTAGAGGGTATTCCTAGATTGCCACAAGATGTCTGGAGCTGTCAAGGTATCCTGCAGCACTCTGACTTTTGTCCAAACTCTGTTTCAGATGCAGAGAGATGAAATCTGTGGCAGAGCCCCCCATCCTGGGTGAGGGGGCTCCCCTGAGAAGGTCAGTCCCTGTTTCTGTTTGCAGGGGAGGTGTAAATGATGGCTGTGTTACAGCTCTGTTCTTTGTCTTTATTTTTAGGTGGTAAAGCTGGATCTCAGCAGTCAAGCTGACGTGGGCGAGGTGAGCAGTGACGGGTGGACAGAAGCCGTTGCTATTGTTCAAGCCTCACTCGCTGGTGCAACTCTAAGCCTCCGTTATTGTGCGTTTTAGGGAGTCCACTCGCAGGAGGCCGAGCTCCCCTCTCACCAACGGGACGACAGACCCGCGTCACCTCACCCGTGAGCCCTCCGGGAGCATTCCAGGAGTCTGTGATGGAGCCTTGATCTTCTCCTTGTGAAGGCCCCATCCAGGTAGGCTTGGATAACGGCCGAGGAGTTGAGGTGAGTCAGGGAGGAGAAGGAGGGAGGGTCCCCTCAAGTTCCAGCGCTGCCACGTCACCTTGTCTGCTCTTTACCCAGGCAGACCCTGCGACGCCGGCGTTGGCCTCTGAGCGCAGCTGAAGCGCGGGGCCGAGGACACAGGCAAGCTTAGGAGACAGTGAGTAGCAGAATTGTCGGGTTTTGGGTGATGGGCTGCTAAGATCACGCATTCATGTTTGGTTTTCTTTGTTGTAGCTGACTAAGAGGCAACAGCCCGGCGGCAGCAGGAGTTTCCCTGAGGGAGAGGCGGCCTTCTTTGGCACCCGGCGTGGATTCTCATCCCCAGACGTCCAAGAGATAAGTGGAGGGTTCAGAGCCACAGAGGGGATGAAAGTGGAGTGCTGGGTCAGGACTTGTCAGGAGGGGTTTTTGAGTCAGGTGTGGAGATAGGGATGTCCAAGATGTGCTAATTGAGAGTACAGGTGTACCAGCCCGACCCCACCCCTACCCCAGACCCGAAGGAGTAGCCCTAAAGACATGCCCGTTTCCCTGAGTGCGGGTACAGGCAGGAGCCCTTATGCAGGACAATGCCAGAAGGCCTGGCTGCGAGGTGCAGGGCTCTAAAGAAGTTGGGTTTAGAAGGGGGGAGGTGTAGCCACACACACAGAGGCTGAGGTAAAGGACTCAAGGACTAGAGGACACACGGTGAAACTCAGGGGAGCAGGCTAGGATACAAGTCAGAGTACAGGTGTAGCGGCCCTCACAGCACTGCTACCAGCACACTTCCCCTGAGAGCAGGTGCAGGCAGCAGCCCTAGTGCAGGAACACACCAGAAGCTCTGACCTGTGCAGACACAGTCAGGCTAGGGCCAGGCAGGAAGCGATAGTGGGGAGCAGGATCCAACAGGGCTGGGGATAACGGGGGTTTCCCACCCCACCCACCCTGGGATTCCCTGTCTCTCCGCAGCCGGTGGAAGTGCTCCTGATTCCCTCTCGAGGCGGCGGTTGGTAAGGCTTCGTGCCTTTTGCCACCGCAAAGAGTTCGGCTCTGTCAGCCTCTGCCCTGTCTCAGGGCCACGTTTCTTAGGGTAGGCAGGGAACAACTGTGGATGTACCTGTCCTGCGTGCGGGACAGCTCTTGGGACCCTAACGGTGCAGAGCGTCCCCGGCTGCAAGGTCTAGGGCTCTGAAGAAGCAGGGTTCAGAAGGGGGGAGGTTACAGTGATACACACAGAGGCTGAGGTAAAGGACTCAAGGACTAGAGAACACACAGTGAAAATCAGGGGTACAGCCTAGGATACAAGTCAGAGTACAGGCATCCCGGCCCTCACAGCGCTGCTGCCAACACCGTTTCCCTGAGAGCAGGTGCCGGCAGCAATCCTAACGCAAGACAAGGCCAGAAGTCCTGAGAGGTGCAGGCAGTAGCCCTAAGCTAGGGCCAGGCAGGAAGTGACCGTGGTGGGGCAGAGTCCACAGGGTTGAGGTTCACCGGGGATGTCCACCCTGCGTTCCTGTCCTGCTCTAACCGGGGATGCTCACAGCCCTAATGGAGGCCACGGTGGGTGGGCTCGGTGCCAGTAATGCCTCTAAGGCTTTGGCGCTGCGAGCGTTGGCCTCCGAGCTCAGCTGAAGCACGCACGGGGCCCGAGGACCCGGTGCTGCTTAAGAGACGGTGAGTAGCAGAGCTGCTGGGTTTTGGCTGATGTGCAGCTAAGATTATGCTTTGATATTTGATTTTCTTTATCGTAGCTGACTAGGAGACAGCAGCCCAGTGACGGGAGGAATTTTTCTGAGGGAGAGGCGGCCTTCTTTGGCACCCGGCGTGGATTCACCTCCCCAGACATTTGAGAGATAAGTGGAGGGCTTGGAGCCACAGAGGGGATGAAAGCGGGGTACCAGGGCAGGGGTCAGCGGGAGGGATTTTTTGAGTCGGGTTTGGAGCTGGGGATGTCCCAGATGTGACCCCTTAGGCTACATGAAGGAAAAGTCTCATTTTTCATGTCAGTGCTGAGGTGTGCAGGGCAGAGCAGTCCTGGTGTGTGTTGTGTCACTTGTCTGTTGTGCACTCTGTCTGTTTGGTGTCTTGTCTTTTCCTTTAGTCCTTTCAGGGGCCTGTCCAAACCCCTGGCATCAGTCTTAGCATTTCTGATCTCTGTGCTCCTCAGCCAGGTGCCTTTGTCTCAGCTGCTCGGACACTCATCAGAATCCATCTCTCTTCACAAGCATCCAGTCCGATGCCTTTTCAGGTCTTGTTCTGAGCTGTATTGACAGCCGTGCACTGCCCTGATCCATTCCGGCGGGTTAGGTCTTGTGAGAATGCAAAGACAGGTGGAGGATTCTGACCGTAGGATTCTCGGGCGTCCATCTCTGCGTCTCTTGGGATAAGTCATCCCGATGGCATCTTGTTCCTGCAGGGTTCTCTGAGCCTGGCCAGCTCACCTTCCGTCTTACCTCGGTCATCTCATTCCGAGTTCTCTGGACCCTCAGGGTCATTCTTCTTGCCAGAGTTTTCTGTCCCTGTTGCGTCCCCTCGTTTGTCCTGTGCTGTGTCACGGGTGTTGGTGTGTGTTTGGCCCGGAGCTGCTCTGCCTTGCTGCTCAGTCTGGGTGTAGGGGTACGAGGGTAATAGTCCTGGGGGCTTGAAATTTGTGATGTGGGGTGTGGTTAGACTGTAGAGGGTATTCCTAGATTGCCACAAGATGTCTGGAGCTGTCAAGGTATCCTGCAGCACTCTGACTTTTGTCCAAACTCTGTTTCAGATGCAGAGAGATGAAATCTGTGGCAGAGCCCCCCATCCTGGGTGAGGGGGCTCCCCTGAGAAGGTCAGTCCCTGTTTCTGTTTGCAGGGGAGGTGTAAATGATGGCTGTGTTACAGCTCTGTTCTTTGTCTTTATTTTTAGGTGGTAAAGCTGGATCTCAGCAGTCAAGCTGACGTGGGCGAGGTGAGCAGTGACGGGTGGACAGAAGCCGTTGCTATTGTTCAAGCCTCACTCGCTGGTGCAACTCTAAGCCTCCGTTATTGTGCGTTTTAGGGAGTCCACTCGCAGGAGGCCGAGCTCCCCTCTCACCAACGGGACGACAGACCCGCGTCACCTCACCCGTGAGCCCTCCGGGAGCATTCCAGGAGTCTGTGATGGAGCCTTGATCTTCTCCTTGTGAAGGCCCCATCCAGGTAGGCTTGGATAACGGCCGAGGAGTTGAGGTGAGTCAGGGAGGAGAAGGAGGGAGGGTCCCCTCAAGTTCCAGCGCTGCCACGTCACCTTGTCTGCTCTTTACCCAGGCAGACCCTGCGACGCCGGCGTTGGCCTCTGAGCGCAGCTGAAGCGCGGGGCCGAGGACACAGGCAAGCTTAGGAGACAGTGAGTAGCAGAATTGTCGGGTTTTGGGTGATGGGCTGCTAAGATCACGCATTCATGTTTGGTTTTCTTTGTTGTAGCTGACTAAGAGGCAACAGCCCGGCGGCAGCAGGAGTTTCCCTGAGGGAGAGGCGGCCTTCTTTGGCACCCGGCGTGGATTCTCATCCCCAGACGTCCAAGAGATAAGTGGAGGGTTCAGAGCCACAGAGGGGATGAAAGTGGAGTGCTGGGTCAGGACTTGTCAGGAGGGGTTTTTGAGTCAGGTGTGGAGATAGGGATGTCCAAGATGTGCTAATTGAGAGTACAGGTGTACCAGCCCGACCCCACCCCTACCCCAGACCCGAAGGAGTAGCCCTAAAGACATGCCCGTTTCCCTGAGTGCGGGTACAGGCAGGAGCCCTTATGCAGGACAATGCCAGAAGGCCTGGCTGCGAGGTGCAGGGCTCTAAAGAAGTTGGGTTTAGAAGGGGGGAGGTGTAGCCACACACACAGAGGCTGAGGTAAAGGACTCAAGGACTAGAGGACACACGGTGAAACTCAGGGGAGCAGGCTAGGATACAAGTCAGAGTACAGGTGTAGCGGCCCTCACAGCACTGCTACCAGCACACTTCCCCTGAGAGCAGGTGCAGGCAGCAGCCCTAGTGCAGGAACACACCAGAAGCTCTGACCTGTGCAGACACAGTCAGGCTAGGGCCAGGCAGGAAGCGATAGTGGGGAGCAGGATCCAACAGGGCTGGGGATAACGGGGGTTTCCCACCCCACCCACCCTGGGATTCCCTGTCTCTCCGCAGCCGGTGGAAGTGCTCCTGATTCCCTCTCGAGGCGGCGGTTGGTAAGGCTTCGTGCCTTTTGCCACCGCAAAGAGTTCGGCTCTGTCAGCCTCTGCCCTGTCTCAGGGCCACGTTTCTTAGGGTAGGCAGGGAACAACTGTGGATGTACCTGTCCTGCGTGCGGGACAGCTCTTGGGACCCTAACGGTGCAGAGCGTCCCCGGCTGCAAGGTCTAGGGCTCTGAAGAAGCAGGGTTCAGAAGGGGGGAGGTTACAGTGATACACACAGAGGCTGAGGTAAAGGACTCAAGGACTAGAGAACACACAGTGAAAATCAGGGGTACAGCCTAGGATACAAGTCAGAGTACAGGCATCCCGGCCCTCACAGCGCTGCTGCCAACACCGTTTCCCTGAGAGCAGGTGCCGGCAGCAATCCTAACGCAAGACAAGGCCAGAAGTCCTGAGAGGTGCAGGCAGTAGCCCTAAGCTAGGGCCAGGCAGGAAGTGACAGTGGTGGGGCAGAGTCCACAGGGTTGAGGTTCACTGGGGATGTCCACCCTGCGTTCCTGTCCTGCTCTAACCGGGGATGCTCACAGCCCTAATGGAGGCCACGGTGGGTGGGCTCGGTGCCAGTAATGCCTCTAAGGCTTTGGCGCTGCGAGCGTTGGCCTCCGAGCTCAGCTGAAGCACGCACGGGGCCCGAGGACCCGGTCCTGCTTAAGAGACGGTGAGTAGCAGAGCTGCTGGGTTTTGGCTGATGTGCAGCTAAGATTATGCTTTGGTATTTGGTTTTCTTTATTGTAGCTGACTGGGAGACAGCAGCCCAGTGACGGGAGGAATTTTTCTGAGGGAGAGGCGGCCTTCTTTGGCACCCGGCGTGGATTCACCTCCCCAGACATTTGAGAGATAAGTGGAGGGCTTGGAGCCACAGAGGGGATGAAAGCGGGGTACCAGGGCAGGGGTCAGCGGGAGGGATTTTTTGAGTCGGGTTTGGAGCTGGGGATGTCCCAGATGTGACCCCTTAGGCTACGTGAAGGAAAAGTCTCATTTTTCATGTCAGTGCTGAGGTGTGCAGGGCAGAGCAGTCCTGGTGTGTGTTGTGTCACTTGTCTGTTGTGCACTCTGTCTGTTTGGTGTCTTGTCTTTTCCTTTAGTCCTTTCAGGGGCCTGTCCAAACCCCAGGCATCAGTCTTCGCATTTCTGATCTCTGTGCTCCTCAGCCAGGTGCCTTTGTCTCAGCTGCTCGGACACTCATCAGAATCCATCTCTCTTCACAAGCATCCGGTCCGATGCCTTTTCAGGTCTTGTTCTGAGCTGTACTGACAGCCGTGCACCGCCCTGATCCATTCCGGCAGGTTAGGTCTTGTGAGAATGCAAAGACAGGTGGAGGATTCTGACCGTAGGATTCTCGGGCATCCATCTCTGCGTCTCTTGGGATAAGTCATCCCGATGGCATCTTGTTCCTGCAGGGTTCTCTGAGCCTGGCCAGCTCACCTTCCATCTTACCTCGGTCATCTCATTCCGAGTTCTCTGGACCCTCAGGGTCATTCTTCTTGCCCAGCGTTTTCTGTCCCTGTTGCGTCCCCTCGTTTGTCCTGTGCTGTGTCACGGGTGTTGGTGTGTGTTTGGCCCGGAGCTGCTCTGCCTTGCTGCTCAGTCTGGGTGTAGGGGTACGAGGGTAATAGTCCTGGGGGCTTGAAATTTGTGATGTGGGGTGTGGTTAGACTGTAGAGGGTATTCCTAGATTGCCACAAGATGTCTGGAGCTGTCAAGGTATCCTGCAGCACTCTGACTTTTGTCCTGACTCTGTTTCAGATGCAGAGAGATGAAATCTCTGGCAGAGCCCCCCATCCTGGGTGAGGGGGCTCCCCTGAGAAGGTCAGTCCCTGTTTCTGTTTGCAGGGGAGGTGTAAATGATGGCTGTGTTACAGCTCTGTTCTTTGTCTTTATTTTTAGGTGGTGAAGCCGGATCTCAGCAGTCAAGCTGACGTGGGCGAGGTGAGCAGTGACGGGTGGACAGAAGCCGTTGCTATTGTTCAAGCCTCACTCGCTGGTGCAACTCTAAGCCTCCGTTATTGTGCGTTTTAGGGAGTCCACTCGCAGGAGGCCGAGCTCCCCTCTCACCAACGGGACGACAGACCCGCGTCACCTCACCCGTGAGCCCTCCGGGAGCATTCCAGATTCCAGGAGTCTGTGATGGAGCCTTGATCTTCTCCTTGTGAAGGCCCCATCCAGGTAGGCTTGGATAACGGCCGAGGAGTTGAGGTGAGTCAGGGAGGAGAAGGAGGGAGGGTCCCCTCAAGTTCCAGCGCTGCCACGTCACCTTGTCTGCTCTTTACCCAGGCAGACCCTGCGACGCCGGCGTTGGCCTCTGAGCGCAGCTGAAGCGCGGGGCCGAGGACACAGGCAAGCTTAGGAGACGGTGAGTAGCAGAATTGTCGGGGTTTGGGTGATGGGCTGCTAAGATCACGCATTCATGTTTGGTTTTCTTTGTTGTAGCTGACTAAGAGACAACAGCCCGGCGACAGCAGGAGTTTCCCTGAGGGAGAGGCGGCCTTCTTTGGCACCCGGCGTGGATTCTCATCCCCAGACGTCCAAGAGATAAGTGGAGGGTTCAGAGCCACAGAGGGGATGAAAGTGGAGTGCTGGGTCAGGACTTGTCAGGAGGGGTTTTTGAGTCAGGTGTGGAGATAGGGATGTCCAAGATGTGCCAATTGAGAGTACAGGTGTACCAGCCCGACCCCACCCCTACCCCAGACCCGAAGGAGTAGCCCTAAAGACATGCCCGTTTCCCTGAGTGCAGGTACAGGCAGGAGCCCTTATGCAGGACAATGCCAGAAGGCCTGGCTGCGAGGTGCAGGGCTCTAAAGAAGTTGGGTTTAGAAGGGGGGAGGTGTAGCCACACACACAGAGGCTGAGGTAAAGGACTCAAGGACTAGAGGACACACGGTGAAACTCAGGGGAGCAGGCTAGGATACAAGTCAGAGTACAGGTGTAGCGGCCCTCACAGCACTGCTACCAGCACACTTCCCCTGAGAGCAGGTGCAGGCAGCAGCCCTAGTGCAGGAACACACCAGAAGCTCTGACCTGTGCAGACACTGTCAGGCTAGGGCCAGGCAGGAAGCGATAGTGGGGAGCAGGATCCAACAGGGCTGGGGATAACGGGGGTTTCCCGCCCCACCCACCCTGGGATTCCCTGTCTCTCCGCAGCCGGTGGAAGTGCTCCTGATTCCCTCTCGAGGCGGCGGTTGGTAAGGCTTCGTGCCTTTTGCCACCGCAAAGAGTTCGGCTCTGTCAGCCTCTGCCCTGTCTCAGGGCCACGTTTCTTAGGGTAGGCAGGGAACAACTGTGGATGTACCTGTCCTGCGTGCGGGACAGCTCTTGGGACCCTAACGGTGCAGAGCGTCCCCGGCTGCAAGGTCTAGGGCTCTGAAGAAGCAGGGTTCAGAAGGGGGGAGGTTACAGTGATACACACAGAGGCTGAGGTAAAGGACTCAAGGACTAGAGAACACACAGTGAAAATCAGGGGTACAGCCTAGGATACAAGTCAGAGTACAGGCATCCCGGCCCTCACAGCGCTGCTGCCAACACTGTTTCCCTGAGAGCAGGTGCCGGCAGCAATCCTAACGCAAGACAAGGCCAGAAGTCCTGAGAGGTGCAGGCAGTAGCCCTAAGCTAGGGCCAGGCAGGAAGTGACCGTGGTGGGGCAGAGTCCACAGGGTTGAGGTTCACCGGGGATGTCCACCCTGCGTTCCTGTCCTGCTCTAACCGGGGATGCTCACAGCCCTAATGGAGGCCACGGTGGGTGGGCTCGGTGCCAGTAATGCCTCTAAGGCTTTGGCGCTGCGAGCGTCGGCCTCCGAGCTCAGCTGACGCACGCACGGGGCCCGAGGACCCGGTGCTGCTTAAGAGACGGTGAGTAGCAGAGCTGCTGGGTTTTGGCTGATGTGCAGCTAAGATTATGCTTTGGTATTTGATTTTCTTTATCGTAGCTGACTAGGAGACAGCAGCCCAGTGACGGGAGGAATTTTTCTGAGGGAGAGGCGGCCTTCTTTGGCACCCGGCGTGGATTCACCTCCCCAGACATTTGAGAGATAAGTGGAGGGCTTGGAGCCACAGAGGGGATGAAAGCGGGGTACCAGGGCAGGGGTCAGCGGGAGGGATTTTTTGAGTCGGGTTTGGAGATGGGGATGTCCCAGATGTGACCCCTTAGGCTACGTGAAGGAAAAGTCTCATTTTTCATCTCAGTGCTGAGGTGTGCAGGGCAGAGCAGTCCTGGTGTGTGTTGTGTCACTTGTCTGTTGTGCACTCTGTCTGTTTGGTGTCTTGTCTTTTCCTTTAGTCCTTTCAGGGGCCTGTCAAAACCCCTGGCATCAGTCTTAGCATTTCTGATCTCTGTGCTCCTCAGCCAGGTGCCTTTGTCTCAGCTGCTCGGATACTCATCAGAATCCATCTCTCTTCACAAGCATCCGGTCCGATGCCTTTTCAGGTCTTGTTCTGAGCTGTACTGACAGCCGTGCACCGCCCTGATCCATTCCGGCGGGTTAGGTCTTGTGAGAATGCAAAGACAGGTGGAGGATTCTGACCGTAGGATTCTCGGGCATCCATCTCTGCGTCTCTTGGGATAAGTCATCCCGATGGCATCTTGTTCCTGCAGGGTTCTCTGAGCCTGGCCAGCTCACCTTCCATCTTACCTCGGTCATCTCATTCCGAGTTCTCTGGACCCTCAGGGTCATTCTTCTTGCCCAGAGTTTTCTGTCCCTGTTGCGTCCCCTCGTTTGTCCTGTGCTGTGTCACGGGTGTTGGTGTGTGTTTGGCCCGGAGCTGCTCTGCCTTGCTGCTCAGTCTGGGTGTAGGGGTACGAGGGTAATAGTCCTGGGGGCTTGAAATTTGTGATGTGGGGTGTGGTTAGACTGTAGAGGGTATTCCTAGATTGCCACAAGATGTCTGGAGCTGTCAAGGTATCCTGCAGCACTCTGACTTTTGTCCAAACTCTGTTTCAGATGCAGAGAGATGAAATCTGTGGCAGAGCCCCCCATCCTGGGTGAGGGGGCTCCCCTGAGAAGGTCAGTCCCTGTTTCTGTTTGCAGGGGAGGTGTAAATGATGGCTGTGTTACAGCTCTGTTCTTTGTCTTTATTTTTAGGTGGTGAAGCCGGATCTCAGCAGTCAAGCTGACGTGGGCGAGGTGAGCAGTGACTCGTGGACAGAAGCCGTTGCTATTGTTCAAGCCTCACTCGCTGGTGCAACTCTAAGCCTCCGTTCTTGTGTGTTTTAGGGAGTCCACTCGCAGGAGGCCGAGCTCCCCTCTCACCAACGGGACGACAGACCCGCGTCACCTCACCCGTGAGCCCTCCGGGAGCATTCCAGGAGTCTGTGATGGAGCCTTGATCTTCTCCTTGGGAAGGCCCCATCCAGGTAGGCTTGGATAACGGCCGAGGAGTTGAGGTGAGTCAGGGAGGAGAAGGAGGAGGAGGGAGGGTCCCCTCAAGTTCCAGCGCTGCCACGTCACCTTGTCTGCTCTTTACCCAGGCAGACCCTGCGACGCCGGCGTTGGCCTCTGAGCGCAGCTGAAGCGCGGGGCCGAGGACACAGGCAAGCTTAGGAGACAGTGAGTAGCAGAATTGTCGGGTTTTGGGTGATGGGCTGCTAAGATCACGCATTCATGTTTGGTTTTTTTTGTTGTAGCTGACTAAGAGACGACAGCCCGGCGACAGCAGGAATTTTCCTGAGGCAGAGGCGGCCTTCTTTGGACCTGGCAGGGATTTGCCTCCCTGGATGCCTGAGAGATAAGTGGAGGGCTGTGGCTCACAGAGGGGATGAAAGCAGGATGCCAGGGCAGGGATCACCGGGAGGGGTTTTTTAAGTCAGATTTGGAGTTGGGGGCACCAAGATGTGACCCCTTAGGCTACATGAAGGGAAAGTCTCATTTTTCATGTCAGTGCTGAGGTGTGCAGGGCAGAGCAGTCCTGGTGTGTGTTGTGTCACTTGTCTGTTGTGCACTCTGTCTGTTTGGTGTCTTGTCTTTTCCTTTAGTTCTTTCAGGGGCCTGTCCAAACCCCTGGCATCAGTCTTAGCATTTCTGATCTCTGTGCTCCTCAGCCAGGTGCCTTTGTCTCAGCTGCTCGGACACTCATCAGAATCCATCTCTCTTCACAAGCATCCAGTCCGATGCCTTTTCAGGTCTTGTTCTGAGCTGTATTGACAGCCGTGCACTGCCCTGATCCATTCCGGCGGGTTAGGTCTTGTGAGAATGCAAAGACAGGTGGAGGATTCTGACCGTAGGATTCTCGGGCATCCATCTCTGCGTCTCTTGGGATAAGTCATCCCGATGGCATCTTGTTCCTGCAGGGTTCTCTGAGCCTGGCCAGCTCACCTTCCGTCTCACCTCGGTCATCTCATTCCGAGTTCTCTGGACCCTCAGGGTCATTCTTCTTGCCCAGAGTTTTCTGTCCCTGTTGCGTCCCCTCGTTTGTCCTGTGCTGTGTCACGGGTGTTGGTGTGTGTTTGGCCCGGAGCTGCTCTGCCTTGCTGCTCAGTCTGGGTGTAGGGGTACGAGGGTAATAGTGCCGGGGGCTTGAAATTTGTGATGTGGGGTGTGGTTAGACTGTAGAGGGTATTCCTAGATTGCCACAAGATGTCTGGAGCTGTCAAGGTATCCTGCAGCACTCTGACTTTTGTCCTGACTCTGTTTCAGATGCAGAGAGATGAAATCCGTGGCAGAGCCCCCCATCCTGGGTGAGGGGCTCCCCTGAGAAGATCGATCGCTATTCAAGGTGAGAGTCACACATTTCACAT
The DNA here is from genome assembly GCF_029207755.1 of Chamaea fasciata. Taxonomy (NCBI): domain Eukaryota; kingdom Metazoa; phylum Chordata; class Aves; order Passeriformes; family Sylviidae; genus Chamaea; species Chamaea fasciata. The sequence continues at coordinate 30,440 of NW_027094090.1, read as the reverse complement.
TTATTGGCACTCCAGTGCAGGCCACCTGCGTTTACAGCTTCAAACAGGTGAGTCCCTTGGTAACCCCCCTGGGCAGCAGCTGGAGCCTGCTCCGGGCTGGGCTGAGGGAGCAAACACTTGTGGCTGACACAGCTCCACACTGAGGGTACTTGGGAAAACACCTGCTTTGTCCTGGAATTTTTTTTTTTGAGCTTTTGACAAGGTTTTAATCATCACCTTGGTAAAAATAAATGGTAAGGACTGAAAACATGAGAGGCTGGCAGGTTATACGCACGAAAGACAACTTTTTTTTTCTTAAATATTTGTGCAGCCTATATCTTAATTTTGAGACTCTTTTTTGGTCAACTTTATTGTAAAAACCCCTTATTTTCAAGTTAGCTGCTTCAATAATGAATTTGTTTTACAAATAGCCGCTAATGTCCGAAGGTTAAAGCACTAACACCAACATCCCACCTCTTTTATTTTTGCAGCAAAATTTTATCTTTACTAAACTTGAAACTTGATGTTTTTGCAGGTAGTAAGTTAAAGAAGGTGTTTATCTGCCCATCACTGATAGTCAGGGTCATGAAGAAATTGCTCTAGTGTTCTAAAATAAATGCAGATTTTTAGGCCTCTCCCATTCTCTCTGACTAGCAACATGTGAATTGATTTTTGATCTCCTTTCTGTTGGTGTCTGTGGGTTTTAAGCGGCATGGAGAAGGTGTCTGTGGACATGGCACCCAGGGAATGGTGCTGGGAAGGGCAGGATGGAAAGGAGCTGCTCAGGAATCCAGAGCAGCAGGGGAGTGGGAGCTGGTGCTGCTGCCTCAGTCACACCCTCCTGGACAGTCTGTGCAGTGATAATATTCCTACTTTCCTTCCTGAACCTGGGGTTGGAGGAGAACACGAGTCTTGGCATTGATGGAAAGGGGAACTCGAGGGAAAAACTGCTGTTTGTGTCCTTAGAGAGCAGTGGGAAGAGCCTGGGAGAAATCCTGGCTGGCTGAGGGATCCTTGTGTCCCCTCGGGAATAAATCCCTGCGTCTCCTCAGCCCTGCTGGTTTGCAGTAGCGTTTGTACACCTTTCGCTGCAGCTGTGGTTCTTAATAACTGGAAGTCCAGGGATTCTGGGCGATTCCCATAAGTTCTCCTGTTTTGTAGGAGCTGCACGGTGAGGTCAGCATTCTGAGGGAGGCCCTGGCACAGCTGCCAAGGGCAAGGAACGTGGAGCATCCCGGGGCTTCTCCCGCCCGAGTTTCTCCCGGAGCGTGCTGCGTGTCGTGCCGGATGTTTAACCCGGGTTTGGGGTGTTCTCCTGCAGTCCCAGCTCTAACTGCTGCCCCCGAGCCCCGGCCTTGCTCTGTCCCAGCACTGAACCTGGCAGGTGGGTGTGCTTTTCCAGCCCTTGAATCCCACGGGCAATCCCAGATTCCCGGAGCTCCCCGAGGCACAGCCTGGCCTCCCTCCCTGGGAGCTGCACCTCAGTCTGCCTGGACCAAGGCCATCCTGTTTGAGACTTTATTCCTGTTGCTTTTCCTCTTGCAGGTAGTTGGCGAAAAGGAGAGAGCCAGTAGGAAGTGAAGCCACTGGAAGGCCTTATCCCAGTCCAAGGTTGGATGGGAGTAACTGGACCTGTTGAATTCCCACTTCCCTTTAAATCAGTGCAGAGGAAGCAGATTTTAAATCATCATTCCATGAACTTTCACCAACTTCATGACTCTTGCAAAAGTTTTCAATGTTAGAAATTCCTGAGCTTGTTTTCCAGGCAGGCTTGGATTTGGATGTTATTCCTTCCTTTTAATTGAAGGAATAACTCTGATTTTCTCTCTGATTTTAGTAAGGGAATATTTATTTATTCCAATTTTCCATCCTAATTGGAATTTTTGTACCTTGTAGAGCACATTTCTAAGGAAATTTACCCAATTAATGTTGGTAAATCAGCAATTGTCCAGCACCATCTCCACAAAATTCTGTGATTTCCCAAGAAAACTTTGAAGTATTTATTTGCCACGATTCGTCTCTTTGTAAAGTTCAATTTACTGCATTTTTAATTACATAAATGCCATTAAAACCTGAATCCAGGCCTAGCTGCTGTTCCTTGGACACAAGGGGCTGGTTCTTTCCTACCTTGGCACATTTGGATATTCGTCCAAAATGAGCTTCCCACTACAATAGAATTTGTTTCCAAGCAGAAGTGGGAATTGTCTAGAAAACCTTCTGTTCTGGGGGGCACTGGGTTTGTTTCCCTTATTGCTGCATAATTGAGGAAAGCCATGGCGCTTTTTTAGGCAGTGGCAGGAGGTGAGAGCTGCGTTTATTTAATTTTGTATTTTATTTTTTGTTATTTTTGTATTTTTGTGCTCTTTTGTTGTGGTTTTTCATGTTGCGTTTTGTGGTTTTTCAAAGACTTTTTCTTCAGTTTTTTAATTTTTATTTTTTTTCTTTAGCTATTTATTTACTTGTTAAAACTACTTTTCGTTTTTTATTTTAATTTTTTGTTTAAATTTTTTTTCCACTTTTTTGTTACTTTGAAATTTTTTTCTTTTGGTATTTTAATTTTATTTATTATTTTCTATAGTTTTGGTTTATTTTTTCATGTTTTCTTTGTTCCTTTTTTTTTTCCCCATACTCTTTCTTCCCCCGGGCGCCTGGGGGTTTGGCTGTTGGCAAGAAAGATGAGAAATGACCTCGGTGCCCGCTGGACGTCGGGATGTCATAGAGAGCGCAGTTGGCAAAAGCTCTGTATTTTCTGCTCCATAAAACTCCTGAAGGGAGAAAGCTGTGACCACCGTGGTGCCGTTTTTTCCTTTCCAGCCCCGACCAGGTCTCCTCCTACCCGTGCACAGTGTTACCAGCAGCAGCCTGCTGTCCAGGCTGTCAAGGCGCATTTCAGAGGGAGCAATAAAAACAAAGTAGACGTTTTATTTTGAACTCTCCGACCCTGCTTGTTTATTAGCAAAGAAATCCAAAACAAAGCGAACAAAAAAAGAAAACCCCCAAAATAAACTCCCCCGCAACCCACCAAAAAAACCCCATACAGATAGAGAAAATATGCCCATATTATCTAAATAAAGATTAAAACTTTACCCCTTAGAAAACCAGGCTCATTTAATTCAAATTAATTGTGTTTCTGATGTGTTAGGTTAATGAATTCATCTAGTGTAAAATATCGTTTAAAATATAAACAAACGAATTAAAAAAATAATGAAAAAGAAAAATAACAAAAAGTATAGGATATGAAAAATAATATCAATAAAAAATACACAATATATTATTACTTACTACACGTTTTATAAATATATTTAATATACAAAATATAAACATCTATAATGTACATAATCATATTTAAATGAAATGTATTATTATTTATAACATTACATAATAAATAAATAATTTTATATATAACTTTCTATATTTAATATCTATAATAAATATAATAGTATAATAAACATAATACATGATGTATAATGTACATAATATAAAAGATGAATTGTAATGATGAATGTAAATATCAGAATCACAAAGATAAAAAATATTGAAATAGAGCCTGAACGAAAGGCTTTTTTGGTTCGGTCTGGTTGCTGGCAGGGCTCTCGCAGGTGTGCTCGGGGGTCTTTTGGGCCATTTATTCCGGAGGCTGTTCGCCAGGGCATTCCTGGGCACGTTCGTTTATGCCTCCGCTCCGCGCCGCCGCGCGGCAGTGCTGCCACCCTGTGGGCAGAGAGCGGTAGTGCAGCTGTCCCTGGTGCCCGTCCCTCATGATCTGTGAGGCAATGATGCCACCCTGTGGGCAAAGAGCGGTAGTGCAGCTGTCCCTCCCGCCCGTCCCGCCTGATCTGTGCGGCAATGCTGCCACCCTGTGGGCAGAGAGCGGTAGTGCAGCTGTCCCCCGTGCCCGTCCCTCATGATCTGTGAGGCAATGCTGCCACCGCGTGGGCAAACAGCGGTAGTGCAGCTGTCCCCCCCGCCCGTCCCGCCTGATCTGTGAGGCAATGCTGCCACCCTGTGGGCAAAGAGCGGTAGTGCAGCTGTCCCCCCCGCCCGTCCCGCCTGATCTGTGTGGCAATGCTGCCACCCTGTGGGCAAAGAGCGGTAGTGCAGCTGTCCCCCGTGCCCGTCCCCGACGCGCGTGGAAGCCCCGCACTGTGAGCTCGGGGGCGGCGCTGCCGCCCGCCCGCCCGCAGCTCGGGGCCGAAAGGGAGGGAAAAAGGCAAGGAGCCCGGGCGCGTGGCAGCCGGCTGCCTGCGCGCGCCACCCGGACCCCGGAGCCGTCCGGGCGCGATTTTCCGCGGCGTTTGCGGGTGTGCGGACACGGGATGGGGGCGCACCGGCGCCGCGGGCTGCAGTCCATTCAGTCAGGCGCTTGTGGGAGGAGCCGAGGGGGCATTTTAGTGGGTTCCACTACCAAGATGGCGGCGAGACGCGAGGCGCCCGACCTTCCAAAAAGGGCGGCCAAAAGGGCGGGAAAAATAAGGACCCTATAGGCGTTTAGCCAGACGCCTGCACAAAAACCCCGACTACGGCGCCGCCGGGGCGTAATTTTCCGCGGCGTCTCCAGGTGTAGGGACACCGGTCGTGTGCTCAGCCGCGCCGCGCTTGCGTTCGGATTCGCGGATTTAGTCAGGCGTCTGTGTAAACACCTGGCGGAGGCCTATGCCGAGCCGCAAAGAACATGGCGGCCGGGACGGAAGTGGCCTCAGCCGCAACAAAGATGGCGGCAGGGAAAAGCGGAAGTCACGCGACGCCCCTCACAAAATGGCGCCCAGGCGCGAGGCGCCCGACCTTCCAAAAAGGACGGCCAAAAGGGCGCGAAAAACTAAGGACCCTATAGGCGTTTAGCCAGCTGCCTGCACGAAACCCCGACAACGGCGCCGCCCGGGCGCAATTTTCCGCGGCGTCTCCAGGTGTGGGGACACGGGCTGTGTGCTCAGCCGCGCCGCGCTTGCTTTTAAATTCGTGGATTTATTCAGGCGTCTGTGTAAACACCTGCCGGGAGCCTATGCCGAGCCGCCAAGAACATGGCGGCCGGGACGGAAGTGGCCTCAGCCGCAGCCAAGATGGCGGCGAGCAAAAGCGGAAGTCACGCGACGCCCCTCACAAAATGGCGCCCAGGCGAGAGGCGCCCGACCTTCCAAAAAGGGCGGCCAAAAGGGCGCGAAAAAATAAGGACCCTATAGGCGTTTAGCCAGATGCCTGCACGAAACCCCGACTACGGCGCCGCCCGGGCGCAATTTTCCGCGGCGTCTCCAGGTGTGGGGACACGGGCCGTGTGCTCAGCCGCGCCGCGCTTGCGTTCGGATTCGCGGATTTAGTCAGGCGTCTGTGTAAACACCTGCCGGGCGCCTTAGAGGTGCCGCAAAAAAGCTGCCGGCGGAACCGGAAGTGGCCTCAGACGCAACCATGATGGCGGCAAGGAAGGGCGGAAGGCTCGTGGGGCTCGTCGCGGCCGAAAATCGCCGAGTGCAGCTCACACCCTGCAATGGCAAAAGCTGTTTTATTAAAACTCAGCCGAGAATTTTCCTCTTATTTCCAGGTCACAGGATATACTGAGGCTGAGAGGGATCCTAAAATCTGACTCTCAAGCGGACGGACCGTTTGAGAATCGAACTCAGCACCTTGGCATTACCCGGACTCTGCTCCAAGCAGCTGAACCAATCTCTGCATTATGGGGATGGACCTCCATAGGATGGCAACGCTTGGCCCCACTAAGGTAACTGCAGTGCCGCCTTCTCTGCCAAAGCTGCTTCACACACCAGCCCCTGGAATGGCTCGAGGGCAGAAGTGGCTGGCAGCTCACGACAGCACAAAGCTCTTCCAGTGACGCTGATTTCCTGTCCTTTCCAGGATTTACCCAACAGCTGCCGTAAAAGTACTCACACAAAGTCTCTTTCCGGGCGGAAAGGAGCAGGACAAGTCCTGAGGCTTCCCTTCTTCCACGGCCAAAGCTCTGCAGAGAGGCAGGGCCGGTCCCACCCGCACAGGGGCGTTTCCTGCAGGTGAGTGTTGCCGGGCCAAAATGATGGCAGCTGCTGAGGCCGGGGCTGCTTTTCTGGCCGGAGGCCTCGGTGCCCCCCCGTGCCGCCTGCAGTGTCCCTCGGGGTTTCCTGCAGGTGTCCCGGGTGCCCGGAGGCGCAGGGAGGAAGGAGGCCGGCAGCCCCAGCGGGGCCAGCAGCCCTGGGATGATGTGCAGGGAGGAGCTGTGCCTGCGGGGCCCCGCCCGTGGCAGCGGCGGCCAAACGCAGGGCCCGGGGCCGGGCTCGGGGCTGGCACGGACACGGCCCCGGGGCTGCCGCGGCTCCTCGGCCAGGGGCTGCTCCCGCCGGGCACGGGGAGATGCTGCAGCCCAGACAGAGGCACCCACAGCCCAAGAGCTCCCCGGGGAACAGCTGGCATTGCCCGGGAACGGCGGCTCGGGCTGTCTGCAGAGGGGCTCAGACAGCAATTCCCACCTCCCGGAGCTCCCACACAGTTGCCAGGGATGTCCTGGCCACCCCAAATCCCCTCCCTTTCAGCCTGAGGACATCACCCGTCGGCAGCATTAAAGCCAAGGCGCTCCTCCCTCACAGAAATTAAATCCAGAGCAACGGCCCTCGGAGATGCCTCAAAATCAAAGGTTTGAGTGGGATGGAGTTTCGTTTGGATGAAGTCTGGACTTTTCCAGGGAGCCGGCCGGAGTGCAGAAGTGATGGAAAGCTTTTGCAGGTGGGTCCCACTGGAGGCGTGCTGAAGGCAGGGATGGGCGTCCCTTGCCTGAGGGAAAGGCACTTGCAGAGGCCACTGCTGGGGCTCGGAAAGGAGCTGAGCTCCTGCAGGGAGCTGTGTCCTCCCGAGGGCACAGGGGCTGCCTCAGCACAGGCCGGCCAGTGCCTTCTCCTGCTCTGAAACATCACCTGGAGCCCGAGCTCAGGGGGGTGGCTGAATTCCAGGGAAATCTGACAGGTGACCCCCAGGGGGTGAGGGTTATAATTAACCAAATCTATGGAATAGAAACCTATCCTGTCCCCATCCTGCTGAGCTTCCTTGGAAGCTCTGCTGGTTCCTGACACGTCTGGCATTCAAGCAGCAGCTCTGCGTGGGAATATCCGTGCTCCGTGAGGCACTGTGAGGTTATTGCAGCGGGAACTGAGCAGGGAATTCGGGGCCGTGGGTATAATTCATCTAAACTAGCAAAGGTGACAGTGAACCCCAAATCTGGGCACCACACAGAGAACAATCTTTGTGCTGCCCTGTCAGCTCAAGCCCCTGGGCTGGGAAGTTTTGGGAGTCAAACATATGGAATGATAGAAGTCACAGCAACTGGTGTCACCCCAAGGGACAGTCCAAGTCCCAGACAATTCCTCTGCAATCCCCTCGGGGGGAAAACACCCTCTGTCTGCCAGGAGCCCTGACTCTGTTTCTCCTAGCAGCTGTGTTGGGCTTTAAGAACTTGAAATAACTTTGAAGCCAAAGAAATCACCTTTTCCTACTGGTTTGATTGTTGTGTTTGTTTTTTGTTTTTTTTTTTTTTTTTCTTTCAGATGCTGGACTTGCTTCTGTGGATGTGTGCTGAGCTCTGGCTGCAGGGGACTGTCAGGCCTGAATGGCTGTGAGTCTGTGTTCTTCTCGCTGGGGAAGCGGAAATAATTATTAATTAGACTGCAGAAATGTTTTCAGAAACCTTTCCCCTTTCCTGCCCTTTGCTGGTGGATCTTCTCTTTCTGCCTTTGACTTTACAAAGCTGTTCCCTGATGTCATTTCCCCTGCCTGAATTCCTTGCAGCTCCTAGCTGGGAAAAACTGGGATGATGTCCTGGGGATGTTCTTAGGGGAGGACAGAGGTGAGATTTTTGCCTGTATTTTTCTAATATTTTCTAAAATTTCAGGGAGCTGCTGCTGCTGCTGCTCCTGCTCCTGCTGCTGCTGCTGCACAAGTGGAGCCTTGTCAGCGAAGACCTGCATCTGCAGGAGGCCCCGCAGGCCCTGGCTGGGAAGTGCCAAAACAAAGAAGTGATCAGTAAGTGCTGAACTGCTTCCAGGAGGGCGTATTTTGTTGCAGCCGTTACAGACCAACAAAAGAATGGTGCTGTGTCCGCGTGACGTTGGTGACTTTGTGTGAGTTGCTTTATTAAAGCCAATCGTTGGTAAGGGTTTTGAGCATCCCTTGGATAGCCCTTGGAGCTCTGGGTGCCCTGGCTGTCTCTGCGGTGCCCTTGCCGTCCCCTGGGTGCACTTTGGGGTCCCCGGGCTGTCCCCTATGTGTCCCTGGGGTGCCCTGGCTGTCCCCTAGGTGTCCGTGGGAGTGCCCTGGCTCTCCCTGGGGTGCCCTGGCTGTCCCTTAGGTGTGCCTGGGGGTTCCCTGGCTGTCCCTTAGGTGTCCCTGGCTGTCCCCTAGGTGTCCCTGGGGGTGCCCTCGCTGTCCCCTAGGTGTACCCAGGGGTACCCTCGCTGTCCCCTAGGTGTACCCAGGGGTGCCCTGGTGTCCCCTAGGTGTCCCTGGGAGTGCCCTGGCTGTCCCCTAGGTGTCCCTGAGGATGCCCTGGCTGTCCCCTAGGTGTTTCTGGGGGTTCCCTGGCTGTCCCGTGGCTGTCCCTGGGGGTGCCCTGGCTGTCCCTGGGGTGCCCTGGCTGTCCCCTAGGTGTCCCTGGGAGTGCCTTGGCTGTCCTTTAGGTGTCCCTGGAGGTTCCCTGGCTGTCCCCTAGGTGTCCCTGGGGGTTCCCTGGCTGTCCTTGGGGTGCCCTGACTGTCCCCTAAGCGTCCCTGGGGGTGCCCTGGCTGTCCCTTAGGTGTCCCTGGGGGTTCCCTGGCTGTCCCCTAGGTGTCCCTGGGGGTGCCCTGGCTGTCCCCTAGGTGTCCCTGGGGGTGCCCTGGTGTCCCCTAGGTGTCCCTGGGAGTGCCCTGGCTGTCCCCTAGGTGTTTCTGGGGGTTCCCTGGCTGTCCCGTGGCTGTCCCTGGGGGTGCCCTGGCTGTCCCTGGGAGTGCCCTGGCTGTCCCTGGGGTGCCCTGGCTGTCCCCTAGGTGTCCCTGCCTCGCCCGAATCCTCGACTCCGCCTCCGGCGCCATGGTGACACCCCTCCCAGTCTGGACCAGTGTGGCAACACTCCCTCCCCTGGGGCCATTAGACCCATCCCAGTATAGACCAGTTAGGCACCGTGTGCCCACCACGGACCCCCACACGCCTGCCAGTTCGTCCCAGTCCACTCCCCGTCCATCCCAGTTCTCTCTGATCACCCTCCCAGTGCTCCCAGTCCATCCCAGTCCCGCAGGTGTTGGTGCTTGTGGCTTGATCAGCTGCTGCCTGTCCGCAACGTGGAGCGGGTCAAACGAGGCCTCAGGGGGACGGGGGAGCGGATTTGGGGGGTCCTGGGGGTCCCGAGTTGTCCTGGAGGGGTTTGGGGGGTTTTGGGGGGTCTGGGGGGAGTCCTGGGGGCTGCTTTGGGTGTTTTTGGGGGATCTTCCGGAGGTTTGGGCGGCCCATTTGAGGCATCAAAGGAACCTGAGGAGGGTTTTGGGGGCTCCTGGAGGTCGGGGGGGGCCCTGGGGGTGGTTTGGGGGGCACTGGGGGGTTCCAGCCCGTGACCCCCCCCGTTTTTGACCCCCCCCCCCGAGCTGTTTCGGTCTCATCGACGCCCTCCTGAAGCCCAAGGGGGGGTGGGCGCTGGGCCCCCCCCGCTGCCCCCTCCCCCTGCCACCCCCGCGACGCCCTGCAGGTGAGGGACCCCCAAAAACCCCTCTCCAGACCCCAAATTCACCCCTGGGACCCCAAAAAACCCCCCAAACCTCTCCCCGGACCCCAAATTCACCCCTGAGGCGCCATAAAACCCCTAAACCCCTCCCCATGAACCCCAAATCCACCCCTGGGACCCCCCAAAACCTCCCCAGGACCCCAGATCCACCCCGGGACCCTCGAATCCATCCCTTGGACCCCCAAAAACCCCAAAATCCATCCCTGGGACCCCCCAAAACCTCCCTCCAAACCCCAAATTCACCCCTCGGACCTCCAGAATCCCTCCACAGGCCCCCTCAGGGGTCGTTCCCCACGAAAAAGGGCGGGAAACGTGAGGGGAGAAAAAGGGCGGGAAACGTGAGGGGAGAAAAAGGGCGGGAAACGTGAGGGGAGAAAAAGGGCAGGATCAAGTGGAGGGGATCAATGGAATTTTGGGGGGCGTCAGCGACGGTGAGGGAAGATCAATGGAATACTGGGGGGGCATCAATGACATTGGGGGGGGTCAGTGACACTCGGGTGGGGATCAATGATGCTGTGGGGGGGTCGATATCAGCTCGGGGGGCGGCCATGGGTTTTTGGGGGGCCGCAACGCAGGCGGCCGTGCTGGGTTTGGAGCGGGGGGGCCCCTTCAACCCCTGGGGGTGCCCTGGCTGTCCCCTAGGTGTCCCTTGGGGGCCCTGGCTGTCCCCTAAGTGTCCCTGGGGGTCCCCTGGCTGTTCCTGGGGGGGCCCTGGCTGTCCCGTATGTGTCCCTGGGGGGGCCCCAGCTGTCCCCTGGCTGTCCCTGGGGGTGTCCTGGCTGTCCCCGAAAGTGCCCTCCCTGTCCCCTAGGTGTCCCCAGGGGTGCCCTGGCTGTCCCCTAGGTGTCCCTGGGGGTTCCCTGGCTGTCCCTGGGGTGCCCTGGCTGTCCCCTAGCTGTCCCTTGGGGTGCCCTTGCCGTACCCTAGGTGCACCTTGGGGTCCCCTGGCTGTCCCCTAGGTGTCCCTGGGGGTGCCCTGGCTGTCCCCTATGTGTCCCTGGGAGTGCCTTGGCTGTCCTTTAGGTGTCCCTGGAGGTTCCCTGGCTGTCCCCTAGGTGTCCCTGGGGTGCCCTTGCTGTCCCCTAGGTGTCCCTGGGGGTGCCCTGGCTCTCCCTTAGGTGTCCCTGAGGATGCCCTGGCTGTCCCCTAGGTGTCCCTGGGGGTTCCCTGGCTGTCCCTGGGGTGCCCTGGCTCTCCCTTAGGTGTCCCTGAGGATGCCCTGGCTGTCCCTTAGGTGTCCCTGGGGGTTCCCTGGCTGTCCCCTAGGTGTCCCTGTGGGGGCCCTGGCTCTCCCTGGGGTGCCCTGGCTGTCCCTTAGGTGTCCCTGGGGGTTCCCTAGCTGTCCCCTAGGTGTCCCTGGGAGTGCCTTGGCTGTCCTTTAGGTGTCCCTGGAGGTTCCCTGGCTGTCCCCCAGGTGTCCCTGGGGGCCCTGGGTGTCCCTGGGGTGCCCTGGCTGTCCCCTAGGTGTCCCTGGGGGTTCCCTGGCTGTCCTTGGGGTGCCCTGACTGTCCCCTAAGCGTCCCTGGGGGTGCCCTGGCTGTCCCTTAGGTGTCCCTGGGGGTTCCCTGGCTGTCTCCTAGGTGTCCCTGGGGGTGCCCTGGCTGTCCCCTAGGTGTTTCTGGGGGTTCCCTGGCTGTCCCCTGGCTGTCCCTGGGGGTGCCCTGGCTGTCCCTGGGGTGCCCTGACTGTCCCCTAGGTGTCCCTGGGGTGCCCTGACTGTCCCCTAGGCGTCCCTGGGGGTGCCCTGGCTGTCCCCTAGGCGTCCCTGGGGGTGCCCTGGCTGTCCCCTAGGTGTCCCTGGGGGTGCCCTGGCTGTCCCTGGGGGGGCCCTGGCTGTCCCCAAAAGTGCCCTCGCTGTCCCCTAGGTGTACCCAGGGGTACCCTCGCTGTCCCCTAGGTGTACGCAGGGGTGCCCTGGTGTCCCCCAGGTGTCCCTGGGGGTGCCCTGGCTGTCCCCTAGGTGTCCCTGCCTCGCCCGAATCCTCGACTCCGCCTCCGGCGCCATGGTGACACCCCTCCCAGTCTGGACCAGTGTGGCCACACCCCCTCCCCTGGGGCCATTAGACCCATGCCAGTATAGACCAGTTAGGCACCGTGTGCCCACCACGGACCCCCACACGCCTGCCAGTTCGTCCCAGTCCACTCCCCGTCCATCCCAGTTCTCTCTGATCACCCTCCCAGTGCTCCCAGTCCATCCCAGTCCCGCAGGTGTTGGTGCTTGTGGCTTGATCAGCTGCTGCCTGTCCGCAACGTGGAGCGGGTCAAACGAGGCCTCAGGGGGACGGGGGAGCGGATTTGGGGGGTCCTGGGGGTCCCGAGTTGTCCTGGAGGGGTTTGGGGGGTTTTGGGGGGTCTGGGGGGAGTCCTGGGGGCTGCTGTGGGTGTTTTTGGGGGATCTTCGGGAGGTTTGGGCGGCCCATTTGAGGCATCAAAGGAACCTGAGGAGGGTTTTGGGGGCTCCTGGAGGTCGGGGGGGCTCTGGGGGTGGTTTGGGGGGCACTGGGGGGTTCCAGCCCGTGACCCCCCCCGTTTTTGACCCCCCCCCCCCGAGCTGTTTCGGTCTCATCGACGCCCTCCTGAAGCCCAAGGGGGGGTGGGCGCTGGGCCCCCCCCGCTGCCCCCTCCCCCTGCCACCCCCGCGACGCCCTGCAGGTGAGGGACCCCCAAAAACCCCTCTCCAGACCCCAAATTCACCCCTGGGACCCCAAAAAACCCCCCAAACCTCTCCCCGGACCCCAAATTCACCCCTGAGGCGCCATAAAACCCCTAAACCCCTCCCCATGAACCCCAAATCCACCCCTGGGACCCCCCAAAACCTCCCCAGGACCCCAGATCCACCCCGGGACCCTCGAATCCATCCCTTGGACCCCCAAAAACCCCAAAATCCATCCCTGGGACCCCCCAAAACCTCCCTCCAAACCCCAAATTCACCCCTCGGACCTCCAGAATCCCTCCACAGGCCCCCTCAGGGGTCGTTCCCCACGAAAAAGGGCGGGAAACGTGAGGGGAGAAAAAGGGCGGGAAACGTGAGGGGAGAAAAAGGGCGGGAAACGTGAGGGGAGAAAAAGGGCGGGATCAAGTGGGAGGGATCAATGGAATTTTGGGGGGCGTCAGCGACGGTGAGGGAAGATCAATGGAATACTGGGGGGGCATCAATGACATTGGGGGGGTCAGTGACACTCGGGTGGGGATCAATGATGCTGTGGGGGGGTCGATATCAGCTCGGGGGGCGGCCATGGGTTTTTGGGGGGCCGCAACGCAGGCGGCCGTGCTGGGTTTGGAGCGGGGGGGCCCCTTCAACCCCTGGGGGTGCCCTGGCTGTCCCCTAGGTGTCCCTTGGGGGCCCTGGCTGTCCCCTAAGTGTCCCTGGGGGTGCCCTGGTTGTTTCTGGGGTGCCCTGGCTGTCCTCTAGGTGTCCCTAGGGGTGCCTTGTCTGTCCTTGGGGGTGCCCTAGCTCTCCCCTAGGTGACCCTGGGCGTGCCCTGGCTGTGCCTGGGGGTCCCTGGGGGTCCCCTGGCTGTTCCTGGGGGGGCCCTGGCTGTCCCGTATGTGTCCCTGGGGGGGCCCCAGCTGTCCCCTGGCTGTCCCTGGGGGTGTCCTGGCTGTCCCCGAAAGTGCCCTCCCTGTCCCCTAGGTGTCCCCAGGGGTGCCCTGGCTGTCCCCTAGGTGTCCCTGGGGGTTCCCTGGCTGTCCCCTATGTGTCCGTGGGAGTGCCTTGGCTGTCCTTTAGGTGTCCCTGGGGGTTCCCTGGCTGTCCTTGGGGTGCCCTGACTGTCCCCTAAGCGTCCCTGGGGGTGCCCTGGCTGTCCCTTAGGTGTCCCTGGGGGTTCCCTGGCTGTCCCCTAGGTGTCCCTGGGGGTGCCCTGGCTGTCCCCTAGGTGTCCCTGGGAGTGCCCTGGCTGTCCCTGGGGGGGCCCTCGCTGTCCCCTAGGTGTACCCAGGGGTACCCTCGCTGTCCCCTAGGTGTACCCAGGGGTGCCCTGGTGTCCCCTAGGTGTCCCTGGGAGTGCCCTGGCTGTCCCCTAGGTGTCCCTGAGGATGCCCTGGCTGTCTCCTAGGTGTTTCTGGGGGTTCCCTGGCTGTCCCGTGGCTGTCCCTGGGGGTGCCCTGGCTGTCCCTGGGAGTGCCCTGGCTGTCCCTGGGGTGCCCTGGCTGTCCCCTAGGTGTCCCTGGGGGTGCCCTGGCTGTCCCCTAGGTGTCCCTGCCTCGCCCGAATCCTCGACTCCGCCTCTGGCGCCATGGTGACACCCCTCCCAGTCTGGACCAGTGTGGCCACACCCCCTTCCCTGGGGCCATCCGACCCATCCCAGTATAGACCAGTTAGGCACCGTGTGCCCACCACGGACCCCCACACGCCTGCCAGTTCATCCCAGTCCACTCCCCGTCCATCCCAGTTCTCTCTGATCACCCTCCCAGTGCTCCCAGTCCATCCCAGTCCCGCAGGTGTTGGTGCTTGTGGCTTGATCAGCTGCTGCCTGTCCGCAACGTGGAGCGGGTCAAACGAGGCCTCAGGGGGACGGGGGGGCGGATTTGGGGGGTCCTGGGGGTCCCGAGTTGTCCTGGAGGGGTTTGGGGGGTTGTGGGGGGTCTGGGGGGAGTCCTGGGGGCTGCTTTGGGTGTTTTTGGGGGATCTTCGGGAGGTTTGGGCGGCCCATTTGAGGCATCAAAGGAACCTGAGGAGGGTTTTGGGGGCTCCTGGAGGTCGGGGGGGGCCCTGGGGGTGGTTTGGGGGGCACTGGGGGGTTCCAGCCCGTGACCCCCCCCGTTTTTGACCCCCCCCCGAGCTGTTTCGGTCTCATCGACACCCTCCTGAAGCCCAAGGGGGGGTGGGCGCTGGGCCCCCCCCGCTGCCCCCTCCCCCTGCCACCCCCGCGACGCCCTTCAGGTGAGGGACCCCCAAAAACCCCTCCCCAGACCCCAAATTCACCCCTGGGACCCCGAAAAACCCCCCAAACCTCTCCCCGGACCCCAAATTCACCCCTGAGGCGCCATAAAACCCCCAAACCCCTCCCCATGAACCCCAAATCCACCCCTGGGACCCCCCAAAACCTCCCCAGGACCCGAGATCTACCCCGGGACCCTCGAATCCATCCCTTGGACCCCCAAAAACCCCAAAATCCATCCCTGGGACCCCCCAAAACCTCCCTCCAAACCCCAAATTCACCCCTCGGACCTCCAGAATCCCTCCACAGGCCCCCTCAGGGGTCGTTCCCCACGAAAAAGGGCGGGAAACGTGAGGGGAGAAAAAGGGCGGGAAACGTGAGGGGAGAAAAAGGGCGGGATCAAGTGGGGGGGATCAATGGAATTTTGGGGGGGTCAGCGACGCTGAGGGAAGATCAGTGGAATATTGGGGGGGCATCAATGACATTGGGGGGGGTCAGTGACACTCGGGTGGGGATCAATGATGCTGTGGGGGGGCCGATATCAGAGGTTATCAGAGGAAATCGCCGCCGCCGTCCTCCCGTGCCCAGAGCCCCCCCAGGACCCCAGCGCAGCTCCGGCTGCAGGCGGAGCAGGAGCGGCTCCTGCCGCCCGCAGCGATCCCGGTCCCGATCCCGATCGCAACGCCCCCCTGGTCCTCCGGCCCCGAGACCCATAGCCCGCCCGCCGGGGGAGGCCGCACCGCTCGGGAGCCGCAGCCGACACTGACAGGACCCGAACCAGAACGGCCGGTCCCATTTCCGGCCCCGCCTGGCTCCGCGCAGGGCCGCGAGCAACCTCGGCTCGGCTCAGCTGTGAGGGGCGGGGCGGGGCCGCGGGCGATGGTCCCGCCCCCATCCCGGGCAGCGCGGGGCGCCGGGGCGGGCTCGGGGCGGAGCCGGGGCGGGCTCGGGGCGGAGCCGGGGCGGGCTCGGGGCGGAGCCGGGGCGGGCTCGGGGCGGAGCCGGGGCTCTGTGAGGCGGGGCCCGGAGGCAGCCGGGGCCGGGCAGTACCGGGGGCGCGGCTTCAGGGGCGCGGGGCGGGTCCCAAGTGCACGGCGCCGGGACCCCACCGGGGCGTTCCACACCGAGCCCATAGAGCAGCAGCTACTTCCGCCACCCTTTTGAATCCCCGCGATTGGCGGGCTCGCTGAGGCATCGGCAGTGCTGATTGGACAGCGGGCCCCGGGAACCGCCCCCGCCCCCCGGCCCGCGCTGAGGGCCCGGGGCCTCCGCCCTCAGACCGGCTCCGGCTCCAACCCGGCCCGGGCTCTGCTCCGGTCCCCCCGGCCCGCCCTGAGGGCCCGGGGGCTCTGCCCCGAGACCGGCCTCGCCCCTCCCCGCCTCGCCCTGTAGTAGATTTCTGTTTGGTTTGTGGGAAGAAACATGTGTGAGAAGTGAGAGTTGTGCTGGAGGGGTGCTGCTGGGATGAAAGGATGGAGTAAATCTGCTCCGAGGATGTGCGATGAAGAATTCAGGGTCAGAGGTGGGCAGTATTTATAAACTGTCTCCATATTTCCCTGTATCTCTGGGTGTTTGGATTTAGCCTGGGATTGTCAGCTAAGTTATAAACAAGCCAACCCGGCTACTGAACTCCCAATGAACGTTTGGAACCCTTGCACAGAAAGACAAGGTAGTGATGATTCCAAAGGAGAAAATGTAAATGAAGGGTAACGATTGCTGGGAAATTTCCTTAGGAATTGTGAACCTCACACAAACGGAATTTAGGAGGTGGAATCCCAGTTTCAGCCTTGGGCACGTGCAGGAGCAGAGGGATCCTTATTCACAGCAAGGAAAGCCCGGTGCCCCAGCGTGTCAGTGCACACAGTGCAATGTCCAGGAAATGAGCAGCAGGGACTGGCAGCAGCTGCAGGTGAGAGCTGTCACAGGCTGATTGAGGGGACAGAGCAGCCCCAGGTGAGAGCTGTCACACTGATGAGGGGACAGGTGGAAGCTGTAAAGGATAACGAGGGGGCGGGTCCTGCCAGCACTGCTTTAAGAGGGGAGCCCGAGCTGAGTTTGGCACGGAGCTGCGGGAGGAGAGGGGTTTATGCTGGGCTCCCAGGTGAGGCTCATGGAAGGATGGTGAGTTCATCTCACAGGGGCTGGGGGAGGCCTTGGGCGTGGAACATTACTTCAGGAGGTGCTGAGGGACAAACCTTTGTGCCGAGCAGCAGCAGCAGCACAAAAGGTTGAAATAAGTTTTGGTTTGGCATGTAGTGATGGGATTGGTGTCTATGGTGTGCTAGTGTTGTCTAAAGGTTTAAACTTTAACGTTTATTTTTAAAGTTTTAAGTTAATGAATTAATATGGGTTGCAAGACATGGGCTTTTTCCTTTTTATTTGGCTAGGGGGAAGTCTTTAACTTTGGGGGGGCTCTGAGTATATGTTCTGGAGTATTATTAAGGGGTTTGGACATGGTGTTGTTTTTATTATATTCAGTAGTTTGACTAGGGGTGATAAGAGTTGGCTTTTTTTGCTGGAATTTTTTTGGGGTTGTCTGTTTGAAAATTTATATATTTATGCAGTTAAGTGTGCTGGTGTTTCTGATGTAACTCTTCAGCATATGTTATTGTTTGTGTGTTTTAGGTGGTCTACTTGTCTTACACCCTGACCGATTGGCCAACAGATCTGCTGAGATCATACATCGATGTTTGTTTTATTTCTTGTAGCTGAATAAGAGACAGCAGCCCGGTGACAGCAGGAAATTCCCAGAGAGCGAGGCGGCATTCTGTGGCACCCGGCGTGGATTCTCATCCCCAGACGTCCAAGAGATAAGTGGAGGGTTCAGAGCCACAGAGGGGATGAAAGTGGAGTGCTGGGTCAGGACTTGTCAGGAGGGGTTTTTGAGTCAGGTGTGGAGATAGGGATGTCCAAGATGTGCCAATTGAGAGTACAGGTGTACCAGCCCGACCCCACCCCTACCCCAGACCCGAAGGAGTAGCCCTAAAGACATGCCCGTTTCCCTGAGTGCAGGTACAGGCAGGAGCCCTTATGCAGGACAATGCCAGAAGGCCTGGCTGCGAGGTGCAGGGCTCTAAAGAAGTTGGGTTTAGAAGGGGGGAGGTGTAGCCACACACACAGAGGCTGAGGTAAAGGACTCGAGGACTAGAGGACACACGGTGAAAACCAGGGGAACAGGCTAGGATACAAGTCAGAGTACAGGTGTAGCGGCCCTCACAGCACTGCTACCAGCACACTTCCCCTGAGAGCAGGTGCAGGCAGCAGCCCTAGTGCAGGAACACACCAGAAGCTCTGACCTGTGCAGACACAGTCAGGCTAGGGCCAGGCAGGAAGCGATAGTGGGGAGCAGGATCCAACAGGGCTGGGGATAACGGGGGTTTCCCGCCCCACCCACCCTGGGATTCCCTGTCTCTCCGCAGCCGGTGGAAGTGCTCCTGATTCCCTCTCGAGGCGGCGGTTGGTAAGGCTTCGTGCCTTTTGCCACCGCAAAGAGTTCGGCTCTGTCAGCCTCTGCCCTGTCTCAGGGCCACGTTTCTTAGGGTAGGCAGGGAACAACTGTGGATGTACCTGTCCTGCGTGCGGGACAGCTCTTGGGACCCTAACGGTGCAGAGCGTCCCCGGCTGCAAGGTCTAGGGCTCTGAAGAAGCAGGGTTCAGAAGGGGGGAGGTTACAGTGATACACACAGAGGCTGAGGTAAAGGACTCAAGGACTAGAGAACACACAGTGAAAATCAGGGGTACAGCCTAGGATACAAGTCAGAGTACAGGCATCCCGGCCCTCACAGCGCTGCTGCCAACACCGTTTCCCTGAGAGCAGGTGCCGGCAGCAATCCTAACGCAAGACAAGGCCAGAAGTCCTGAGAGGTGCAGGCAGTAGCCCTAAGCTAGGGCCAGGCAGGAAGTGACAGTGGTGGGGCAGAGTCCACAGGGTTGAGGTTCACCGGGGATGTCCACCCTGCGTTCCTGTCCTGCTCTAACCGGGGATGCTCACAGCCCTAATGGAGGCCACGGTGGGTGGGCTCGGTGCCAGTAATGCCTCTAAGGCTTTGGCGCTGCGAGCGTCGGCCTCCGAGCTCAGCTGACGCACGCACGGGGCCCGAGGACCCGGTCCTGCTTAAGAGACGGTGAGTAGCAGAGCTGCTGGGTTTTGGCTGATGTGCAGCTAAGATTATGCTTTGATATTTGGTTTTCTTTATTGTAGCTGACTAGGAGACAGCAGCCCAGTGACAGGAGGAATTTCCCAGAGGCATAGGCGGCCTTCTTTGGGGCCCAGCGTGGATTCACCTCCCCAGACATCTGAGAGATAAGTGGAGGGCTCGGAACTAGGGAGGGGATGAAAGTGGGGTACCAGGGCAGGGATCACTGGGAGGGATTTTTCGAGTCGGGTTTGGAGATGGGGATGTCCCAGATGTGACCCCTTAGGCTACATGAAGGGAAAGTCTCATTTTTCATGTCAGTGCTGAGGTGTGCAGGGCAGAGCAGTCCTGGTGTGTGTTGTGTCACTTGTCTGTTGTGCACTCTGTCTGTTTGGTGTCTTGTCTTTTCCTTTAGTCCTTTCAGGGGCCTGTCCAAACCCCTGGCATCAGTCTTAGCATTTCTGATCTCTGTGCTCCTCAGCCAGGTGCCTTTGTCTCAGCTGCTCGGACACTCATCAGAATCCATCTCTCTTCACAAGCATCCAGTCCGATGCCTTTTCAGGTCTTGTTCTGAGCTGTACTGACAGCCGTGCACCGCCCTGATCCATTCCGGCGGGTTAGGTCTTGTGAGAATGCAAAGACAGGTGGAGGATTCTGACCGTAGGATTCTCGGGCATCCATCTCTGCGTCTCTTGGGATAAGTCATCCCGATGGCATCTTGTTCCTGCAGGGTTCTCTGAGCCTGGCCAGCTCACCTTCCATCTTACCTCGGTCATCTCATTCCGAGTTCTCTGGACCCTCAGGGTCATTCTTCTTGCCAGAGTTTTCTGTCCCTGTTGCGTCCCCTCGTTTGTCCTGTGCTGTGTCACGGGTGTTGGTGTGTGTTTGGCCCGGAGCTGCTCTGCCTTGCTGCTCAGTCTGGGTGTAGGGGTACGAGGGTAATAGTCCTGGGGGCTTGAAATTTGTGATGTGGGGTGTGGTTAGACTGTAGAGGGTATTCCTAGATTGCCACAAGATGTCTGGAGCTGTCAAGGTATCCTGCAGCACTCTGACTTTTGTCCAAACTCTGTTTCAGATGCAGAGAGATGAAATCTGTGGCAGAGCCCCCCATCCTGGGTGAGGGGGCTCCCCTGAGAAGGTCAGTCCCTGTTTCTGTTTGCAGGGGAGGTGTAAATGATGGCTGTGTTACAGCTCTGTTCTTTGTCTTTATTTTTAGGTGGTGAAGCCGGATCTCAGCAGTCAAGCTGACGTGGGCGAGGTGAGCAGTGACGGGTGGACAGAAGCCGTTGCTATTGTTCAAGCCTCACTCGCTGGTGCAACTCTAAGCCTCCGTTCTTGTGTGTTTTAGGGAGTCCACTCGCAGGAGGCCGAGCTCCCCTCTCACCAACGGGACGACAGACCCGGGTCACCTCACCCGTGAGCCCTCAGGGAGCATTCCAGGAGTCTGTGATGGAGCCTTGATCTTCTCCTTGGGAAGGCCCCATCCAGGTAGGCTTGGATAACGGCCGAGGAGTTGAGGTGAGTCAGGGAGGAGAAGGAGGAGGAGGGAGGGTCCCCTCAAGTTCCAGCGCTGCCACGTCACCTTGTCTGCTCTTTACCCAGGCAGACCCTGCGACGCCGGCGTTGGCCTCTGAGCGCAGCTGAAGCGCGGGGCCGAGGACACAGGCAAGCTTAGGAGACAGTGAGTAGCAGAATTGTCGGGTTTTGGGTGATGGGCTGCTAAGATCACGCATTCATGTTTGGTTTTTTTTGTTGTAGCTGACTAAGAGACGACAGCCCGGCGACAGCAGGAATTTTCCTGAGGCAGAGGCGGCCTTCTTTGGACCTGGCAGGGATTTGCCTCCCTGGATGCCTGAGAGATAAGTGGAGGGCTGTGGCTCACAGAGGGGATGAAAGCAGGATGCCAGGGCAGGGATCACCGGGAGGGGTTTTTTAAGTCAGATTTGGAGTTGGGGGCACCAAGATGTGACCCCTTAGGCTACATGAAGGGAAAGTCTCATTTTTCATGTCAGTGCTGAGGTGTGCAGGGCAGAGCAGTCCTGGTGTGTGTTGTGTCACTTGTCTGTTGTGCACTCTGTCTGTTTGGTGTCTTGCCTTTTCCTTTAGTCCTTTCAGGGGCCTGTCCAAACCCCTGGCATCAGTCTTAGCATTTCTGATCTCTGTGCTCCTCAGCCAGGTGCCTTTGTCTCAGCTGCTCGGACACTCATCAGAATCCATCTCTCTTCACAAGCATCCAGTCCGATGCCTTTTCAGGTCTTGTTCTGAGCTGTACTGACAGCCGTGCACCGCCCTGATCCATTCCGGCGGGTTAGGTCTTGTGAGAATGCAAAGACAGGTGGAGGATTCTGACCGTAGGATTCTCGGGCATCCATCTCTGCGTTTCTTGGGATAAGTCATCCCGATGGCATCTTGTTCCTGCAGGGTTCTCTGAGCCTGGCCAGCTCACCTTCCGTCTCACCTCGGTCATCTCATTCCGAGTTCTCTGGACCCTCAGGGTCATTCTTCTTGCCCAGAGTTTTCTGTCCCTGTTGCGTCCCCTCGTTTGTCCTGTGCTGTGTCACGGGTGTTGGTGTGTGTTTGGCCGGGAGCTGCTCTGCCTTGCTGCTCAGTCTGGGTGTAGGGGTACGAGGGTAATAGTCCTGGGGGCTTGAAATTTGTGATGTGGGGTGTGGTTAGACTGTAGAGGGTATTCCTAGATTGCCACAAGATGTCTGGAGCTGTCAAGGTATCCTGCAGCACTCTGACTGTTGTCCTGACTTTGTTTCAGATGCGGAGAGATGAAATCCGTGGCAGAGCCCCCCATCCTGGGTGAGGGGCTCCCCTGAGAAGATCGATCGCTATTCAAGGTGAGAGTCACACATTTCACATTTATTGGCACTCCAGTGCAGGCCACCTGCGTTTACAGCTTCAAACAGGTGAGTCCCTTGGTAACCCCCCTGGGCAGCAGCTGGAGCCTGCTCCGGGCTGGGCTGCGGGAGCAAACACTTGTGGCTGACACAGCTCCACACTGAGGGTACTTGGGAAAACACCTGCCTTGTCCTGGAATTTTTTTTTTTGAGCTTTTGACAAGGTTTTAATCATCACCTTGGTAAAAATAAATGGTAAGGACTGAAAACATGAGAGGCTGGCAGGTTATACGCACGAAAGACAACTTTTTTTTTCTTAAATATTTGTGCAGCCTATATCTTAATTTTGAGACTCTTTTTTGGTCAACTTTATTGTAAAACCCCCTTATTTTCAAGTTAGCTGCTTCAATAATGAATTTGTTTTACAAATACCCGCTAATGTCCGAAGGTTAAAGCACTAACACCAACATCCCACCTCTTTTATTTTTGCAGCAAAATTTTATCTTTACTAAACTTGAAACTTGATGTTTTTGCAGGTAGTAAGTTAAAGAAGGTGTTTATCTGCCCATCACTGATAGTCAGGGTCATGAAGAAATTGCTCTAGTGTTCTAAAATAAATGCAGATTTTTAGGCCTCTCCCATTCTCTCTGACTAGCAACATGTGAATTGATTTTTGATCTCCTTTCTGTTGGTGTCTGTGGGTTTTAAGCTGCATGGAGAAGGTGTCTGTGGACATGGCACCCAGGGAATGGTGCTGGGAAGGGCAGGATGGAAAGGAGCTGCTCAGGAATCCAGAGCAGCAGTGGAGTGGGAGCTGGTGCTGCTGCCTCAGTCACACCCTCCTGGACAGTCTGTGCAGTGATAATATTCCTACTTTCCTTCCTGAACCTGGGGTTGGAGGAGAACACAAGTCTTGGCATTGATGGAAAGGGGAACTCGAGGGAAAAACTGCTGTTTGTGTCCTTAGAGAGCAGTGGGAAGAGCCTGGGAGAAATCCTGGCTGGCTGAGGGATCCTTGTGTCCCCTCGGGAATAAATCCCTGCGTCTCCTCAGCCCTGCTGGTTTGCAGTAGCGTTTGTACACCTTTCGCTGCAGCTGTGGTTCTTAATAACTGGAAGTCCAGGGATTCTGGGCGATTCCCATAAGTTCTCCTGTTTTGTAGGAGCTGCACGGTGAGGTCAGCATTCTGAGGGAGGCCCTGGCACAGCTGCCAAGGGCAAGGAACGTGGAGCATCCCGGGGCTTCTCCCGCCCGAGTTTCTCCCGGAGCGTGCTGCGTGTCGTGCCGGATGTTTAACCCGGGTTTGGGGTGTTCTCCTGCAGTCCCAGCTCTAACTGCTGCCCCCGAGCCCTGGCCTTGCTCTGTCCCAGCACTGAACCTGGCAGGTGGGTGTGCTTTTCCAGCCCTTGAATCCCACGGGCAATCCCAGATTCCCGGAGCTCCCCGAGGCACAGCCTGGCGTCCCTCGCTGGGAGCTGCATTTCAGTCTGCCTGGACCAAGGCCATCCTGTTTGAGACTTTATTCCTGTTGCTTTTCCTCTTGCAGGTAGTTGGCGAAAAGGAGAGAGCCAGTAGGAAGTGAAGCCACTGGAAGGCCTTATCCCAGTCCAAGGTTGGATGGGAGTAACTGGACCTGTTGAATTCCCACTTCCCTTTAAATCAGTGCAGAGGAAGCAGATTTTAAATCATCATTCCATGAACTTTCACCAACTTCATGACTCTTGCAAAAGTTTTCAATGTTAGAAATTCCTGAGCTTGTTTTCCAGGCAGGCTTGGATTTGGATGTTATTCCTTCCTTTTAATTGAAGGAATAACTCTGATTTTCTCTCTGATTTTAGTAAGGGAATATTTATTTATTCCAATTTTCCATCCTAATTGGAATTTTTGTACCTTGTAGAGCACATTTCCAAGGAAATGTACCCAATTAATGTTGGTAAATCAGCAATTGTCCAGCACCATCTCCACAAAATTCTGTGATTTCCCAAGAAAACTTTGAAGTATTTATTTGCCACGATTCGTCTCTTTGTAAAGTTCAATTTACTGCATTTTTAATTACATAAATGCCATTAAAACCTGAATCCAGGCCTAGCTGCTGTTCCTTGGACACAAGGGGCTGGTTCTTTCCTACCTTGGCACATTTGGATGTTTGTCCAAAATGAGCTTCCCACTACAATAGAATTTGTTTCCAAGCAGAAGTGGGAATTGTCTAGAAAACCTTCTGTTCTGGGGGGCACTGGGTTTGTTTCCCTTATTGCTGCATAATTGAGGAAAGCCATGGCGCTTTTTTAGGCAGTGGCAGGAGGTGAGAGCTGCGTTTATTTAATTTTGTATTTTATTTTTTGTTATTTTTGTATTTTTGTGCTCTTTTGTTGTGGTTTTTCATGTTGCGTTTTGTGGTTTTTCAAAGACTTTTTCTTCAGTTTTTTAATTTTTATTTTTTTTCTTTAGCTATTTATTTACTTGTTAAAACTACTTTTCGTTTTTTATTTTAATTTTTTGTTTAAATTTTTTTTCCACTTTTTTGTTACTTTGAAATTTTTTTCTTTTGGTATTTTAATTTTATTTATTATTTTCTATAGTTTTGGTTTATTTTTTCATGTTTTCTTTGTTCCTTTTTTTTTTTCCCCATACTCTTTCTTCCCCCGGGCGCCTGGGGGTTTGGCTGTTGGCAAGAAAGATGAGAAATGACCTCGGTGCCCGCTGGACGTCGGGATGTCATAGAGAGCGCAGTTGGCAAAAGCTCTGTATTTTCTGCTCCATAAAACTCCTGAAGGGAGAAAGCTGTGACCACCGTGGTGCCGTTTTTTCCTTTCCAGCCCCGACCAGGTCTCCTCCTACCCGTGCACAGTGTTACCAGCAGCAGCCTGCTGTCCAGGCTGTCGAGGCGTATTTCAGAGGGAGCAATAAAAACAAAGTAGACGTTTTATTTTGTAACTCTCCGACCCTGCTTGTTTATTAGCAAAGAAATCCAAAACAAAGCGAACAAAAAAAGAAAACCCCCAAAATAAAATCCCCCGCAACCCACCAAAAAAACCCCATACAGATAGAGGAAATATGCCCATATTATCTAAATAAAGATTAAAACTTTACCCCTTAGAAAACCAGGCTCATTTAATTCAAATTAATTGTGTTTCTGATGTGTTAGGTTCATGAATTCATCTAGTGTAAAATATCGTTTAAAATATAAACAAACGAATTTAAAAAATAATGAAAAAGAAAAATAACAAAAAGTATAGGATATGAAAAATAATATCAATAAAAAATACACAATATATTATTACTTACTACACGTTTTATAAATATATTTAATATACATAATATAAACATCTATAATGTACATAATCATATTTAAATGAAATGTATTATTATTTATAACATTACATAATAAATAAATTATTTTATATATAACTTTCTATATTTAATATCTATAATAAATATAATGGTATAATAAACATAATACATGATGTATAATGTACATAATATAAAAGATGAATTGTAATGATGAATGTCAGTATCAGAATCACAAAGATATAAAATGTTGAAATAGAGCCTGAACGAAAGGCTTTTTTGGTTCGGTCTGGTTGCTGGCAGGGCTCTCGCAGGTGTGCTCGGGGGTCTTTTGGGCCATTTATTCCGGAGGCTGTTCGCCAGGGCATTCCTGGGCACGTTCGTTTATGGCTCCGCTCCGCGCCGCCGCGCGGCAGTGCTGCCACCCTGTGGGCAGAGAGCGGTAGTGCAGCTGTCCCCCGTGCCCGTCCCTCATGATCTGTGAGGCAATGCTGCCACCCTGTGGGCAAAGAGCGGTAGTGCAGCTGTCCCTCCCGCCCGTCCCGCCTGATCTGTGCGGCAATGCTGCCACCGCGTGGGCAAACAGCGGTAGTGCAGCTGTCCCCCGTGCCCGTCCCTCATGATCTGTGCGGCAATGCTGCCACCCTGTGGGCAAAGAGCGGCAGTGCAGCTGTCCCCCCCCGCCCGTCCCGCCGGAGCCGTGCGGCAATGCTGCCACCCTGTGGGCAAAGAGCGGTAGTGCAGCTGTCCCCCGTGCCCGTCCCCGACGCGCGTGGAAGCCCCGCACTGTGAGCTCGGGGGCGGCGCTGCCGCCCGCCCGCCCGCAGCTCGGGGCCGAAAGGGAGGGAAAAAGGCAAGGAGCCCGGGCGCGTGGCAGCCGGCTGCCTGCGCGCGCCACCCGGACCCCGGAGCCGTCCGGGCGCGATTTTCCGCGGCGTTTGCGGGTGTGCGGACACGGGATGGGGGCGCAGCGGCGCCGCGGGCTGCAGTCCATTCAGTCAGGCGCTTGTGGGAGGAGCCGAGGGGGCATTTTAGTGGGTTCCACTACCAAGATGGCGGCGAGACGCGAGGCGCCCGACCTTCCAAAAAGGGCGGCCAAAAGGGCGGGAAAAATAAGGACCCTATAGGCGTTTAGCCAGACGCCTGCACAAAAACCCCGACTACGGCGCCGCCCGGGCGCAATTTTCCGCGGCGTTTCCAGGTGTAGGGACACCGGTCGTGTGCTCAGCCGCGCCGCGCTTGCGTTCGGATTCGCGGATTTAGTCAGGCGTCTGTGTAAACACCTGGCGGAGGCCTATGCCGAGCCGCAAAGAACATGGCGGCCGGGACGGAAGTGGCCTCAGCCGCAACAAAGATGGCGGCAAGGAAAAGCGGAAGTCACGCGACGCCCCTCACAAAATGGCGCCCAGGCGCGAGGCGCCCGACCTTCCAAAAAGGGCGGCCAAAAGGGCGCGAAAAATTAAGGACCCTATAGGCGTTTAGCCAGATGCCTGCACGAAACCCCGACTACGGCGCCGCCGGGGCGCAATTTTCCGCGGCGTCTCCAGGTGTGGGGACACGGGCCGTGTGCTCAGCCGCGCCGCGCTTGCGTTCGGATTCGCGGATTTAGTCAGGCGTCTGTGTAAACACCTGCCGGGGGCCTTAGAGGTGCCGCAAAAAAGATGCCGGCGGGACCGGAAGTGGCCTCAGACGCAACCATGATGGCGGCAAGGAAGGGCGGAAGGCTCGTGGGGCTCGTCGCGGCCGAAAATCGCCGAGTGCAGCTCACACCCTGCAATGGCAAAAGCTGTTTTATTAAAACTCAGCCGAGAATTTTCCTCTTATTTCCAGGTCACAGGATATACTGAGGCTGAGAGGGATCCTAAAATCTGACTCTCAAGCGGACGGACCGTTTGAGAATCGAACTCAGCACCTTGGCATTACCCGGACTCTGCTCCAAGCAGCTGAACCAATCTCTGCATTATGGGGATGGACCTCCATAGGATGGCAACGCTTGGCCCCACTAAGGTAAGTGCAGTGCCGCCTTCTCTGCCAAAGCTGCTTCACACACCAGCCCCTGGAATGGCTCGAGGGCAGAAGTGGCTGGCAGCTCACGACAGCACAAAGCTCTTCCAGTGACGCTGATTTCCTGTCCTTTCCAGGATTTACCCAGCAGCTGCCGTAAAAGTACTCACACAAAGTCTCTTTCCGGGCGGAAAGGAGCAGGACAAGTCCTGAGGCTTCCCTTCTTCCACGGCCAAAGCTCTGCAGAGAGGCAGGGCCGGTCCCACCCGCACAGGGGCGTTTCCTGCAGGTGAGTGTTGCCGGGCCAAAATGATGGCAGCTGCTGAGGCCGGGGCTGCTTTTCTGGCCGGAGGCCTCGGTGCCCCCCCGTGCCGCCTGCAGTGTCCCTCGGGGTTTCCTGCAGGTGTCCCGGGTGCCCGGAGGCGCAGGGAGGAAGGAGGCCGGCAGCCCCAGCGGGGCCAGCAGCCCTGGGATGATGTGCAGGGAGGAGCTGTGCCTGCGGGGCCCCGCCCGTGGCAGCGGCGGCCAAACGCAGGGCCCGGGGCCGGGCTCGGGGCTGGCACGGACACGGCCCCGGGGCTGCCGCGGCTCCTCGGCCAGGGGCTGCTCCCGCCGGGCACGGGGAGATGCTGCAGCCCGGACAGAGGCACCCACAGCCCAAGAGCTCCCCGGGGAACAGCTGGCATTGCCCGGGAACGGCGGCTCGGGCTGTCTGCAGAGGGGCTCAGACAGCAATTCCCACCTCCCGGAGCTCCCACACAGTTGCCAGGGATGTCCTGGCCACCCCAAATCCCCTCCCTTTCAGCCTGAGGACATCACCCGTCGGCAGCATTAAAGCCAAGGCGCTCCTCCCTCACAGAAATTAAATCCAGAGCAACGGCCCTCGGAGATGCCTCAAAATCAAAGGTTTGAGTGGGATGGAGTTTCGTTTGGATGAAGTCTGGACTTTTCCAGGGAGCCGGCCGGAGTGCAGAAGTGATGGAAAGCTTTTGCAGGTGGGTCCCACTGGAGGCGTGCTGAAGGCAGGGATGGGCGTCCCTTGCCTGAGGGAAAGGCACTTGCAGAGGCCACTGCTGGGGCTCGGAAAGGAGCTGAGCTCCTGCAGGGAGCTGTGTCCTCCCGAGGGCACAGGGGCTGCCTCAGCACAGGCCGGCCAGTGCCTTCTCCTGCTCTGAAACATCACCTGGAGCCCGAGCTCAGGGGGGTGGCTGAATTCCAGGGAAATCTGACAGGTGACCCCCAGGGGGTGAGGGTTATAATTAACCAAATCTATGGAATAGAAACCTATCCTGTCCCCATCCTGCTGAGCTTCCTTGGAAGCTCTGCTGGTTCCTGACACGTCTGGCATTCAAGCAGCAGCTCTGCGTGGGAATATCCGTGCTCCGTGAGGCACTGTGAGGTTATTGCAGCGGGAACTGAGCAGGGAATTCGGGGCCGTGGGTATAATTCATCTAAACTAGCAAAGGTGACAGTGAACCCCAAATCTGGGCACCACACAGAGAACAATCTTTGTGCTGCCCTGTCAGCTCAAGCCCCTGGGCTGGGAAGTTTTGGGAGTCAAACATATGGAATGATAGAAGTCACAGCAACTGGTGTCACCCCGAGGGACAGTCCAAGTCCCAGACAATTCCTCTGCAGTCCCCTGGGGGGGAAAACACCCTCTGTCTGCCAGGAGCCCTGACTCTGTTTCTCCTATCAGCTGTGTTGGGCTTTAAGAACTTGAAATAACTTTGAAGCCAAAGAAATCACCTTTTCCTTCTGGTTTGATTGTGTTTTTTTGTTGTTTTTTTTTTTTTTTTTTTTTTTCTTTCAGATGCTGGACTTGCTTCTGTGGATGTGTGCTGAGCTCTGGCTGCAGGGGACTGTCAGGCCTGAATGGCTGTGAGTCTGTGTTCTTCTCGCTGGGGAAGCGGAAATAATTATTAATTAGACTGCAGAAATGTTTTCAGAAACCTTTCCCCTTTCCTGCCCTTTGCTGGTGGATCTTCTCTTTCTGCCTTTGACTTTACAAAGCTGTTCCCTGATGTCATTTCCCCTGCCTGAATTCCTTGCAGCTCCTAGCTGGGAAAAACTGGGATGATGTCCTGGGGATGTTCTTAGGGGAGGACAGAGGTGAGATTTTTGCCTGTATTTTTCTAATATTTTCTAAAATTTCAGGGAGCTGCTGCTGCTGCTGCTCCTGCTCCTGCTGCTGCTGCACAAGTGGAGCCTTGTCAGCGAAGACCTGCATCTGCAGGAGGCCCCGCAGGCCCTGGCTGGGAAGTGCCAAAACAAAGAAGTGATCAGTAAGTGCTGAACTGCTTCCAGGAGGGCGTATTTTGTTGCAGCCGTTACAGAGCAACAAAAGAATGGTGCTGTGTCCGTGTGGTGTTGGTGACTTTGTGTGAGTTGCTTTATTAAAGCCAATCGTTGGTAAGGGTTTTGAGCATCCCTTGGATAGCCCTTGGAGCTCTGGGTGCCCTGGCTGTCTCTGCGGTGCCCTTGCCGTCCCCTGGGTGCACTTTGGGGTCCCCGGGCTGTCCCCTATGTGTCCCTGGGGTGCCCTGGCTGTCCCCTAGGTGTCCGTGGGAGTGCCCTGGCTCTCCCTGGGGTGCCCTGGCTGTCCCTTAGGTGTGCCTGGGGGTTCCCTGGCTGTCCCCTAGGTGTCCCTGGGAGTTCCATGGCTGTCCTCTAGGTGTCCCTGGGGGTGCCCTGACTGTCCCTGGGGTGCCCTGACTGTCCCCTAGGTGTCCCTGGGGGTTCCCTGGCTGTCCCCTAGGTGTCCCTGGGGGTTCCCTGGCTGTCCCTGGGGTGCCCTGACTGTCCCCTAGGCGTCCCTGGGGGTGCCCTGGCTGTCCCCTAGGTGTCCCTGGGGGTGCCCTGGCTGTCCCTTAGGTGTCCCTGGGGGTGCCCTGGCTGTCCCCTAGGTGTCCCTGGGGGTTCCCTGGCTGTCCCCTAGGTGTCCCTGGGGGTGCCCTGGCTGTCCCCTAGGTGTCCCTGGGGGTGCCCTGGCTGTCCCTTAGGTGTCCCTGAGGATGCCCTGGCTGTCCCCTAGGTGTTTCTGGGGGTTCCCTGGCTGTCCCGTGGCTGTCCCTGGGGGTGCTCTGGCTGTCCCTGGGGGTGCCCTGGCTGTCCCTGGGGTGCCCTGGCTGTCCCCTAGGCGTCCCTGGGGGTGCCCTGGCTCTCCCTGGGGTGCCCTGGCTGTCCCTTAGGTGTCCCTGGGGTGCCCTGTCTGTCCCCTAGGTGTCCCTGGGGGTTCCCTGGCTGTCCCTGGGGTGCCCTGTCTGTCCCCTAGGCGTCCCTGGGGGTGCCCTGGCTCTCCCTGGGGTGCCCTGGCTGTCCCTTAGGTGTCCCTGGGGCGCCCTGGGTGTCCCTGGGGGTGCCCTGGCTGTCCCTGAGGTGCCCTGGCTGTCCCCTAGGTGTCCCTGGGGGTTCCCTGGCTGTCCCCTAGGTGTCCCTGGGGGTTCCCTGGCTGTCCCTTAGGTGTCCCTGGGGGTGCCATGGCTGTCCCCTACGTGTCCCTGGGAGTGCCTTGGCTGTCCTTTAGGTGTCCCTGGGGGGCCCTGGGTGTCCCTGGGGTGCCCTGGCTGTCCCCTAGGTGTCC